>NC_047571.1:7250908-7850908 GCF_011004845.1 Esox lucius | reverse complement strand
AAAAATAACAACGTGCAACAAGAAACAATTTAAATCCTGGAGATTGGTTCATTCGTCGTATCCAATATGAAATGATTTTATGACAAAGCGATGTTTGCCTCTAATGGAATTGGAGGCTGATTTGAGTTGAAGTGGTTGTTGACACTCTTGAGGTGCATTGAGAAGATGGGTTGAAGTGAAACATTTTATAAGTTGTTGCACTCCCTTTTCCCCTCTGTCCTTCCAGACCTCTGATTGGCTTAGAAAGGCGATAGTCCCGGGGGCTAAAGAACCCTTTTGATTGGCCGACCGCGGAACATTTCTACTGACCTCACGGGTTCAAGGCGATGTGTCTTGTGGTGCCTCCATGCTTTTGCTTTCACAGAATCTGATCCACGATCAGCCCTCAAGCCATAAACTGTAGACTATTATCCGGTCCAACCGTGTACATGGATGACGATGTGCCTTTTAATGAAAGCTATAGCTTTCATTAAAATGTGCGACCCACTAAGTCTGCTGTACTACCTCCTAAGTCTGTTAGTAAACTGCAATCATGGATTTATCAATTATGTTGATATTTTATTGCCAAAAGACTGCCTCAACACATAAACACACATATAGCAATTCTACACAGAGATGATGCAAACACTGGTAGGTATTGTATCTAGTATTGAGAGAGATTATCAATAATTACACACAAAGGAAGCACCGCGCTGTCAACCCAGCAGGGTATGACGCCGGGAGTGCAGTAAACGTTGTCTGTAGCGAAAGAAAGTACAATTGTGTGAAGACATTATTTATAACTTATGAGTGTCAACTGGCTTTTTCCCTTTTTTCTCCTGCTACACACACACACACACACACACACTTGTTTCCCGTTCAGAAGCGCATGTCTTTGTGGAGGCTCATTGAAAGTTCCCGTCAGTCAAAAAGTTTCTCCATTTCACCAGTCCAATCAATCAAAGGTGGAGGTCATTCTAAGCGAATCCTTTCAACGGCATTTGTTCTCAAAAAATTCCACATTGAGACTTTGCTGAACTTAGGCCATGCTATACCCACCGTCTATTCAGGTCAGAATTAGAAATGTGGAGGTGAATCAATTAACTAGCCAATACGCGATAAACGTATAGCCCATACAGACACGGTCCCGAGACTGTTTCTGGGCCGAGAGTGTAGTCTACTTTGTCAACAATAGCTCACATATGCTTTTTTAACTATTTGACCTAGAGATTGCCCAAAAGGGCAAATTATGTCAAGGACTAGGCTTGTAAATTGATTTAATTAAAATAGGCGACTCTGTTTACATACTGTTTCCTGAAATAATATGATCAACTCCAACAGATTGATTCCACATTGTTATTGTGGTTGATTTAGAGGCTACCCTAGCATTTTCATTCCGATCTTCGCATTCTCTGTGTGTGTGCGCCCGTGTTCGCAACTGCCCATAATAACAGGTGATTATAGAGCGTTGCGGTCCCAGGTGCTTGCTAACCAGATTAAGACCGTCACTTTGCCCAGCCACGCCGCTGGGCAGGATGGAAGCTCCACAAGGAAGAGTGTCATTGGTTATGATTTTATTTGACATTGCTAGAATAGATGAACAGTAATAAATCCTTCTGATAACAGTAAGCTTAAGATAATACCCTATTGCCGTCAACTGATTTGGAATTATAAGATGTTTTGAAATGTTATTGAACTGTTAAAAAGAACAACAGGTGAAAGTAGTATTTTCTTTAATGAATACATTATATGTTTACATCATTAGCATTACTATTATTAATAAAAATTATTATTCATGATAAATAGTTTATTTTACTATTGAACATTTTCAACACAATGATAATAATGGAACTAAAATTAATCTGATTAATGGTTAAGATTATTTTTGTATAACGTTAGTATACTGCATTAAAATCATTAAGGAAAATAATTGGGCCAAAACAGTAATAAAACAGCTTTTATTGTTATTATTATTATTATTATACTTGAAAAACAACCCTGTTGTTATCTTTTTTGTCACCAAGAATCTAAAAAAACAATAGATGAGAATGATTGTTTGCCAAATGTCATCTTAGATATGGAAATGGGTTATCCTAATTAAGGACTGCATTGACATCAAGCTATTTAGGAACTAAAAAGACTCTTCTAAATGTTTTCTTTCTACGGGAACCCACGGACAATGGAACGCAGGAGGGAAATATGGTTTGGACACGGGAGTCTTTTCACGTGCAAAGAGAGGAATTGCTCTCTTTCTTCAGAGTTTCAACACAGAAGTCTACATGCGGAACCTCATCCATGGTCGCCTAATGGTCGACTAATTCAATATTAGAACCATGCATGACCCGCGGTTCAACCACACGTTGGTGTAACACATCCGTGCAAAATGGTCGATTATTGACACAGAGACATGAGAGATCATTTGACTGTTTTGTTGCCTCGTTGAACTGTGACAATTAGCCATGTTTGATGGCCAGAGCATGCGCACAGGCATAGGACCTATTTTATAACGTCAACGGAGAGCGAGATTTTTAATGATGAGGATAGTTACATTTGTTGAAATGTATGGTAAAAGTTGCATTTTGACAATATAATATTCTGTCTAAAAAAAAAAAATTATATTTTCTCTTGTTTTTATATTTGACGAGGCATTACTAGATAGAAGTTGTAAAAGGTAACCTTAATTGTCTATTTATAAATGTTGGTCTATTAACATCGTGATAATGATTTAATTATACTAATATAGCAATAATAATACCAATAATAATATTACATTGTGAATTGAAAAAAATATAGGCTTAAAGAATTTTAATCGAAAATCTCCACTGAGATTTAAAAAATGCAATTTTTGCTTTGAAGTTTTAATAGGTGGTGGGACTACTTTTAACTTGCTGCATGATGTTTTTCCCGGTTCTCCGTAAAATAAATTCTCCTTTTCATACGAAAGTATGTCCACGGTACGAAAAGGACTTACTGAAACAGTATACGGTCATAAAAGAGAGAATGGGGCAAAAACAAAGTTATTATGATACGAAGTTTGATTATCATGAAAGGGATACTGGATATCCGTGTCAAATCAATTAGTGAAGGGTAAAATCCAAGTCAGAAATGTGTTCGATCAGTGAACAAAATGCAATGAAAAATAAAGACTAAAATGCCCTTGTGTAGAAAATAAAGCGAATTGCATTGAGTGGGTTTAGAAGCAAAATAACTTTTGAATGTATCAGAGAGCAAAGACTCTCAGTCCTGAAATGTTTAACATTGGCCTATAGACCGAAAGAAAAACGGGAACGTTGTCATCCGATCTCAAACATTTAACATTCACTTATTTTCAACACTGACGGATAGGCCGACGTCTTGTGTGCATGTTATTGACGATCTTTTTTATTAAGTTATCAATGCCGATTTGGTTTTGTAGGAATAATGTCCAATTATAGCCTAATGTAATTATTAAACTGCAAACTAAATAAATAAATAAAGGCTTCTGGCGCAAAAACCTATAATTAAGGCCTATATCGAAAGGTCACTGTGGAGGTTTCGAGCTTTTTTTTTTTACCTCTATTAAAGTCCATTTTTACAATGGTCTATAAAGTGGGAACCATATCAATCTCACATGAAGAGGACAAATGACATCTGAATGTCCCGCGTTTGCAGGCACTTGTTGCTGTGATGACTTTATACACCTTTTCAGGTCATTAAAAAACGGAGTGGTTGTAAAGCCATTTCCCATTGTCTTTGCGTGTAAAACCTATTTATTAGCCTATAGAAATATGTTTGCTCCTGTGGAAGGGGCCGTAATTGCCACGGGAATAATAAGATCGTATCTACACAAACTGTTATCGCCCATTTGTAAAACCTAGTCTATAGAATTATCAAGATATGAAAATATGGCCTGAAAGTACATGAGCTCTACAAGAAGACTTAGGCCATTAATTTAAAAAATCTAAGCATCTCAATGTTTAAATATTATTACCCGGATACAAAATATCTTGTGTTTTTGGTTATTGGTCAATTGGTTGGCCAAATAGCCAACAGGTCGTGTTCTTGTACGTTTATTCAACAATGGCTACAGTGTATACTTTATTTCGGTTGTTTGATGTTATGCCTTAAATGTGGTCTGAGATCCTGTACGCATAATGCTCAAACTGGGAATGCATTTTGCATCACAGCAAGCCTAAAGTAGGACTTGGTGAGTGGGTGAAAGACATGAAGCCTTGATGAGTAAAGAACCATTTAACCCATTGCCCTCAGGTCATGCAGCAGGTTCCTTTAAGAGCATGGATAACTATGGATGATGACCGGTTTAGTTTATTGTCCCTATATTGAACTTATAGGCTGCACCCCCTCCCCCATGCATAGCACTCCTCCTGTACCCTAAGCTAAACCATAAGCCCTCAGGTGACCTTTAACCCAGCAGGAGCCAGGATCAATCTCTCTGTGATGTTGACAGTTTGGCACCTTGATGTCGAATGTAATTGTCAACTAGTTAATTTTGGATTTGTGACACCGAAGAAGGTAATGCATCACTTGGGAAAGGCAGTTTGGTAGTACTTTCACAAAGGTTGTACAATCAAACACTTGGTATCTCATAGGATAATTTTACTTTCCAAGTGATTCACAAATAATTGATATAGTTATGACACTTGTATCTCCAATTTAATAGGTATAGGTATGACTCTCTGTATGTTTGTGTGCGTTTTGCTTTGGTGAATGCACATTCATAGACTGAAAAATACTGTATTAGTTGACCTTTAACCTAATCCGTTTTTACATTGTAGTTGATTTCCCCCATTAACACTGGAACCACATCTCTCCCTGATCTGACTAGGAATACAGCTTGCCATCTAGGAACGTCCATGATAAATGTCTTATAATGTGAACAGTATTTCCTTTGACACAAGATGTATTTCCAACAATGAAAATGAGAAAGGGGAAATGGAAAACAAGATGTGGGCAGCACACAAAATATAATATCTATCTATGATATCTATCTAGTGTGTCCCTTTGGCCCAAGACTGAAAAAAGCAGACTGGGGATTTCATACAGGTTTTATGATCCACAGGAGGGCGCCAGACAGGCCTAAAATTCTGAAGTGTGCCAGCGAATACATTGGGCCATCAAGAGGGACCAGCGAATACATTGGGTCATCAAGAGGGACCAGCAAATACATTGGGTCATGAAGATGAAAATGTGCCTCCTTCAAATTTAAGACTGCCTGTGTCTCCGCCTGCTCTGCCTGTGTCTCTGCCTGTGTCCCTGCCTGTCTGCTCACAGACATCATAATGGGACTAATATGGGGATTGTATTTCTCCACATTGTGAGTGAAGTATATTAAAACCTAGCTCTTCCAATAATCCAGATTGAAGCCTATGTAATAACGTCTGAGCAGGGAAAAAGGAAAGCCCTTACTTATATTTTACAAACACTTACCAGCCACTTTTTTATGTACACCTGCTCTTTGATGCAAATTGCTAAACAGTGAATCATGTGGCAACAACGTAATATACAAAGCATGCAGACATGGTCAAGAGGTTTACATGTGGTTTGAACAAACATCAGAGAATGGGGAAGACGTGATCTATGCAACTTAAACCATAGTACAACCATTGGTGCCAGACGTTAGGTTCCAGCATCTTAAAGATTGCTGACCTCTTGGGATTTTCACACACTTCAGAGTTTACAGAGAATGGATCTATGAACTGGAAGATGAGGCTACAGAGCGCGCATGATAAAATCTGGACTATTGTTTGGAAATCATTGCCTGGTCTGAATCTCAATTTCTAAATGCAGGTGGTAGGTTCAGCATTTTCCATAAAGTGCATGAATCCCTGGATTTAATAGGCATTGTGTCAAAGGTACAGTCTGGTGGTGTAATGGTGTGGGGAATGTTTTCTTGGTGTACACTGTAATATCAGTTGAGAATCATTGGACTGCCACAGCATACACGAACATTGATGATAATCATCCCTTTATTGCCACAGTCTACCCAGTTTCAAATTGATTCTTCCAGCAGGACAATGCCCATGTCAAAAAGCATGCATCATCACAAGCTGGTTCTGCAAACATGACAGTGACTTCAGTTTAGTCCGAAAGCTGCAGTGTACAGTCCCCCAATCTTAATAGAATGGAGCACCTTTGGGATGAGGTGGAACGGGAGGTTCGCAGCATGAATGTGTGGATGAAACTTCTGTAAGGACTGATTCCAGACCCTTGTTAAATTCAGGCTGTTCTGAAAGCAAAAGATGGCTCTTCAAGGTAGTAGATAAACGATAACACTTACCACTAACAGACTGATATTATATAACCATTTGACATGTTACATCACAGGGTCTGGAGATTGATAATTGCTCTAAATCCTTTATTTGAATGCCATTCATAGTGATAACAATACAGAGAAGATAGCAGATACGTGTTGATTCACTTGATTCTTTGGTTAATATGAATATGGATGACACGTATGACACAGAAGGATATGACTGATTCATTCGGTCTTTGGGGTGATATGAAAGGCCCACCAGAGACGGAGGAAGAACACTAATGCTTTGTTTACACCCGGTTCTAACACGCATTCTTCGTCCTGAACACTTCGAAATGCAATCCAAATCAGATGCCACTGCGCCTTTTAATCACCTACAGCTGTTGGAAACATAAAAACACTGGGTTCAATCCGAATGCAGGACAGAGGACACATGTTTCTAATGTTAACGGAGCTTAGGTGACACAAAACATTTTGCTAGGGCAAAAATTGGTCCATTAATATGGGACCATAAGCCTGTAAGATACACCCCTTGAATATGACAGTCTATCCAGCGGAGTGGTTTGTGGTTTAAACAGTGTATAATAATAGACCTGAATGAGAAGGCTATATATAACTGACACGGCAATAAATTAATACATCGATGTAAACACATTTAAAGGGTAGTCTCATAAAACATTTACAGGTCTCCGCCTGGCATTGGAGGAGGCAGCGCGACCGGGTTCCGGGTCAGGTCTGTATCTCAGCCAGCACAATAACCACGTAATAACAACAGAGAACATGGCCAGGATGCTGGCTACAGACAGACAGATAGGACCGACAGGAGACGGAGGGTTGTTGTAGTTATGTACGAATATGAGTCCCAGAAACAGCAGTACAAGCATCGAGACAAAGGCAAAAACCGCACACACACAGCCGGTGGTAAGCGCGATGCGCTTGCAGTTCTGACATCTCTCATAACCTCCACTCTCGTATGAGTTCGCGGCAGCGGCATTTCCCCCAACCACAGCTACAGATGGGATATCATTTCCCTGGGTAGCTGCCGCGTTCCCCTCCTCGCGGCGATAGGCGGCAATGAGCGCCGGGTGCAGAGGAGGAGGATACGGTGGCAGGCTGTCCTGCGGTAGACTGTCATCCTGAATGTAGAACGGATAAGCATCGGTGACTTTAGTGTTGTTGGGGAGGTTGTGTATTCGGTACTCTGGTACCGGGGTCCGGTGTCGACAAAGAGGGCAGCCGATGCGCCATCCTCGGTCTTCACGGAGGTGGAGAGTATTCAAACACTCTTTGCAGAAAGTGTGCAAACATTCCAGTATTTTGGGCGTGCGGCGGTCCAAGTCGAAGTAGTTGTAGCATATTTTACACTCATATTCCTCATAGACGGAAACAACTTCATAGTCCTGCGCAGCTGCTCCTTCAGTTCCTGCTACACTCGGCGCCTCTGCCATGTCATCCTTGCTTGTTTAGGCTACATGCTTTAAAACATATATAACTTCTGATGTGATCATCAGATGTTTTCCACTTCCTCTCCACCCGGTTCACACTGAAGCTGGAAGCTCTGTCGCCGCCGTTCTGCGTGGTTTTGGTACTGTGAAATCCCGGAACTGTTCTAGAATACGGCAATACGACGCGACGTGATGAGGTAATGCTTGTGGTTTCTCTGAATGGTTAAAGAGGAGGCGGCGGCTGGAGCTCTCAATAACAGCGGATAGGACAGAACAACATTCCCGGTTCCCCCGCTGCTACAGTTCGGCATGAACCTGAATCTAGATTAGAGTTGTTCCCCAATTTGGATCACAAGATTACTGCGCAACTGGAGCATTTGCAAAACCAGGAAATAGCTCAGAGTATTTCAAATGTTTATAGTATTCACGTTTAGAACAAGGACATGTTGCATTCTATTATCAAATGCGCCTTTAGGATACTGCACAATGCATACCATATTTGCACTTTTATTGGCGCAAACTAAACTATCGTTTTGAAGAAGCACTTAGAATATTTTGTCCCGATATTTAGTGTTATCACCCAGCGTACCCCTTTAAAACATTTCAGCACCACCATAGGCCGGACAGCGCTAATCGGCAACATGCTATGACACCTCGCATTCCCCACTGAGGAATTCCTGCGGGTCGCTCATCCGATCTAGATCCAACTCAGTTGTATTTTAAGGAAATCCAACCTTGATTGCAGCCTAGCTTCTTGACCAAAGCAAGCGGCAAATAATACATTTTCCTTTTAAATTCAGTGAAGGAAGTTGGAATTTGTGTTTTCTAAAAACATCTCTAAAACCTCTCCTCAGACCTCAACAAACATTTCACATTTTGTTATCAAGGGGAACAGCAGTGAAATGAAAAATCGATTTAAATGGCCTAGCTATTCCAAAAACGGTTCTAAAAAGTGATTTCAACTTGTCTCAAACATATCAAAGGTGATAACATATTTCTGGGGAGGCCAACTTTTTAATATAAATATCAGTTGACAAACAACTATGTGGACTACAATATTTGCACCTTTTTAGGTTTTGACTTAAGAATCAGTGGAGTGTAGGCTTCTCATGGTCTGTGTGTCATACTATAGATTATACCCAAGAGTGTTGGAGTAGGGAGGCAAGTCCCCCTCAGTGTGAAAGGCAGATAAATTGTCCCGCTATCTTCAAAAAAGTATCCACTCCAATATCAAACTCTCTCCTACGCCCCTGATTACACACACGTTTCCGTGTTCCCTATCGCCTATCCTTAACCCCTAACCTAACCCTTATCCCTAAACCTAACATTTATCCCTGGCCCCAAAATGTATTGTTAGACCTGAATCACACAAACTCACACAAAACCTCAGAATTGATGGATATTCTGGTGAACGTCATATATTGATACATTATGATATCTGATACGATACAGACCAAACTATCTGACAAACTGAAGGTAAAGAGACTTTAAATACAAACACTTACAGCATGCATTGTCTGTTTTTATTGATTTTCGTGGTTATGGTACTTTCCCAACATCAGAGTGCTGAAAACCATCTCCTTCACATGACAACAGAAGTACAAAAGACTCCTTAACCCTCGACCCCCAGATTCAGATCCCTATTAAGTTGTCAGTCAGTCCGTCTCCATGTCAGTTAGGAAGATAGGATGTCTGCCAGAGCCTCTGGAGGACGTGCATGTGTGTGCCTGCAGCATCTTCCAGAGTGCTGCCCTACATTAGGCTGATGTGCATCATCCAGCGTGTGTGTGGATGCATTCAAATGTTCAGACCGGTGTGTCTGAGTTTGACTTATAGCCTGAGGCTGGGATTACAGTGTGATATAACTGCTTTCAGCTCAACCAATGGCCAACCTCCCCCCAGCGCAGGCATGGTAACAGAAGGCCCCCCTTGCTGTCCCAACCCAATTTGGGATTAGCTCAGTTCACCATGGGGTTGCTTGGTCCCAGAAAGGCCATAGTGGACACCTAGGAGGATGACCCAGAGGCTATGTGAGCCTATAAACATCTCAGAACGCTGGAGAGTAGGAGGTTAGAGCAAGCAGTGTAATTAAAATGTGAAACAATAGAAAAGTGGGCTGGGACATCCTCTCTTCTCTTCACAGACGCAACACTCACTTCTACGTTCTGGCTCAGTCTTCTGGTGAAGCAGACCTTGGTGTCAATGGGCCTCCTTGTTGAAGGTGGCATGAACAGAGATGTTGTTTCACTAACATTTGTCATTTGTCGAGATTCGTTTGCCTGAATTGCTATACTAGGCTTCGTGTGAGGAGAGTCAGATATTGGAATAAATAAAAAAATTATGACACCTTGCTATGGTTGCAACTATGGTGAGATATTAGAGACTATAGGATGGGATCTCTCTGTGCATCAGTGTGTGTTTAGAAAGTAATCATTGGCCATATTAAAAACATCAGAAATTACAGTCAAATAAACAACATACGTTACATCACACCTATGCAATCTGTTAGGACAAAAAACCAACACAATGATCCTAGCAAATACAAAGCATTCCATTTCTCTCCATTCCTTTGTAGATTGCCATTGGCTCCAAGGGTAAAATGTTTGCCAAACTGTCCTTTTTCCTTAGTTCTATCGCCCCTCTGTCCTATACGTTTGAAAGAATTCTGGCAACAAAGTGGGCATTTGTTTCCTGCTCTGGTGTTGTTTTAGGAGGAGACTCCGGGCTCAGGAGTTAGTCTGTCTCTTTCAGGTTCTTTAAAGGGTCTCCTTCACTTGTTCACCCAGGCAGTGAATAATGCCACTTAAACGCCACCGTGACCAAAGCGCGAGAAGAAAGAGAGAGGGTGGTTGGCAGGCTACCGCCTTGCCATTGGGGGGCCATAGACAGCACGGTGTCTGGGACCGGGGGATCTTGGTGGGGTGTACTGGGGGGCGGTCGCAGGGCTTAAAGTTAAAGATTAGTTTGAAACCTGTACTGCCCCTCCTCTTCTTCTTCAGACCTTCTTCCCTCCGTTTATCCCTCTATCCACCAGCCGCCACTCCCTCTCTCCCTCTCTCCCTCCCTCCCTCTGGAAAATAAAACCTGCTGCCGGAGAGCTTGGGATGAGCCAAGAGAAGATCCTCTTTGATGACAGAGAAGGATCCTTTTGTTCCCCTAATCCTCGACCCCTCTCACACCCCCCGAACCCCCCCCCCTCCTCTCCCTGCGCCATGGTTTAAGCCCAAGTGGACGTCAAAGGGCCTCAAAGGGGGAAACTCAATGGTTACATTCTTCATTCTACTTCGTCGCCCGGAAGAAAGGGTTAAGCCAAGAGTTGTTTTTCCATATATCTCCCTCTTGTTTAACGGGGTGAACAGACCAAACAGGTTGTGTTGGGTGCTTGTTGTTGTCGTCTTCAGGAGTGTGAACTTGCCTCGACAAGAACTGAGAATTTACCAGACTTTAGCATGTCGGTTAATTAACTTAATTAAAATCTTTGCACTCCTGGTATCTACCTTCTAACACTAAACAGCCATAAGAAACATTGCACACTATCTTGTAATGCCATGTATTGTTCACACAGTTCCTTGTTGCCTTTCCGACATGACTTCACCATTCATCATTATATACTACAGAGGGAATTCCAGAAATGACCAAACACTTTGCCCTTCATCCTCTTCATCGTCGTCACGAAGCGATCACATGACATGGGTCAGTATCGGTGTTGCTCAGGGTCACTCCTCAGGGAGGGTCTGTCAGCTAGCCGAAGCCTGTCAGGGAGACGAGGTCAACACCTATGGGGTAGGTCATAGGATACCATGAATTTACGTCTCCTTCACTGACTGCTGTTGGGGTCAGCACTAAGTGTGAACCCGGGCACGAGGGTAAGCAGCGCAAGTGTGTGCTGTGTCATTATCAGATTGGACACACATATTTACAGAGGAGATGAAAGTGCTTCCTTGGTTTATAACATCTGCCCTCCGAAGGTCGGCGTCATCTTGATGGCCTATGAGGTCTATAAGAAAGGAATGGCCTGGGGGAAAGCGATTAGTGCCACCTCGTACACGCAGATGGCGTACGCGTGTGCGCGCGCTTCTAAACAAGTCATCAAAGGCCGAGGTAATACTGTAAATTGATCTAAGTAAATATTTATAGTGCTAATTCTGCAGTGAGTCAATGTCAAAATATCCACAGGAAAAGTGTTTCGTATTTAATTAGCGCCAGCAGCACGAAACCCTGAGTGTACTAACGGACACACTGTCAGTGCATACAGAGGGAAAGGTTGAACCCACTAACTTTAGCAAGCATGCCATACCCTGGAGATGTTCGGCTGTGCTAACTGAATATCATCAGTCCAGGGATCAGAAGGGTCTAACCTGGCAGTTCCACTTGCATGTTGTTTCTGAGGGTAACACCCTCTAACTCACGATTCAAATGACTTTGTTAGCATGATATACCAATACCTGTTGTCAAAGCCTACTCTGGAAATAATATGAATGAAGTATAATAATAATTCAGATTGTCATCTCTCTCATTCTGTCATCCCACCCACACACAATGATAACATCCCTAATCATTTCAATGACAATTTAAGTCAATGTCATTTTTATCCCAAACTTCTATTTCTCTCCCTCTCTTCCTCTGTATTCTTTGCCTCCCCCCTCTGCTGAAGTGAAACCCTAGCCTTCCTTGGGGAGATGGGGTGGGTGGGGGTGGAGAGGAAGAAGGAGCAGGTAAGGGTACCCTGGTCTGAAACGACGATGGGCTGATGGTTGGGCTGAACCTGTTCTCTCTGACCTTGTGCAGCTGGTTCTGGTAAACGAATTGTCTCTCACTCCCTCGCTCTTTCAGCTGGCCATTTAACAGTTCCCCTTGTTGCGTGGCGAAGGAAGTCTTTTTTTGTCATGATGGTAGCAACCAGGTGATTGGCTGCCTCAACAATGAGGGTGGACCTTACATTTCTAATGTAGTGCTGCATTTCCACTGATGCTCTTCCCCGACACCAGCATGGCACCAGTGTTTTATAGCAATAATGTTTTTTGTTTCAGTTGTGTGTGACACTAAGGGCTTAGAATGTGCACTTGAAGTGGGGAGGGAGGAGTAATCTTTGAAAGGCCTGCATTTTGACCCCATCTTCTGGTGATGAAAATATGTATTGACACATTCACTGATGTAAATCATGGCTGAGGTGGATGTTCTTCATCCAGACCAAGAAGGTTAGGGCTTCAACTAACTTTCTTGATCTAGTTGAACAACAAAGTTACTTAATATATGGAGGTTATGTTGGTTTTAACAGCCTACCTAGCATATAACAATTGCTGTCCTATAAATCTGCCATACAGTGGCAAATGAGCCAAAACATTATGACCACTCACAGGTGAAGCAAATATAATTTCCTAACAAGGGCAAATGTCAAGGTCTGGGTAGATTAGATGGTATGTGAACAATTAGTTCTTGTAGTCAATGTGTTGGATGCAGGAGAAATGTGCAGGAGTAAAGCCCTGAGTGACTTTGACCAGGGTCAAATTGTTATGGCCAGACGACTGGGTCAGAGCAACTCTGAAACGACAAGGCTGGTGGGGTCCTCCTGTCAGCAGTGGTGAGTACCTACTGACAGTGGTCTGAGGAGGGACAAACCACAAACCGGTGACAGGCTGTTGGGCACCCAAAGCAGGTCTATATATGAGGGAAACAAGGGCTATCCCATCTGTTTACATGGGGAAGTTATGGCACTGTGGGAACACAACTAGGAAGGAGTGTGATGCTCTGGGCAATATTCTGCTGGGTCCGGGTATTCCCTGGGTCAATTTGACACATGCCACTTACCTGAACATTGTTGCAGACCAGGTACAACCCTTCATGGCAACGGTATTCCATGATGGCTGTGGCCTCTTTCAGCAGGATAATGTGCCGTGGACACTGCATAAACTGTTCAGGAATGGTTTGAGGAACATGGTGAAGAGTTCAAGGTGTTTACCTGGCATCCAAATTCCCCGGACCTCAATCCAATTGAGCATCGGTGAAATGTACTGGACCAACAAGTCTGATCGACGTTTGAACTTGTCACTTACAGGACTTGAAGGATGTGCTGCTAATCTCTTAGTGCCAGATACCACAGGACTCCTTCAGGGGTCGGTGGTGTTTCGGTGGCATGCGGAAGACCTACAGCATATTAGGCAGGTGGGCCTTCATGTTTTGGCTCATCAGTGTAACATTATGTTCTACTGTGGACAGATACGCATTCATACAACTTTCAAGCATCAAGTTTTGTAGGCTAACTAGCCATGATTTAGCCAAAGAGAATAAGCAAGACATTTGTTTATACATTTCAATTCCGGGTTTAGTTAATGTAAGATTAGCTAAGCAATTGTAAGTAATTGCCAGGAAACAAAAACTGATGTTTTTGTCCTGACCAAATATGAAAACTTGATAGCTAGTTATGTGTTTATAAAAAAAATAATTGTCTGTTTATTTATTTTCTAGATGATCCTGATATTAGCCGACCATAAGCAAACTTCAAGCATGGAGCACCATGTAGGAATGTCAGACTTCCAAACAGAAATGCCAGTGAAAAAGTACATTTTTGGACCTTCTTAGTTTCCGTTTAAGATGTTTCCCTCCCAAAAACAGTTACAGTTACAGTTAAATAATGAATATGGGTGCAGTCTTTCAGATATAATTTGAGGGTATTCCATCCACATTGGAGGAAAGGTTTATGAAATACAGCTCTGTTGCAGAGCTCAGTTGCTGTAAACCCAAAACATTCACTCAGAGGAGCTCTCAATGCAAGTGGATCAGTCAATCCTTAGGATGCCAAAAAAGTATCCATGAGAGACAGCAGGAACATTAGGAGTGGCCAAATCAACGGTTTGGAACATTCTGAGGAAAAAAGAACACACTGGTGAGCTCTGCAACACAAAAAGGCCTAGATGGAAGACAACAGTGGTGGATGATCATAGGATCCTTTCCATGGTAAAGAAAAACCCCTTCACAACATCCAACCTATTGAAGAACACACTCCAGGAGGTAGGCATATTATTATCCAAGTCTACCATGAAGAGAAGACTTCACGAGAGCAAATACAGAGGTTCACCACAAGGTGCAAACCATTCATAAATCTCAAGAAAAGAATGGCCAGATTAGACTTTGTCAAAAAAACATCTAAAAAACAAATCCCACCTCTGAAAAAGCATTTTTGGACAGATGAAACTAAGAAAAAATATGGAAAAGAAAAAAGTATGGAGAAGGTTTGGAAGGTCTCATGACCAGAAGCATACCACATCATCTGTAAAACACGGGGCAGGCGGTGTGATGGCATGAGCATGCATGGCCTCCAATGGCACTGGGTCACTAGTGTTTAGTGATGATGTGACAGAAGACAGAAGCAGCCAGATGAATTCTGAAGTGTATAGTGATATATTGTCTGCTCAGATTCAGCTAAGTTGATTGGACAGCGCTTCACTCTACAGATGGACAATGATCCAAAACATACTGCTAAATCAACCCAGGTGTTTTCTAAGGCCAAAAAAAGTATATTCTGCAATTGCTGAGTCAAGAACCCAATCAAGCATGCACTTCACTTGCTGAACACAAGTTCCCTGCAAAGTATTAAAAATACTTATGAAAAAGTTATTTATGATTGTGTTACTTTGTCCAATTACATTTGCCCTGGGCTTGGCACTGGGTAGGAGCAGAGCCAGTAGGCAGAGAGCTGATGGGTGCCAGTCCGTGTCAAGGTGATGCACTGGTGTTTGGCACAAATGGAAACGAGGCACATGAGGATGTAACCAGCATTAGTGCTTGTCCCAGCCGAAACCCTAAACGTAACATTAATCAAAACCCTTAACTCAAGCTAACTCTGAAATGTTTTACATTTAAACAAAATTTTGATTTGTGACAAAACATTTTACAGTTAGCACACATAACTAGCTATGCAAATATTAGTTCCTTTGAAATGAATTGGATATACAGTGGGGAGAACATGTATTTGATACACTGCCGATTTTGCAGGTTTTCCTACTTACAAAGCATGTAGAGGTCTGTCATTTTTATCATAGGTACACTTCAACTGTGAGAAACAAAAATCCAGAAAATCACATTGTATGATTTTTTATTAATTAATTAGCCTTTTATTGCATGACATAAGTATTTGATCACCTACTAACCAGTAAGAATTCTGGCTCTCACAGAACTGTTAGCCCTCCTGTTCTCCACTCATTACCTGTATTAATTGCACCTGTTTGAACTCATTACCTGTATAAAAGACACCTGTCCACACACTCAATCAAACAGACTCCAACCTCTCCACAATGGCCAAGACCAGAGATCTGTGTAAGGACATCAGGGATAAAATTGTAGACCTGCACAAGGCTGGGATGGGCTACAGGACAATAGGCAAGAAGCTTAGGTTCTGCTTTTCTGATGTATCAAATACTTATGTCATGCAATAAAATGCAAATTGTATGATTTTTTAATAATGAATGTGATTTTCTGGATTTTTTTTTTAGATTCTGTCACTCAGAGTTGAAGAGTACCTATGATAAAAATTACAGACTTCTACATGCTTTGTAAGTGGGAAAACCTGCAAAATCGGCAGTGTATAAAATACTTGTTCTCCCCACTGTAAATATACCCAGATTTTATTAAATTTTTTAAAATAAAGACTTTTTTGCACTAGAGGCTTTAGTTATTCATAATAAGAATTGATAAATGCAAATTTATTATTTTATGGCGTACATTTTTTATGTGACACCAATATTTGTCCATCTCCACATGTAGGCAGTCTGGGTGTCTTCGTGGACTCCACCCACTCCTTCAGACAACATATAAAACAAACTGTCAAATTCTTCCACCTTCGCAACATTGCCAAATTCTGGTCCTCCCTCTCCCTTACTGCTGCTGAAACTCTTATACAGGCATTCATCTCCTCTTGCCTGGACTTCTGCAAATCACTGCTCTACGGCATCAATTTGACCTTCCTCCATAAGCTCCAAATGGTTCAAAATTCTGCTGCCCAACTTGTTACCTGCACTAAATCCTGGCAACATATTACCTCAGTCCTCTGTGAACTTCACTGGATCCCAGCCTCCCAAAGCATTGATAAGATTCTCCTTCTGCCCTATAAACCCTCCATCACCTTGTCCCCACTACCTTTCTGAACTTCAAATCCCATACCAACCAACATGCTCACTTTGCTCTACTGCAGCCGGTTGTTTTGCCATTCCTAGATACCAGCTCCAGAGCTCTGGTTATAAGGCATTGTGTCGGGTTGCTCTTAGGCTCCGGAATTCCCTGCCCCAAGACATCTGTGAGTCTAACCCCTCTCACTTTCTTTCAGTCTCATCCCAAGCACCACTTCTCCAACAAGGCTTTCTTTTGATTTATTTGTCTTTTGTTTAGGTCAAACCTCATTTTGTTGTTTGCTCCTCCTTTTGCGTCTTATTTGTAAAACGATTTTGGGTCATTGAAAAGCGTTATATAAGTAGTATGTATTATTATTATTATGTGGGTATGTTCATCTTCACCACCGGTATTGCAATTGACTGCCAGAAACATATCACCTTTCATCACATAAATAACTATTCATTATTACTTATAGTTCAGTCACCATTCCACCTGCATCATGGATTTATTTCTGTGTTTTCAAACCTTGCCACAGGGGGGCGACAGGTGCAACTTGGTAGCAGAACATGGGGAAGTTCTCATACTGTGAACGTCAAACCAGACTCTATACCCTAAGCACTTTGCTCTCAATGGTCACAGGTTGCTGACTAAACATCCACTTTGGGACACAAATTAATTTAGTAAATCATGGTCAACATTAAATAATAATAAAACAAGCAAGAAATTAAAATGTAAAAATCCTTCATTATTTGAAATAAAATGTACTTAACAATATTGAAACATTTGATTTACGAGCTATTTCGTTTTGCATGTGTCAAGTCTTAAAATCAGCCATAGAGATTGCACTTGTCATATATTTAGGAATGATTTTGTTTTGTGTGAAACTGCACAAGATTAATAATACCATAGTGCCTTATGGGATTCCAATTTGCTTGGGGATGCTTCATTGTGGCACACTTGTTAGAAGTGGCAATTTGAGGGTCTAAATAGTAACTTGGAATGCAGAAATAGTTTTAGCACTCATTTGTCTTTGGATCAATTAGATCAGTTCTTTACACAGGTAGTTCAGAATCAGAATTGGGCTGCCGGTGTCAACACAGCCATAGACTGTAAGCAACAAAAAAAGTATCCATTTACATTGTGGCATATGATTTCACACAATTCAACATGATTTTTGGACTTCCAGCTTAAAGGGGAAGATTACCCATTTTGTGTGGCCTTATTGTGCTTGTAGCTGATTCCCCCAAACATATATAGGCCTATCAATTGATTAGCTACAAACAAAATCCATTGTCACTTTTTGAATCACTTTCCAGTAACTAGAGTACATTATAAAAATGTGTCTAAAGATGCTATAAAACTCCAAATATTTTGAACTTAAATTTAAATGAGCTAGAAAGCATTTGCCTGTGCTTAGCACATATGTTTCTGTGCAGTTCAGAATAAATTTTGCTCAGGTTGTCAGTTACTAAAGACAAATGAAGTTCCAGTGCTATACATAGCCAAAAATGAACACCCCATTGATGAGGCTGTATGTTAGTTCCTTCCCCCAACCCTAGCTTTCCGCTTTGACTCACCTGTCCACAATACAATTTTTCAGAACCTTTTGCAGGCTGTTTCAGGCACAATTTTAGTCCACCCTGTTTTAAAAGCTAACCAGTGCTTTTGCAACTTGTCTATAGTTCGGTTGGTTAAGTCTTCTGTGGATGTTAGTTGCTGACACATGCGGCTACATCCTGGGGATTTTTATGTATTTGCCTCTTAATGGCCACCTTGATTTGCATTGACACTTTAGTACCATAATCACCAGCGGATTTAGGTATGGGCGAGATGAGCAGCAGCCCAGTGCGGCATCTTGCCGGGGGAGGCACGAGGCGGCCGCACAAATAACAAGGTGACATTAGCGTAATCGATTTTCTATTGCTCAATTGCACGACATGTAAAGAATATCGTGGGACTGTGCCAATTAACCTTGTCGGAGTAAACGCCCTGATTCTAGTCTGTGAGCTAGGCAGATTACTAGTATTATTATTGTAGGTTACGAGATGGGAAGGTCTCCCCACTGGAAGCCTGAGGTATAGGGGGAGCGGGGTAATATACAAACAGCGCACCTCTAACTTCGTACAGTACTAATGCAGTAGTAAAATCAGTCACACTACGCTACCGAATAAACCACAATTCATTGTTACATTTTCTGCTGGTTTGTACAAAATCGTTAGTTTGTGAAAAAAAAAAAAAAAGAACAGTCTGCACACCACCAAGGTGAATTGGTTTAGTCTTCACTCTGGGTTGACGGTGCTGGGGGATGGGTGATGTACTGATGCTCTAAGCCACAGGTGTCAAACCGGTTCCACGGAGGGCCGAGTGTCTGCAGGTTTTTGCTCTCACCTTGTACTTGATTGGTTAATTAGGTCACTGATTGGTTAGTTTCTACCCTCACCTGGTTGTGTAGGTATGAACTAGGAACCAATTTATAGGAAAAACCAAAAACCTGCAGACACTCGGCCCTCCGTGGAACCGGTTTGACACCCCTGCTCTAAGCAATCAGGTACCCAGTTTCGGAAAAAAGAGGAAAGAAGATAAACGCGCAAAAGAAAAGGTAGTAGCGTGGTGAAGCCGGGCCTGGGTGAAGATGACTACGTGGAAAACGCCCCCGTGAAGGGAAATGTGTCACCAAAGCAATGTTTGGTCAGATTTTTATATGAACATATTGACTATAGCACAGGTGTCGAACCGGTTCCACAAAGGGCCGAGTGTCTGCAGGTTTTTGGTTTTTCCTATAAATTGGTTCCTAGTTCATACCTTCACAACCAGGTGAGGGTAGAAACTAACCAATCAGTGACCTAATTAACCAATCAAGTACAAGGAGAGAGCAAAAACCTGCAGACACTCGGCCCTCCGTGGAACCGGTTTGACACCTCTGGACTATAGTCAGACAATACGTTTAGAAAAACATTATTGGGCAGAATAATGCAGTTTTATTGCAGCTTAAACAAAAGCCAAACTATGTAAATCGGGCGTTTTACCCCATTATCAGGGCAAAATGCCCCTCCATACCTGGTAAAATGCCATGTTTTGTTGTTTTGTACTCACAAGATTTATTCCATATTTAGGTGTTAAAATCATTCTATCAATTTAATCTTTACCACTGAAAATAATTCAATCTTGATAGCAGTATTTAAGTGAGTTAACAACAACAATTTTAACTGTGATATTGCACATTCCAATATCCAAAGGCAAAAGGCTATGTATAACATTTACTACAATTTCAAATAACTTTTGATTACTACTTTTAAATATGGTTTGGTTTACTATGCGGAAGTATTAAAAAGTTAAAAACATTAAATCAATAATATTGAGCAATTAATTCAATATCAGTGCCAATTGACAGGCCTATTATATTAGATGTAAATATATCCACAGTGAACTAGCTATTTAAATAAAAATGATATTAGGCTATATCTTCAACTTTTGTTATACAGGTGCTGGTCATAAAATTTGAATATCATCAAAAAGTTGATTTATTTCAGTAATTCCATTCAAAAAGTTAAACTTGTATAGTGTATACATTAATTCCTCACAGACTGATATATATCAAGTGTTTATTTCTTTTAATTTTGATGATTATAACTGACAACTAATGAAAACCCCAAATTCAGTATCTCAGAAAATTAGAATATTGCGAAAAGGTTCAACATTGAAGACACCTGGTGCCACACTCTAATCAACTAATTAACTCAAAACACCTGCAAAGGCCTTTAAATGGTCTCTCAGTCTAGTTCTGATGCAACACAATCATGGGGAAGACTGCTGACTTGACAGCTGTCCAAAAGACGACCATTGACACCTTGCACAAGGAGGGCAAGACACAAAAGGTCATTTCTAAAGAAGCTGGCTGTTCACAGAGCTCTGTGTCAAAGCACATTAATAGAGAGGCGAAGGCAAGGAAAAGATGTGGTGGAAAGTGTACAAGCAATATGGATAACCGCACCGAGAGGATTGTGAAACAAAACCCATTAAAAAATGTGGGGGAGATTCACAAAGAGTGGACTGCAGCTGGAGTCAGTGCTTCAAGAACCACCACGCACAGACATATGCAAGACATGGGTTTCAGCTGTCGCATTCCTTGTGTCAAGACACAGCATCAGAAGCGTCTCGCCTGGGCTACAGACAAAAAGGACTGGACTGCTGCTGAGTTATGTTCTCTGATGAAAGTACATTTTGCATTTCCTTTGGAAATCAAGGTCCCAGAATCTGGAGGAAGAGAGGCACAGAATCCACGTTGCTTGAAGTCCAGTGTAAAGTTTCCATAGTCAGTGATTTGGGGTGCCATGTCATCTGCTGGTGTTGGTCCACTGTGTTTTCTGAGGTCCAAGGTCAACGCAGCCGTCTACCACAAAGTTTTAGAGCAACTTTATGGAAATGCAGATTTCATTTTTCAACAGGACTTGGCACCTGCACACAGTGCCAAAGCTACCAGTACCTAGTTTAAGGACCATGGTATCCCTGTTCTTAATTGGCCAGCAAACTCACCTGACCTTAACCATATAGAAAATCTATGGGGTATTGTGAAGAGGAAGATGCGATACGCCAGACCCAACAATGCAGACTCTTCTGAAGTCCACTATCAGAGCAACCTGGGCTCTCAATTACACCTGAGCAGTGCCACAGACTGATCGACTCCATGCCACGCCGCATTGCTGCAGTAATTCAGGCAAAAGGAGCCCCAACTAAGTATTGAGTGCTCTACATGCTCATACTTTTCATATTCATACTTTTCAATTGGCCAACATTTCTAAAAATATTTTTTTTGTATTGGTCTAAAGTAATATTCTAATTTTCAGAGATTCTGAATTTGGGATTTTCATTAGTTGTCAGTTATAATCATAACAATTAAAATAAATAAACTTTTGAAATATATCAGTCTGTGTGTAATGAATGAATATAATATACAAGTTTCACTTTTTGAATGGAATTACAGAAATAAATACACTTTTTGATGATATTCAAATTTTATGACCAGCACCTGTAGTTCAGCAAATGTTTTGTTATAATTTTGTTATTTTTTACAGATATATTCTCAGGAGTAAAATACCCCCTGGGGCATTTTGCCCCAAAGAAGAAGGGGCGTTTAGCCTCAAACATGATCACTACAAAAAAGAGGAATGCTATTAAAAATATATATATTATAATTGGAGTGGATTACTTAACCAGGCCTTTCTATTGACATATCAAAAATCAGTTTAGAGGTCAAACTTCCTCACATCACATGACAATGTTTTATAAATGACAAAAATAAGATCAACTTATGTCAAAATCGTTTTTGTGGAATTACTTGCTCAGTTGAGATGATTCGACAACATTTTCTAGATGAACAAGAATAGTGGCAACCAAGGAATGTGTGGAAATGTTGCCTTCACAGGCGAGGAGGCATTTAACCCAGACAGGCGTTTAATCCCAAGCCACCCTATCTTTTCAGAACCGCCACTGGTCGTTATGCACTAAACTTAAATGTATAGTCCAAAATGGAGATGGCTCATTGAAAGTTCTCTTGTGCACTAACACTGCAAAGAAAAACACAGGGCAAAGAAAAACAGTAGTGAAGCCAACTGTCCAAATGACTTTGGCTCCCTATAACGGGGGACTTCAGAATGTTTAAAAAATAATTAAATAGTTCAACTGAATTCTTGAAAATGCCTTCTAATTAAAGCTGACAGTCTGTGATTTATTCACATTGTAATTGTATAATTTAAAATCCGAATTGATAGAATACTGAGACAAAAATCAACATGTCAATTTAGACATGTTAGAATTTAGAGTTGACTGGATGCCAAATTGGAACGGGGGGCAATTATTTAGTGGCATTCATGGAAATGGAGGTTTGGGAATTTGCAGGGTGGCAGGATCAAATTAATGGGGAGGTCGGATTTTCATTGGTTCTTTTGGGATGCAGGATACAACTGTGTGGACATCTGAACACCTCAGAAAGGTATTGGACAAAGATCACAACCAGGTCACTTTAACTTAAGCATACAATAACCCTTAAAATATTTTTCTTTAAGTAATAACTAGGATTATGTAAATCTAGGATATATTAACTATGAAATGATGATGATGGCTGGTGTTTCTGTTTCCAAAATGCTTGTTCATCTGTGTCAAAGTCAGTGTTGTATACTGAAAAGGAATTGACAGAGCAGTGGAATCATAGTGTGATTTGTCAGCATAGGCCCCTGGACAGAAATGAATCAAATCAATGACTCTATAGAGCTCACACCCGCTACACTCCCTCTTTCTGAGATTCTGGAAGCGAAACGGCCATTCATTTATCCACAAACAACAACATTGCTGTTTATTGGTCTATCAAATGTTGAAGGGGTACAATAATATCTGTGGTGAACCATTCATGAAAAAGATAGGAATGTTTAGTAACATTTTCTCTATATTGCATATTTTTCTGTTTTAAACTTTTGGGAGTACAATATTCAGCAATGTTGTGGATACCTATATATCTCACACACCTTGCTGTCTGGATGTTTCGGGATATGAAATGGCCATTAGTTCATCCCATTTTAACAACATCGCTGGTTATTGTGTTCCCGAACATCAAATAGGTACAAAAAACTGTACGATGTACAATTAAAAAAAATGACCTTGGCACAACAAACTGTGTGTTACCAAACTGGGACTCCTATTATTGACAACATATCATTGTTTTTCAGGGATGTACCCGGATGGCCCTCTGACAGAAAAAAGTAACTGAGTTAAACTGCACCAGAAGCTAAAACATTGTATGTCCATGTACCAAACTCGCCTCATTCCCTTGACCAACATATGGTGCCCTCTAGTGACAAAACAAGTTCAAATAACCCTAGACAGACAACAAACAAAATAGTTAAATGACACATAAAGAGGCCAAATTGGCTCTTACAAGTGTTACTGGTCAATCAATCAATACATCAAATGTATTTATAAAGGCCTTTTTAAATCAGCAGTTGTCACAAAGTGCTTTTACAAAGCACCCAGCCTGAAACCCCAAGGACCATGTAACAAGTGTTGAGCAGTTCAGAAGGACAGTGGTCAGGAGAATACTGGAGGTCTCAAGAGAGAATGTCAGACAGGGTTGCAGATCAGGAGCCTATGAACTCCATCAGGGTCATTTAAATGTTAGTAATATAGCACACCCTCTTATCCAGAGTTACTTACCTCTGTAAGCGCAGATATATTCGTACTAGCCTTGTAAATACCATGTTCTACCAGCCACAGGTATACACAGCTTTTGTTGGCCGTGGATTGACCTCTCCTTAAGTCATTGTGCTGAGGACTGCTTACTGGTTGAGAAATCTGAAGAATTGTGTTAAGAATGGCTTGTTGTGCTTTGTTTGATAGGACGTGTATTGTTTTAACACTTTTAAACCTGCAGTAGAGATTTTGCAATACCAGCCCATAATCCAAATTGTTGCCACATGAGATTACAGCTGATCACCGATGGGGGTTTGAGAGCACACTAGAGAGAAAGATGTAGTGTGGAACTAAAAAGGTTGGACACGTTTTCTTTTCACAAATTAGAAAGTAGATACACCTAAGGGCTGAGAAAGGGGCAGGAAAATCAACAAAAACAATACGTGAAACGAAACATGTACCGTGTTCCAAGCCTACTGTTCTGCTGTTACGATGTTAGGTTGATGTATAGCTAGACCAGATCCCTACGCTGATCTTTCTCTGGCGGGCTGATCCTCATTACATGGCATATCATCATCCGCGTGGTCGTCCGGACATTCGACCGGGATTTTTTTTATTTGTAAATGTTTTTTTTTATTTTATTATTATGCTTGCAAACAATACAGAGATGACAAACATAACATACAAATTTTAACAATGACAAAAATGTCATATAAAATGAAATAACAGTATGTACAATGTCATCTGAACATGCACAAAGAAATAAATAAAAGATACATTTGTGTTATAAAAAATTAAACAAGATCACGAGGGTAAGACATGTTATACATTTAGAGTATATAAGTTAAATTCATTACAGTTTGAAATTGTTTTAATTGCTTTCTTATTTACTGAGGATGACCGGGATTTACCTGACCGCCAGTAACCCCGTTGACGTCACAGCTGCCTCAAGCACGCGCCACCTTCAACCGTCCAATCACAGACATGAGAACCGCCTCTGTCTGACAACGTTTTCCCATCACTTCCGGGCTGATTACAAGGGCCGGTGATGCCCGCAGATTTCTACAAAAATCTCATACTTTGATGAATGCTTTGGCGCCATATGACAAAAGCGTTGATGTTTGGTAGCGATATGACGACAAAGGCCACGGAAAGAATTTGTTGAAATTCTTCTAAGGTACGCGGGAATAGTGGGCGATTAAGAGGTGAGATTGCATTGTCTGCATTCTCGATTATTGCATGCAGATGTTCTGCTGCGATGTTTTACCTAGCTAGTTCCCTCGACGGATGTAGCTAATGTTATTCGTTGATTTATACATTAAATTAGAACTATATATCTAATTTCAACAAACTTTTTTATTGAAACGTTTTTTGGTATCAGCTACTACTATTGTGTGTGCAGCTGCAGTGCCTGGTTGTTGCAAACGTTAATGCTAAGTATCTACATTTGATAGCTAGCAATAGGACTAGGAGGTACTCTACTGTCTTGATGCGTTCCTCCCTGTATTTAGCGGCGCGTACTTTAGTAACAGTAGCTATCTAGCTTAGATAGCTTATGGTGGTATTGACAATTGCTTAATTGTGGCATGTTGCGTGTATTTTTGATCTTGCTAAATGTCAACTAACTAACGATGTTATGTCTGTTTGTTTGTTTACTCGGTTAACAAATGTAGCTTGCTAACTAAAGTAGCGATATACAATTTATCTTGCTTAATTATGCCTAGAGAACTATTGCTATTACTATAATTGTTTTCTTTTGGCCTGTCCAGCTTGCTAACATTATGCCGCTAAACATATCTGTTCTTTACATATCTTTGTCGGTAACGTCGTTGCCAAACCAGCTGCATCATGGCAACCGACACAATGTCACATGACTGGGTGCCAGGCAGTAATGCAACATTAGGCATCTAGATAACTACTAAAGACTATTTGGAAATAACTATGTTTGTTGTGATTACATTGATTCTTCAAGATTATCTGACCTGTTTTTGTTTTGATTAACAACACACACATTCTTTTTTTTTTGTTCCCTCACGTAATAAGGATTTTGTGGTTTACTTGAAGTACAGTTGACACCGAACAGAAGATACTTTTCTCACGGTTGATGGGAGATCTGTTTTCGAGAACAGAACCCCACAGTATTTACAGTTCTGTTTTCATTTTCGATTTGTCTATTTGAACTCGTAAAGCAAACTATTATTAAAATGTACAGGAAGCTTAGCTTAATTTTGTCACCCACAGAATTAAATTGTTTAATTGACACCTGATTGGATGTTGGTGATTATTGGTCTTTCCACATGAGTAAATCCCCAATCCTGTGTACCATACTGGCTTAACCCGTATATCAAGACGGTTACCTAAATAGCATTTCTGATGAATGTATGAACAGAAATGTGATCAAGAGCTGTGAGACATTACCTCAGCTGTTTTAACAGCTTATTGTATTTTGCATGTTGTCTTCATCAGTTGGACTGTGAAAATGGCTGCAGGCTTCATGGTCAGGAATGCCCTGACGTGGGTGTGGTCTGGGTTCTATTAAGAAAAGGGAGAGTGGCAGGTAGCCTAGCTTTTAGAGCTTCTTACCAGTAACCGAAAGGCTACAATGTGAGAGAAATAAATGTGAGCTGCCATTGCAGGGCAATTAACCATCATTTCTCACCATGTAGTTGCTGTAACTGAATATGTTCTCAGTCAACTTACTTGGTAAAATAAGGTTATATATATATATCTCACAGACGTGAGTACACCCCTCACATTTTTGTAAATATTTGATTATATCTTTTCATGTGACAACACTGAGGTCTCAGGTGTGAATGGGGAGCAGGTGTGTTAAATTTGGTGATATCGCTCTCACACTCCCTCATACTGGTCACTGGAAGTTCAACATGGCACCTCGTGGCAAAGAACTCTCTGAGGATGGCCAAGCAGGGTGGCCAAGACCATATAGTGATTTAACAGGACAGGTTCCACTCAGAACAGGCCTTGCCATGGTTGACCAAAGAAGTTGACTGCATGTGCTTCACGTCATATCCAGAGGTTGTCTTTGGGAAATAGACGTATGAGTGCTGCCAGCATTGCTGCAGAGGTTGAAGGGGTGGGGGGGTCAGCCTGTCAGTGCTCAGACCATACGTTGCACACTGCATCAAATTGGTCTCTGAAGGGGATGGCAGCCATCTAAAGATGATGCGCAAGAAAGCCAACAAACCGTTAGCTGAAGACATGCAGACTAAGGACATGGATTCCTGGAACCATGTCCTGTGGTCTGATGAGACCAAGATAAACTTAATTGGTTCAGATGGTGTCAAGCGTGTGTGGTGGTAACCAGGTGAGGAGTACAAAGACAAGTGTGTCTTGCCTACAGTCAAGTATGGTGGTGGGAGTGTCATGGTCTGGGGCTGCATGAGTTCTACCAGCACTGGGGAGCTACAGTTTATTGAGGGAACCATGAATGACAACATGTACTGTGACATACTGAAGCAGAGCATGATCCCATCCCTTCGGAGACTGGGCCGCAGGGCTGTATTCCAACATGATACGACCCCAAACACACCTCCAAGACGACCACTGCCTTGCTAAAAAAAGCTGAGGGTAAAGGTGATGGACTGGCCAAGCATGTCTCCAGACCTAAACCCTATTGAGCATCTGTGGGGCATCCTCAAACCAAAGGTGGAGGAGCGCAAGGTCTCTAACTTCCACCAGCTCTGTGATGTCGTCATGGAGGAGTGAAAGAGTACTCCAGTGGCAACCTGTGAAGCCCTGGTGATCTCCATGCCCAAGAGGGTTAAGGCAGTGCTGGAAAATAGTGGTGGCCACACAAAATATTGACACTTTGGGCCAAATTTGGACATTTTCACTTAGGGGTGTACTCACTTTTGTTCCCAGCGGTGTAGACATTAATGGCTGTGTGTTGGGTTATTTTGAGGGGACAGCAAATTTACACTGTTATACAAACTGTACACTCACTACTTTACATTGTAGCAATGTGTCATTTCTTCAGTGTTGTCACATGAAAAGATAATTTCAAAATATTAACAAAAATAAAGATAATAAAAAAAGATAATATAATTATTAAAATAAAGATAATAATCAAATATTAACAAAAATGTGAGGGGTGTACACACTTCTGTGAGTACACCCCTTATTTTATTTATATATATATGAGAGAAAGGTTATGAGTTTGTCTAGCCTCTGCGTAGCTTCCCCTGAAACCTTGAAGAAGACCTACATATTCTGAGAGGAGTGTCACTGAGCACCAAGGCCGTTCTACATCTTTACATGCTGAACTGTCTCTATTCTCCCTTGATCTTAATTAATTTCTCTCAAGCAAAATCTCTTGGGAGGAAATCTAGATCAAATTATATCTTGCCTGCAGTCACAAGTGAATCAATTTTTTTTCCAGTCATGGCTGTCAACACAAAAGGCCGGATTCTGGATAGTTACAGTACAATGCTTTTAATTTTTTGCTGAACCGCATCTTGGTTTTGAAGCATGAATACAGACTGAGATAAGGCCATGGGTAGGACTGTTCCAGATGTATGATGCGAACCAAACAACTGATGGTAGACCTAAGGCTGGGCAGATATTGCCTGCTATCTCAACAATACCAGTTGTCCTTCAATTAGCCATGAACACCGTGAGATTCTACCCAGTGTAAACAGGATTGTAACTCCTGGCCTGGAACCATGTGTGCAGCACTAGTAGCACTTCTTTATTAGCACGGTATTAGATTTATTAGTAGGGCTGCAACTAACAACTGTTTTGATAATCAATAAGTCTGTTGATTATTGCCATTTATCAGATGGAAACAGTGTTTTATTAATTGTGTGTTAAATTAGGGTTTTTCCCTGATCCTGCACAATGGTCTCTTTAAAACAACTTTAGATGGTATAAAGAAAACAGATGCCTAAATAATTTTATGAAGTACATATACTGTAAAGGTACTGTTTTAATAAATAATTTATAATAGAGAGAACAACATCAAATAGTATTCTAAAATACCACCTGAATAGTATGCATTAACAGAATTGCATTAAGGAGGAATAAGGAAAGGTAAGCCATCGCTGAGCACCGGAATCTTTTTAATCTTTCAACATGTCTGGCCAACTAATCCTTGTTTTTTTTTGTTGCCAACATTTTTGTTCCTCTTATCGACCTTATTGATAAGCTGTTGCAGCTGCGTTACCAGGTATGTTGATTGTGCGGTCACTATTCACTCTGTGGCCAAGGGAATTGCTGGTGTTGTGGGAGAATCATATAGAAAAAATGAAGGCGGCCCCCTAAAGGGATTACAGCAGTGACTCCTCTTTGCTTGCCAATGATTCAGACCGATGGTTGAAGAAGATCGACTCCCACTGTCTTTTACATTTTAAATGGTGGCGAGTGATATGGTAAATATTTTGAGGCACAGTGCAGTGGACCTAGTGTTTGAATCAGGTTACCGCCCGTCCTCTACAGACAAGGTGTAGGTCTAATGGCGGGTCAGGTTGTATAACCTCAAACCTACCTGCCTACCTGCTTTGTTCTCTTCATTGGGCTCTCAGCCCAGGCATGTCCTGAAAACAGGACACGCAGCGAAAGAAGTGCACGATGATCGAGCAACGAAGGGCGTCTCCGTTGTCACACCTGAGACATTCGGGTTAGTGAGCTGCTCTGTGGTCTGCTGTTAGGACATTCCTCCAGAAGGAGAGGTCCTCAGCAGTTTCTCGTTCGGCTTACTATTCTGTAGAAGCCTGGCGTCTCTGCAAAGCTTAACCACCAAGCCTCCACAGGGCAGAGGAATGTGTCACGGCTACAGCTGCAAACCATGGGTTCACTGACATGGTTGGAACTCACAGAGAAAGTTCTTGACTCTTTTTCGGGGTCCCTTTGAATTTGTGTTATTGGTCAAACCGGAATGATAATTTTCAGATTTTGGGGAATTAGAATATCAACTTGTATTGTAGGGGTGAGGTCATTCCCATTTGAATCCCAGTCACATGCTGTATTAGACAAATTGAAACTTCATTCCCTCTGACAACCTGATGCAAAAAGGAAGGAAGGAAGAATGCTGAGGAATTATGCCCAGGGGTGTAGCAAACTATATCTGCTGGTGAGGTTAAGAGAGGCTTAGATGGGCATGGGAATTCAGGGCGTTGTTTGTTATTCCACTACAAAGACCATTTATTTTCAAAAGTTTCTGAATATTAGTTGTTTTCTATGTCCACCATAGTGCTCATATAGACCCACCCAACCTTGTTGTCCTAGGGCACACTACAGCAAAAACAATTTCTGTTTTTCTGGTCGCTTGTATGATTGCCAAGATACATTTTTAGCTCAGCAGTCGCACAAATATATACCTTTTTTGTGAACTGTCTGATTCACAAAATGTTCTGGGCACATACTTAGGTCAACTATCCTCTCAAAGGTGATAAGGGAATATTACAATCTTGTCAAAATTTTAGTTTTTGTGTGTTCCTTTGTTTTTTACTATAGACTTACAAAATCAGACTTGTCAGAAGGAATCAGTAGGGGCAGTGCTTAAGAGCGAGGGCAGGTAACACGCACACCGGGAACAGAGAAGTGGAACGGGATGCTTCTGACTGACGGAAGCAGTGCTTTGCAAAGGCTCCTTGTTGTGATTTTTGTCAGACTTGGAATAACATTGCTTCAGTCGGTCTGAAGCCACATTCCAAAAACTCAATTGGCTATTTTGGCCGTCAGTCAAGAAACGGGCTGAGGTTGAGCCTGCTGCCACGACTGGATTAGAACGTGCCCCGTTTCCCCTCCCTCCTTCCTCAAGACACTTTCCCAGTCTCCTGGCACAACTTCCTTTTTCTCCTCTGTTGTGTGAGTTAGAATCCTTAGTGGGCTAGTTGTTGTCGTTCTAGCGATCGATCTAGTTCTCGTTTTGTCTTTCTGTATTTTCCGTTTTCATATTTTATCCATTTTGCAGATGCTATTATCCAGACTCTACCGTCCTAGTTTCAAGAGGGGAAGATCATATGTTAGAAGGCTTGGACTGTGAACAACGTTACACTGGTATGGCCTCTGTAATCTTTCACTTTGTTTGTGTGATAATTATTTTTTTTAATTATCAAAGCGATTCGTCTCTAGAGATGGGGGGGGGGCTGGCTGTGGATGCAGTCTTTCTGTACTTGTTCACGGTGCAGGTTTTCTCAAGTCAACAGGCGCTCATGAATTTACATTGGATTTTGATGCAAATGTCTATCAGTCGATTACATTTTTTTCATTAAGCTCTCTTTACATCAGCAGTTGTCACAAAACCCTTATACACACACCCAGTCTGAAACACCAAAGAGCCAGTAACAACAAGAGTTGATGCCCAGTGGCTAGGAAAAACTCCCTTGTAGGGTCCATGAGGGAGGTGCTGACGGTTATCGCCTCAATAAAACAAAAACAAAAAAGGTGCATTGCGGACCGCAGTGGATTAAACAGATTGAATTCAATAATGACAACCTAAAGTAAATCATGTATTGGAAGTTTGGAACCAGGCCTGCTTTCCAGGGCACCTTTTGGATGATCTGCATTGAGAAAATGCTGACTTTTGAAAGCCACCCAGTCCCCGGGCCCTTATTAAAACAAGTAGTGTGGATTTATTAATGAGGAAAGAAAAAATAGACATTTTAAAATCACTATCCAATCGATAAATGTGACCCAGCTTCGTCTGGCCTCAGTGATGTGAGCCAACAGGAGTTGTGCTGACCGAGGAGGAGTCTGAGGGGAGAATACCTCCTCTCCACTCCCCCAGGCGTTGTTAAACAGGTTGCCTAGACACGTCTAAAGGGGAACGTTCTAGCCATTTGCCTATGGCCACTAGCGATTGCTAATAAATGACCAATCTGCAACCATGTTTCCCATTGAGAAAATAAAGACTGCACCCTACCCCAACTACATATATAAAAAATGTAATTTACATTTCCATTTTTTCTCTTGTGTGTATTGGACAGTGTTCCCCTTTATATAAAACTCAATATGAGTATTTGGATCTATTGAATAGTGACCTTAAAAAAAAAAATCCAATGATATGTAATCACTAGGAAAAAGGTTGTGAAATCAGACTGCTAGCCTAAATGCATGGACCAGCCTAAAGTCATGGACTGTTCATTCTTGGCTTTGCTGTTGACCATGACATTCATTTTCAAGTTCCACATTTTTCTGTCTACACTCACTGCAATTATAATGAGACGTCTCATCCATCCCACAAACCAGACGCGCTTTCTCTCCGCTGATCTGCAAGAGCATTGGGAGGGTGTGTGGCATGAGTTCTTCCTACAACCTAACAAGTTCTCGCAAACTGACAGAATAATCTGATGTTTGTGGCCTAGGCTTTTCCAAAATCGTTGCCTCTGATGCACATATACTGCTGTAGCATGGATTAGAATCTCTAAATGTGAAGCCTGTTATATACTCCTTTAATCTGAGACCAAACTGGCGCTGTATGCACAACAGTTCCATTTAAATCCAAACCCAGTCCACTTTATAATGACATGTTTTGTAAATTCTGATCCAGAGTTGTGTTCCTGCATTCTAGGGCACTGCATTTGCTGAAAATATGAAGGTTCGAAAGCAAGGCTATTCAGACCTCTTGTTTATGAATAAAGCATAGTGTGTTTGTGTGAATATTTATGTATGTACTGTATGTGTGTTTTAGAACACAGATTTATTTAAAGAACTTGACTCACCAACCACCATTTGTTGTAGTCGGGAACAGCGCTAGTTATTTGCCCCCCCTTAGAATTCCTGTCATCATCTCTGACGTGTTTCTTTTAAAATCTTGTCCTACAGGTGAGCGGACTCCTCAGACCCGTCCGCAAACCAAGTGGATCCACCCCGGGGAACTGCTCAGTAGGGGGAACTCGATCGGCCTCCAAAAAGCCCCGCCCGCCGGGCCACGTCCCTCACCTTCCCGGTGCTCAGGCTGATCACAGGCGCCGACCCTTGACCTCTAACCTCTGCGATGAAACTGAAGGAGGACATGAACCCGTTGCTTCTGCAGGTGTTCCGTTCGGTGGTCTGGGTGTATTCTGTCCTCACCTTCCTGCCATGGTACCTGCTCTCGGGCGCCGGCGTCAACCTCGAGCGTTCGCGCCGGGTCAAGGCAAGGTCGGTGAGCGGGCGCCCGGCGGGCCCTTACCGGGCGACCGACCAGCTTCGCGGTATCCAGCAGAAGCTTGTGTCGTCCATGCACCCGGGCGTGGACACCCTGGACAAGGTCATGGAGCACGGGGCAGCCCGGTTCCCTCGGAGGGACTGTCTGGGCACCCGGGAGGTGCTGAGCGAGGAGGATGAACTACAGCCCAACGGCAAGGTCTTTAAGAAGGTGAGGAGGAGTGGGGAACGTTGGTGAGATCACTGCCTTTCTCGGGGTGCGTTCATTTCACCGATCCGTTTGAAAAACTGAAAGCCAACGTTTCCAACCGAAATAGATGTTTCAGTAGCTATAAGGAATTTAGTTAACTAGCAGTGCTAGTATTAACAGGCTTGTGTTTTGTGAAGGTGATCCTGGGGGAGTATAAGTGGATGTCGTACGAGGAGACCTATCAGGCAGCAGTGCATTTCGGCAGCGGGCTGGCGGCGCTGGGCCAGAAGCCTCAGTGCAACATCGCCATCTTCTGTGAGACCAGGGCCGAGTGGATGATCGCAGCGCAGGCCGGCTTCATATACAACTTCCCACGTGAGTGGTTGCGCTAAACACGGACACAATGTATACTGACACGCAGCCACGGGATGAATCTCTAAGCCCAGTCTGTGGTTCTCCCAGTGGTGACGTTGTACGCCACGTTGGGCGGACCAGCCATCGCCCACGGTCTGAACGAGACGGAGATCACCCACATCGTCACCAGCAAGGACCTGCTGCAAAGCCGCCTCAAGGTAGGCCCCGCTCTGCTTGACCGCCGAAAGGTCAGGGATGCCAAATGAGTGCCCACACACTCCCACACGATAATGACATGTGCTAAACCTTTGTAGATGCCTGCCCTTAACTTCAATAACCTAATGTCTAAACCTAATCCCTAATGCAATGCTGTCAGTCTCTGAAACATATCTCCTGTCTTTTCAGGCCATCCTGCTGGAAGTGCCTCGGTTGCAGCACATCATTGTGGTGGACAGTAAGCCAACTAGCTGGCCCGGCTTCCCCCGCGGCATCATGGTCCACAACATGGACGCCGTCCAGGAGCTGGGCTCCAGGCCCAACAACAGTAAGGAGGAAGTGTGCTTGTGTGTGTGAATAGTCACTGATTCAAATTCATAGGCCTGTGGATGTGGCCACTTAACGTGTCAGTCTCTGTGTTTAGTGGCGGTGGCGAGACGACAGCCCCTCCCCTCCGACACGGCCGTCATCATGTACACCAGTGGTTCCACGGGCATCCCCAAGGGCGTCATGATCTCCCACAGCAACATCATCGCGGGCATCACCGGCATGGCAGAGCGTATACCCAACCTGGAGTACGTCCCGTGCTACGTCCTCTTCTAGACTCTGCTATATCCTCCGGTTTATTTATTTCACCCTCATCTAACCAGTCAGTTGACACGTCAATTTTTTTACAACTTCAAGGGATACAAGAATAAAATTAAAACAGTTATGATCTCCGCTATGTTGAGTAGCCGATGTTTTTAGAAACGTTAAGGCACATATATGCTATCTGGTGCAGGTGTGCCTCTCCAAGTTTAACAGTAATCACCTCTGCTCTGATTTTGGAATTTGTGTTTGAGAATGTTGTCACTGGACCAGTTTTTAATCACCCCACTTTTGAGCATGTTTTCCGCAGGCTTATAGTTAGCTACAACAATGCCGCTCATTAGACAGCATTCCTCTGTGCTGTGCTCCTGACTGGTCCAAGTACGCGTGTAACAGAGTCAGAAATGTACGCTACTGCAAGCATAGTCCACTTTAGATGTCTTCACATTTCCATCAGACCCAAAATTCTGAGATTTAACCCAGTGCTCGACCATGTCTGGGTCCAACTGTTTTAATTTTCTTGGATCCAACACGTCTCGGATCCAGTAAGTCTCAAGTTTGGAAAGCATTTAGTTCAAAATAGCTATCTAGCTAGTGATTCACATTTCATTGCCGGCTAACTAAATGCTAGTTAGCTGCATTTTTGCTGAATCAGAGGAATTCAGAGGCAAGGTTGTCATGGCTGCTTTTATTGTCACTTCATGGTCAACCTAATTGAGTCATTACTCCCCAGTACTCTGATGCGCAAAGTTCCTGAAATATATTTTGGCCACTGTGTTTTGAAGTACTGCAGCATGCAAACATTAATTAATACAAATTTAGTGGCAGATGACTTAAACACTAACCTGAAACCACCAACCAAACTGAAATTTGATATGTTGTAAATAAATATACAGTGACCCCCCCCGCCCCCCAAATAAATTATCTTCAATAAACATCTTTTGTTTCCAATTTGCAGTGAAACGGACACTTACATTGGGTACCTCCCGTTGGCCCACGTTCTGGAACTGAGTGCAGAGATGGTGTGTATATCACACGGCTGTCGCATTGGATACTCCTCCCCACAGACGCTAGCAGACCAGGTGAACCAACACACACTTTAAAGTAGACTGGGTATTAGAGCCCTGGATCTGTAACCTAAAGGTTGCTGCTTCTAATCCCTGAGATGATTGTCGTTGGGCGAAGCCCTGATTGCTCGGAAATCTCTGCTGATTGGCTGAAATGTAAATGTTTATCACACGCTTAAGATATTTCAGCTCTTAGAGCACATAGTGAACCAAGATGCCCAAACAAATATGTACGCGCATTTCACATCTTCTAAGCCTTGTTTTACTCTTCTTCTGTCCCCCTTTTCTCTTGTCCTCTTTCTTTTCTCTTATCCTCTTTCTTTCCTTCTTTTCCTCTCTATCCCTCTCCCTCCCTCTCAGTCTACAAAGATCAAGAAAGGCAGTAAAGGAGACACCAGTGTTCTAAAACCTACACTCATGGCTGCTGTTCCGGTAAGCATCTGCTCAGACATCTGTCACATGACCTGTCACAGGAAATAACAGAAACGTAGCTGACACATCAGTCATTTGTAATTATCATAATACACACTCTGTTATCTGATAAGAGTACAGTGCATCAGTGTTTCGGCCGTGAAAGTCCTGGAAAAGTTTTGAAGATTGCATTTTCCACGTACTGATATTTTGTTTGTCGATTTGCAGTGAAACACCTAGACTTGTATAGCCAGGGTTTGTTGTTTTTAAAATATTATATTTTCAGGCTGACCTAAAAATGATTTAAACATCTATTGGAACATCCAATGTATAGGACACTGCAACATATAAGATTTAGGTCAGCCTGAAACTATTCTAATGTTTAGTTGTGGCCAAAAATATTGGCACCTGGCACTTAATTCAATTAAACCACCATCAACAGTTTATTTTTTTATTTTTTTTATTTAACTGGTGAAATTCAAATATCTTGAGAATGTATTTGGTTTGCAATTGACCAAAACTGCCATTAGAAAATTACTCATTCAACCAGTTTGTTTAGAAATAAGGATAACATTCTCTGGTTTCGTGTCACTGTGTGTACAACAATGTGCATGGAGAAAGAATGAAAACCAGAGAATTAACTGAGGAGCTCATACACATTTGTAGCCAAGGACAATCACAAACTCCCTGGACGTGACTACGAGACAGCCCAGAGAAGATTGTTCGATCGGTTTCGGGTTATCGTCCTGCTGTTTTTCTTCCAACAGAAAAAAGCATCCAGGAATGGTTCCACACAAAATGTTGGACTGTTCTGAAGTGGCCAGCAATGAGTGCAGATTGAAATCATATTTAACACCTGTGGTGAGATCTGAAAATGGAGTCCTTCAAATCTGGTAGACGTTTGCGCCAGAGGTGTAACTGCCAGTAGCACTGCTACACTGGTGCAGGAAGCTCATTCCTGGCTATGGGAAGTGCTTGATTGCAGTTATTTTGTCCAAAGGCTGTGCTAGCCAAAATTGAGTCTTATGGTGTGAATTGTTTTGTCAATGCCATTTCAGTAAGTGGATATATTAAGTTCTGAATCAGAAACAGCTTCCTTAATATTTACAGTGAAATAAAAAATTGTCGAGACCAAACATTTGGTCATTCATCTTATTTTTAGAGACAATTAATGTGAAGGAAGTGCAAGTGTGCCAATGCATTTGGCAGTGACCAGCCAAGTATGACTTAAGAGAAGTCTATGTAAATGCTGAACTTGCTTCAGCTGAATTAATCTTTGAAATTTTCAATTAGGGAAATGAAACCCATTTGGTTTTTTAAATCAAGGTTGGTCAACTATCCTCTGGGAGAGCCACTGGGTCTGCAGGCTTTCCCCCATCCAGTCTCACAAACAACATTATAGAAATGAGATGCTGAACCAGACCTTCATGAACAGACTCTCAATGCCTTTATACCCATTAGCGCTTGGGCCTGAGGGTTGATCATGTTTTCCAGTTGCCTAACAGTTATTCCAGGGGTAATAAGTGGCTTGCACTGTGAAAACAGATGGTAGGCTCAGTGGAGCAGAGTTTAGCCTCCCATTGTACACACTGCATTTAGGTTTACTGTTTCTATATGTACGTAGACACTATCCATGCAGCCGTTGCTGGCAATAGAATTTTGATTTAGACTTTTTTCGAACCCTCTTGAACAAACCTCTCCATCTGTTCGGGTTCAGGAGATCATGGATCGTATCTATAAGAACGTGATGACCAAGGTGGAGGAGATGAGCAGCGTACAGCGGACCCTGTTTGTGTTGGCCTACAACTACAAGATGGAGCAAATCTCCAAGGGCTACAGCACCCCACTTTGTGACCGGTAACACACTCATATATGCACACACACACACACACACACTCTGCAGCAGTATCCCACAGAGGCTTTAAAAGGTGCGCTGAGGGATTTTAGTGCCGTTCTTTGACAGCCTCTCAAATCCTGTTTGTCTTGGGTTTTCCTTTCTGTCCTCTCCCTCCGGTCGGTCCCTCCAGGCTGGTGTTTAAGAAGGTGCGCTCGTTGTTGGGGGGTCACATACGGGTGCTGCTGTCCGGCGGTGCGCCCCTTTCCGCAGCCACCCAGCGCTTCATGAACATCTGCCTGTGCTGCCCTGTGGGACAGGGCTACGGCCTCACCGAGACCAGCGGCGCCGGCACCATCAGCGAAAGTAGGATACAAGGGGGAGCGGGTGACGGGAAGTGTGGGGGTGACGGGAAGTGTGGGGGTGACGGGAAGTGTGGGGGTGACGGGAAGTGTGGGGGGAGCGGGAGACGGGAAGTGTGGGGGTGACGGGAAGTGTGGGGGGAGCGGGAGACGGGAAGTGTGTGGGTAGGGTCGATTTGGACGTGATGCAGAGTGATGGTGGGGGGGGGGCTCCTTGACATGCTAATGTTGCGTTTGTCTCTCTGTCCGGCAGTGTGGGACTACAGCACGGGGCGGGTAGGCGCACCGCTGGTCTGCTCTGAGATCACCCTCAAGGACTGGGAGGAGGGTGAGTACATGTGGGATGTCAGAGGAATGACGCGGTGGGAGGTTGGGGACAGGGTGATGTGTGGGTCAAGCTGGGGCGGCGCAATTAACCCCCGGTGTCCATGTTAGTCGTATCACAATTAGTGGTTTAAAAACGTGCCCATGTTCTGGGGTGGGCTGCACTGAAGAGCATAAATAAATGCTTCAGCTTCAGAATGTTAGGGATGACTTTGATGATGGGTTATTGGTCAAGCAACTGACCTGTTGGTGAACATCAGGGTTAGTGATTGAATATGGCAGCCTTGCTTCATCACGCTCTAGTGACGCCTAGTGGCAGATTGGCGCCTGTGAGCATATTAGAGAGAGTGCATTCCTTCCAGTTTGGAACATAAACTGTAAAAAAAAAAAATATGGACGTAGTAAGCGCAATGTCACCCATAGGTGTCTGAAGACCCGTTTTGAAGTTCTTTTTGGCAGAGATGGCTGTCACCATCTTGGCATAGCGTCACTTCGCCTAACTCCTGGATAATCAAAAATGGGTAAAGAGGTGGGGAGTGGGTGCAGCTGAGGTGCCTGGTTGCTGAAACAGCAACATAACAAAGGCTGAATGTTACCGGTATGCTACTCTGCATTGCTAGTGATTGGTAGCCGTCGGTTGGTAGCCAGTCTCCATAACTTTACCAGCTTACACTTTATGCAAGTCAAACCTGAAACTAAACAACAAAACTTAAATGCTTAAAATGCTTTAGGTTTTTTTATATATATAAATGTGGTAATTTTACAACTCAAATTTTTGTCAAGACGATAAAGACTGTAAAAAATAGGTCGAGACTTGCATATTGGATATTAGATTTTCACAAGTTTAGTTTGTATGGTTACGAGTCGTTTATTTGTCAGTGACTGGTGTTAGCTCAGGCGATAGCAGAAAGGACAAAAACCGCTAGGAGTAACACAGGTGACAAGCACCATGCCTGTCACTCAGTAGGCCACGCCCCCTACTTATAAGACTGAACATAATTTAAACAGATGAATTATAAAAAACACACAAAAAATACGCAGTTGTTAAAAAGGGAGAAATAAGCAATAGTCACCAAAACAGTTTTTTGAACCAGGCTGTAAACATGTTTATTTCTGCTGTAAAGTTGGGCATTTTGCCAGAGATCTATGGAGATTGATTCCTTTTGCAGCCAGCCTCAAGTGGTCATTCGGTGAATTGCAGGTTTTGGCACTTCTGGGTTGGCTTCATTTGCCCCTTGGTTTAGAATCCCTGGTTGAGTGAGCAGAGCGATAACAACCAGAACGACATCGGAGGTCCTTTGGAAGACTCATACAGTATGTCGACTCGCATGGGTCCATTTCAGGGCCTTAATCACAAATTGGAAATCATGAAATTGGGGAGAAAAACACAGTAAAATATGTAAACTAATTTTAAACAAGTATATAATCTAGTTAATCATCACTTTCTTTTCACCTACATAAAACAGGCATAAGCAACCCACCTAATTATGCTGATACTGATGATTTTCCCTTCACCAGGTGGCTACTACAGCACGGACAAACCCAACCCTCGTGGTGAGATCCTGATTGGCGGGCCCAACGTAACAATGGGGTATTACAAGAAGCAAAGCGAGGACTTCTTGGTGGACGCCAGCGGCCAGCGCTGGTTCTGCACGGGAGACATCGGGGAGTTCCACACGGACGGCTGCCTCAAGATCATCGGTGGGTAACCCAGGAAACCCAAGGGACCGCAGCGCGGGATGTCGTGTTGCGTGGTTGTGCGTAATGGCATGTTCTTCCTGTGTAGATCGTAAAAAAGACCTGGTTAAACTCCAGGCCGGGGAGTACGTGTCTCTGGGGAAGGTGGAGGCTGTGCTGAAGAACTGCTCTTTTGTGGACAACATCTGCGCCTACGCTAACAGGTAACCATATACACCTGGAACGGCTGGGGTCTCTGTCTGTGTGGATCAGTCAACGGCTTGACGTTTCGGATTCACGTGACACTTGTAACTGAAGGGCGAATCAATCCTGTCTTAATTGTTTAAGATGCAAACCTCATCAACCTCTGAATTGGGGCCAAAACAAATGCACGTGTTACAGTAGCCCTCGTATCCAAGGTTTAGGAAGTGGCCAGACTGCAGACACATTGAAGCGTTGTGTTGGCGTTTCGTGGCGTAGTCTCACTCCACGCAGGCTCTCTCCAATTGCCAGCCGAACCGTTGAACTTGCGCCTCCACCCTTTTATATAGTTCCTCCTTTGGGACCTCTAGGGCAGTGGGGTGAGAGGGAGGGGCATGGGGGTGGTTTCTCTCTATTCACTTTACTGTGTTTTGTTTGGTGTTTTTGTGGATATTTTTTTTGACGGTATGGCTCCATCTCTCTCTCTCTCTGAGTCGACCTTCCCGGTCTTTAAGATTATAAAGTTGCATATTATTATAAAAATAATTAATTATGAAGGAATCTCCTTTAGGGAATAATTCTGGCTGATTCGATTTCAACACTAACTTATGTTTTAATCAGCCCATATGCCCATTTATGTGAAATTGATGTTTGTGAAAAATGTAGCATTCCTATTAATAATGTACTGGCGGGTGACAGATGAAAGGACAACCTTAATAAATTAGTGGATGAGCATAATGAATTCACTTGCTTCCATGCAGGTGTTGTGCATGTTACTATAACCCTTCATAAATGAGTGGATGAGCATAATGATCACATGCTTCCATGCAGGTGTTGTGCATGTTACTATAACCCTTCATAAATGAGTGGATGAGCATAATGAATTCACATGCTTCCATGCAGGTGTTGTGCATGTTACTATAACCCTTCATAAATGAGTGGATGAACATAATGAATTCACATGCTTCCATGCAGGTGTTGTGCATGTTACTATAACCCTTCATAAATGAGTGGATGAGCATAATGAATTCACATGCTTCCATGCAGGTGTTGTGCATGTTACTATAACCCTTCATAAATGAGTGGATGAGCATAATGAATTCACATGCTTCCATGCAGGTGTTGTGCATGTTACTATAACCCTTCATAAATGAGTGGATGAGCATAATGAATTCACATGCTTCCATGCAGGTGTTGTGCATGTTACTATAACCCTTCATAAATGAGTGGATGAGCATAATGATCACATGCTTCCATGCAGGTGTTGTGCATGTTACTATAACCCTTCATAAATGAGTGGATGAGCATAATGAATTCACATGCTTCCATGCAGGTGTTGTGCATGTTACTATAACCCTTCATAAATGAGTGGATGAACATAATGAATTCACATGCTTCCATGCAGGTGTTGTGCATGTTACTATAACCCTTCATAAATGAGTGGATGAGCATAATGAATTCACATGCTTCCATGCAGGTGTTGTGCATGTTACTATAACCCTTCATAAATGAGACAAGTTGTTGGTTCATTATTTTAATTTCTCACCTGTCTGTATATCATCCAAGATTAGGAGGCTATAGGAGGGTTAATGAAGCTTAGTAAATTAGCACTCATCATTTCTCCCCCATTCACTTCCTCCCTGCCAGCGACCAGTCCTACGTGATTGGCTTCGTGGTGCCCAATCAGAAACAGCTGACGATCCTGGCAGAGCAGAGGGGGTTACGGGGAAGCTGGGAGGAGATCTGCAACCACCCTGAAATGGAGAGAGACGTCCTCCGCATCCTCACCGAGGCTGCCCTGTCAGGTATGGGGGCGGGGGGAGGGGTTAACTGGGACAAAGGGGGGTGATGATGATGAATGTGATGATGGAGGATGTGTTAGTAGTGACGAAGGTAGAAGAAGTCATGATGAAGGATGGAGGAAGGGGCATGTGTGCCATTCTGTATTTGATGTACCCTCATCTCCCCGCCCCAGGCATTTCATATCTAAACCGTGTTGTGCCCCCCTCTAGCCAAACTGGAGCGATTCGAGATCCCAAAGAAGATCCGTCTGAGCGCAGAGCCCTGGACGCCAGAGACGGGACTGGTGACGGACGCATTCAAGCTCAAGCGCAAAGAGCTGAAGTCACACTACCAGGACGACATTGAGCGGATGTATGGGGGCAAGTAGCGCACTCCGAGACATCCCCAGAAACACTCTCATAACAGCAAGATGACGGAGAGACTGAAGAGGCACAAATACAACACACACACGTGCGTTCACACACACACACACACACACACTCCCGGACGACTCCCATTTCGACCAGCCTCGATCAAACGGTAAGCCTCTTGAAATCCTGTCAGTCTAGAAGCCGGTCCGTCCGGACCCATGTGAAGGAAGGTGGGGCCCAGCCCGGCGGAGTGACAGCCGTTGCCTCTCTTCCACATTCTTTCCTGGATTTCATTTCCCTCTGTGTTGCCATAGGATGAAGGACGTCGGCGCAACTGCTGAAACGCAGAAGGCGACAACAAAAGACCGCCACTGCGCTGTCCGTGTACGCGTCTCCTCTTCCTTGTCTCCCTGTCTATCTCACTCCCAAGCATGCCTCTAGTCTGGACACCTGATGGGAGAATGGAGGGTTGTTTTGACTGTGGCCCCGGTCTTGTTTTGTGAGCAGCAAACAGAAGATAACTGACAGTAACGACGTGCCTGCCTGAACATAAGAAGGCCTGTTTTCCTCGCCGGGGCACGTGCTAATGAATATGACCCTGAGACGGGAGCCCTTCGGTTTAAACGTTCCACACCCAGGTTTGAATCTATGCAGGGATCTCTTTTCTTGTATGCTTTTTTTGTAGTTTTTTTATTTTGTGTCGTTTCTTTACTTAGTCTTTGTTTTCTGGAGCTGTTTTCTGAACCCAACTCGCATTCTTTATTTGCATTTCTTTCTAATACTTTTCCAAAATGATTTGTTTCTTATTTACATCAGTTACAAAACTGACATTTTCATACTGTTTTCCTGTTACAGTCTCCTGTGAATGAAGTCCTTTTAATTTCCCTACTTTGTTCCAAAGGTAGTGTCTATCCAATGGGAGAGTGTGTGTTTACTGACTAAATTAAGTCCTATGTCTCTTCTGTAACTATCTGGTAGTGATGTCATTCCCTCCCTGCTCTGTGCAATTCCAGCTCTGTAAATAAGCAGCCCGATTCTGATCGTTTACCCACTGGTGTCTTTTGACCATTCACATCAGATCTATGATCTAATTGGGCTCCTTGTGTAACTAGAGCCTAGGTCTGGCTGTGGGCTGATGTGATCTTCCTGGGTTGACTGGGAAAACCTGTTTGTCCTGATGTAGCCCGCCTGCGCTTTCTTGTGGTGTACTGATGAGTTGACCACAGCAACAACTGATTGAGGCGTGTTGTGCAGCTTGTCTACGGAACTCAGATTAATGGACTACATTTAAAAGAAAAGAAAAAAAAGAATCTAATTTGTGCTTCTCCATTATGTTTGAGATTTTGAAAATGGAGGGTATAAACTCATGCTTGCTTTGTACTGAAAGCCATGTGCTGGGCATACAGTAAGCGGTCTGTCCCACTGAAACCCTCATTAGTTGTTCTATTTCTCACCAGACCAACAGGGAGCAGCAAAGATAAACCTATGTTGTCAGATGAAAACCTCTCACCGCCAGTAAAACAATTCCCCATTGACAAACATAAGTAGAAAACATAAGCTATTCTTTGTTCTGGAGTCATAAAATGTACCATATTTTGCCAGGAGTTGTTGCTACTTTCAGTCAGTGTAAAAAAAAAATACGAAAACAGGGTTTTCTGAGGCTTTCATCCGACAGCAGTGATACACTAATGTCCAAACATACCATTAGTGTTGTATGTGTGCTTCTCGTGTGTGTGCTGATGTTGGGGTATGTTAATTTTTGTACAAGACTGTGTGTGTGTGTGTGTGTGTGTGTGTGTGTGTGTGTGTGTGTGTTTTCATTAACGCTGAGCTGGTTCCAATGTCTTTGTGAAGAGGCCTGGAAGCCTACCCACCTCACCTGTCTTCATCTGTTACCTTTTAATGTCTTCTCCTGTATAAGTGTTGCCTACAGTGTCCTGCTAAACTAACGCTGTAGTATAAATCGTTATACGCCTACACAAGGTCCTGCCAAACCAGGCATGTAGCGCGATAGATCATAAACATACGTTGTTCTGCTAAACCAGCTCCGCAACTCCATAAATCATATCTATTGTCCCTTCTAAACCAGCTCAATACCTCCTAAATCACAATAGTGTCATGTTAAACAAGTTTCTGGTTAGCCTAAAGCATACACATTTAAAGACCAGCTCTGTTCCACCATTTATATAAACAGTCTTGCTACATAGCACTGTTTGACTCCATAAACCATGTTGTCACTGGGATCTTGTTCTTTAAACCATTTAGCCATGAGGATTGTATCAAAACCTGCCCAATAGATGTCTCCAGGAGAACCAATGCTAGTCCAAATACATATTTGTTGGCACCATTTCTGATGTCCCTTTTCCATATTACTGTAATGCATTGTTCTATTGTTTTGTCATAGCTCTAGCCACATTGCTGTTATGTATGAATTCAGATTGAATGTGCAATATTTCCACAAAATGCTAATTTCAAAGTGTGTTAAAGAAAAGTGCAGACCGAGAGCACCTCTGGATGAAGGTGTGTTGCTCTCCAACTGAAATGCACAGAGGCAGAAAAAAATGACAGTAAACATAGTAGTGCTTTATCTTCTATGGAGTGTTATTAATCCCAACAGAATTTGAGACTGAATTCCGTCATAGATAATTTATTCACGTTTGTCAGCACTGGTGTGACTCCATCTTGGATTTTTTGGATTGTGAAAGTACTGTGTCATTAATAATACCCAAACATATGGGGAATTCTGTGGTAAATATAGATGATTTGGCCTTGTAAATGTTGTGAATGTAAGACAAAACCACACTGGGTGAATAGGAAGTGATTTGGATGGCTAGGACGTTATGCCTACATTATTTCTTGTGAATGCGCTCAAAATATATATTTATGAAGAACTGTATTCAGAAATAAAAAAGATCAAAAGACTGTCATGCATAAAGGCATGCAATTCCATGAGAGCAGCTCAAAATAGTCCTTAAAATGAAATCAATGAAAGATCCTTTAAAGAAAGGTTGTTGGGCATATCTTTTTGAAGTCTGTAAACAATTGCTAAATATTAGACGGTTTTACATTTTGGCCTTAATTAAAAAAAATTATAAAGGCCAAAATGAATCAATCACTTACATAGCCCTCCTGTAGGATTACAAATTCAACCAATCACCAGCAGAGGGAGTTCCCTTTGAATCGATTTCGCCATTTAGTTTGTGGTGCTCGTGAGAGCTGCTGTAACATAAGCAGAGCCCACTTTGGAACTATGTACTTGTTGAGTATATTGTTTTGAACACTGTCCAAAAATGAACACAATCAAAACTTGTACTACTGAGCATTTGTTTATGTCTGTTAAAAATATAGGCCTAAGTGGCGACTTTTTCAACTTTAAGATTGGTTACAGATTTCATAAGCATGCCAAACATGCTTCCCCAAAAAGAACGATCTATGGATTTAACTTTTGGGAAGATCCAAGAAATACCTTTGGACCAACCTTCTGTGGAATTCTTCTGACATAGTCTGCCATATATTGTATGTATTGTCTGCAAATGAACTACTGTGTATGATATACATTTTGTAATGTACATTATATAGCCTAAAAGAAGTTCAATATTTCATCAACGGCCATACATTCTGCAATGTATTGCCTTACATTTCCTGTATTTGAGATTGCAAGTTTCTTTTTTTAAGGCTCAATTACAGTAGTATAGTAGTTAATGTAAATGCACTTCCAGAGCTTCTGTATAATTTAATCCACTAGTTTTGAAGGTGGTGTTAATGAGCAAGCAGTTATTTATGTACCATCCTATTGTTTACTACACCTTTCCATTTTTTTATGTTTTTTTGTTACCAAGCCACCTTGTAAAAATATAGTAAATTGGTTGTGCTGAGGATCCTTGAGTAGCCCTGAAGTTTTATAGCCAGTTTACAGTCTGTATAATATGAAATAATCTCAGAGATCAAAGCTTATGCTTCTCACTCGTGGAAATTAAGGTAATCATAAAGATTTTTAAAAATTCATGCTTTCAGAGTTAGCATATTATAGCATTTGAAACTCTCAGCTGTTACAAATAAGGAGCCTTGATACAAGCTGGTTCCTTTTCCTCTTCCATTTCCTGATATTTCCTTCTGAATGATTCCATTGGTTTTTTTGTATTCAACTCCCAACAGATACCTTGTCTTGTCCCCTTCTCTGCGAATTAATAACAGACAAAAACTGGTGAAGTTCCACTTCTTACTCAATTTCTACATGAATCATAGGAATACAAAGTGCTTTGTACAAGTTTGCCCTGAGAACGAACACACACAAATACATTACATGTCCTAGTAGCGAGTGTTCATGGAAACAAATGATGTACCTAAGGCCAACACACCGTATGGCGTACAGATGTTTTTCGACCATTCCTATAGCTCTCATGGTAGAAGTGCAGTATGCTGGAGAGTGTTGAATATGATCAAAGTTCAGGAAGATCTACCAGTTAAACAGGCGTAATACCTCTTTGAAACCTATTTAATCTTTGTAAATGACCAGTTGTTGGGGTATTCTTTTTCTTGTTTTGTGTGGGTTACTGGCCTTTGTGACATGGGCTACTTGCAAGTGTCTTGTTATTTGGCCTTGGGAAATTGTCGAGACAATTAAACTTTGTTGGTTGGTCCAAATTTATTAACTGTACTCTGCGTGTACTTTTTGTTCCATTCATAATTTTTCTGGGGACAATAATTAGATTTCAAAAGTAGATTAAAGGTACAATCAGGGACGTCACAAGGAATCCAGGGCGCCCACACAGATGGCATTGATCCCAGGGCCCTGTGAATCATACCCACCTTTACCCGCATTAGCTACAGCCCTGGGTGCAACACAGTACGCTACTAAGGCTTGTTACAAATTTGCTAAAATACATTGTCGATTTGTAAGATATGTTACAAATTAAAGTTAAGATTAGGCAACAGTACCTTGGTTAACGTTAAGTTTAGAAAACTCCTTTACAGGGATTCAAAGTTTTAGCTGTTGGGAGTTAGCAGCCTCTGGACTGCATTAATAAAACGCATGTTACAAACTACGGTTACCGTTAGGCATCACAGTACTGAGGTTATAACATTAATGTTGATGTATTTAGGAGGCAACCATTGGAGTCCCAGTCGGTGAGCTTTCCTCCCATCCAACACTGTTGCCAACCAAGATTATTTAACTCTAATTGCATTACCCCTAGTGGCCAACCTGTGACTTCAACATCACTCAGAGCAAGGTGCAATACAGACAACCAACCACATGATGTCAGTCTTGTACCCATACATGCTAACATTTCTGAGAATCGATTCTACTTGGAGAAACCTGACAAATAAAACAGGACACCCTTACTGTTACACAGTATTCTCTTGAAATAACTTCCAGTGAGTCAGATGTCAGCTGTGAGATGAGGACCAGGACAGAAGCTGGGCTCCCGTCCGGGAGGAGAATAGGGAGAGCAGCAGGAGAGATGATAAACAGTCACCCATTTACCTGGTTTGAACACGCGTGATTTGTCCTCATCTTCTCATTCTCTGCTGCTGAGTCGTTGAGTCAGTGAAGTTCCGTTGAGCTGTGCTCAGCCTCCGGTGAGGGGATGAGGGAAATAGCCTCGTCACTGCTGGCGCACGCAAACCCCAAATATATCAAACTAGCACACATCCTACAGCCCTAAAGGTATTTGTACTTTGACTTCAGGAGAGCGGTCAAAGTGAAATTTAAGCCTGCGATACATACAGAATGAATGCCCATCTCTGTTCTACCGTTACTCGTTACTTCAAGACACAAGAATAACTTTTGACGTTACAATGATGCCTCCTGGCCATATATTAGTGACTTAATTTTGGTCTTTAGATCCTTATGTAATAAATAAGCAAGGGTGCTGTTTGGGACAAGGGCATAAGTGTCTTGAAGTCCCAATGCACCCAGCACCACTAAACCCAGGGTAGCCTTCCCAAGTCAAACAGAAATGGAAAGATTCTTAGTGAGAAACTTTAGACTCAAAACACATTTTGCTAAATTAATAAAACCCGGCTTCCTTAATACTCAGATTCCAACTTACAGTGAACAAAATTATAAACGCAACACTTTGGGACCCCCCAATACATTGAAACTGCACATATTAGAGTGGCCTTTTATTGTGGCCAGCTTAATTATCTGTGCAATAATCATGCTGTATAATCAGCATCTTGATATGCCACACCTGTGAGGTGGATGGATTATTTCAGCAAAGGAGAAGTGCTCGGATGTTGCTGACCATTTGTACCGCTTTTCATGGGATAGACCAAACCACAAGCAGATTTCAAACCCCAGTCTCGCAATAACACTGGTAACTGAGAAGCAGTGACTTAACCGCAACACCATTCAGGGGCTCCAAAGTCCTATAACAGCCCAGTGTTCGCAAATTTCCATGACATTAATTAGAATTTCATACAAATAGGGGAAAACTAGCTTTCCTGTTAAGGCAAAGTCAGGGTAAAGAGCATTGTAGATCTATACTGGTAATGAACAAAATTAATGGCAGAGGATCCATGACCAGCTGATCCTGCTCAAGAGAATTACATCAAAAATATTGTACTCAATAGTTTAACCATAAGAGGGGAAATGCAAACCTGAGCCAAGATTAGGGTAATGTCTACCTACTCCTCCTTAGTTTTACCATGAGCACAACAAAACTGAAGAGAAAAACAAGAGACATACTGGTCCAAACACATAATGCCCTGGGTTTTATTTTTTTGTGAGAATTCAGGAGGATTCTTTTTCCAACTTTCTTTTTTTGTGGGTCTCAAAAAAAAAACCTCATGGATAAATTATGCCATTGGAATGGGCATTCAGATTGTGGTACAAAGAAAACTAACTAGTAGCCTTGTTCAGTACCATACTCTTCACAGAAGAGAGGTCATGTTTCCAAAGGAAGGCACCCGATACGTGTTTCATCTCAGCCTCACAGCCTTCTGGAGAATTATTCTTCTAAAAGCAAAATAATCTGTCTTTTTCATACATTTTCTTTTTATGTATAAACTGGAATGATGATAATGTAGTTGAGCAGTTACCGCATTGTTCTCCCCTTTTTCATCAACAAGTAACAAAAGAATGAAGCCTTTCAAAGAGGAACATACAATCATTATCAAAAATGGGGGACTACATTTCTTTTTCACAAAATAATAGGGAAAAGATAAAAAAATAAGGTCCTCTGATGTGAAACACACCGGAGTCTGAAATCATATAAGCAGCATTAAATCAAAACGAATAGTGCTTAGATAGGTGGAAAGCAGCAGTGACTTCTGGGAAGAGACTTCATCCCGATTTTGTTACTTGTCTCAGGAACAATTTCAAATGGAAGAGCTTTAGCAAGTGAATACCCACTGACTGACAACCTGATGCCTCAAATCAATCCGCCAAATCTGAATGCATGTCACCGTTTGTTGCCACGTGATACAATAAATCAACAAGGAAATCTGCAAGTGAGGAACCCCTGGATACGTTCACAATTCTACATAAAATACAGAAGTTCATAGCTACCTAGACACATTGACTACAGAACAGTGTACAAAAAAACCCCGAAACAAAACAAAAACAGAAAACAAACAGAAAAAAAATGAAAAGAAAAACCTGTAAACACGACACAATAAATAGATAAAAACAGCAGGTTCCACGCCAAGTGATGATGACACGCCCTGCTGAACAACACACCCACGTCAACAGTTGCAGGTCGTCTTTTTTTAAATTGTTTATCCCAAGTGCAAAACATCACAAATGAACAAGTTCTGTATTCAAGTAATGTTATATACAAGGGGGTGGGGGGGAAGAGTATTACAAATAATGTGGGTGGGGGGGGAGGGTTTTACAAATAATGCAGTACTGTACATATAATTGCCATATTCGTTTTACAGACGTTGATATCTTATGAACAGTAACAAATAGGAAATGGGAGGGGGAAAAAAAATATATTGTGAAGAGCATTGCAATTAAGTCCCAACAGTTACCGTGGAGACCAAGCGCCGCGTGCCGCGAGCATGTACTCCGCTAGCCGTTCTAGCCGATGCATAGCACCTTAAAATGAGTTTTCCGGCTGAGCCCCCACAGTCCCCTCAGCGTCCTGAGGCTACGTAACCTCCATGGCCACTGTGTTGTCCGATATACTGCCGAGGGCCGGCTTGTCTTGATCGTGATTTTCCCTGGAGGCAGAGGGTAAACATACGAGGGGGGGGGGTAGAAATCATCTATCAGAGGCCGTTCAGCAAATACCTACGACAATATTGTCTCAGAACGATCGGTAGATTCTCTTCCTGAAGCGGCGGTTTCGGCTTAGCTTGTCTGAATACTAATACCATTTTCTAGACTGAAAAGCCGCGTCGGGACTATTACCATACGATGACCCCCCGCAACCCCGCCACAGCCTGGGTCAACAGCGCACTATGAAAAAGGTGCCCCTTTTGACACGGCCGACATCCACACCCTCCCCCCAGTGTCTTTGCCTCACCTAGAAACCATGTCCATGGACGGCGTGTTGGCGGACACCTTGGGCATTTGACAGTTAGCGGTGGCCAGCTTTAAGGCAGACGGCGACACGGCCACGTGGCTCAGCGTCCGGGGGATCTGGCGCTTGGTGAGGGCCGTCCCGGGGGATGGCATGCTCAGACGGAGGTTGCCGCTGTTGTTGTTGCTTCCCGTCAGGACCTGAGTGGGGGCCGAGTTGGCGGCGTTGGCGTGGGGGGGGCCGTTGGTGTTCTTGGCGCCAGGTAAAAGGAACGGGGAGGCGGGGCTAGTGGCGGTGACCGGGGCGGAGGTAGGGGCAGAGGGCGACAGGAACGCCGTGGTAGGGAGGTGCAGGCTCTTGTAGACACCTGTTGAAAGGGGAGGGGGGGGGGGGGAGTTAGAAAATATCACACTTTTATAAGCACTAACATGTCTAAGATTAGGTGTATGGGGACAACCGGAGAGCTCATTTGCACGCTGCATTCATTTAGCTTGCCGACCTCAGTCAGAGCTTCCAGCTATGCACACGTTTTTTCTATCAAGCACTACTTTTATCTACACCCGACAGGGTTTTGGCACAGCCTTACCGGACGGTGGGAGGACGCCATTGACTCCACCGCCAGGTCGTCCCTCGTCCTTGGTCTTCAAGGCCAGCAGCTGGTCTGTGGTCACCAGGGCCGAGGCAGCAAACTGGGCGCCGGCTGAATCTAATGTCTTGGACACCAAACCCTGGAAGAGGAAGGCAAGGAGCGTATCGGCATGGAGCAAAAGAACAAAGTGAAATGGATGAAGGAGGAAAGACGAAGTAGGAGCGCCTGAGCTAGGACCCGGTCCATTAATGTGATAAGCGTTCGTTGAGATGAGGTGGGGGGGATTAGAAAGCAGAAGACCATGAAGTGTGACTTACCTGTGTGCTGTTGGCAGTGCCGGAGTTGTTGGCTTGCTGCTGCTGCTGTCTCTGCATCAAGGCCAGCTGTTCCTGGTGCTGCTGGTACTGCTGGGGGGTGAATGCTGGCCGAGACACCGTAAAGAACAGGTCACACAAGGCACACACCATGCACATTCAGTGACACTGCACCGGTTAACGCCGCAATGCCATACACGATTGGCCACAGATTTCACACAAAAGCCTCAGACCGTTTCCACAGATCCGATCAAAGTTGAGAGCACGACTTTGAGCGGGAATTCACGGAATATTGGCTCAAATGCGGGTTTTAAAGACCAGAGTTACCAAACCACTGAAGTCATCATATGATCCTGACATCGCACATTATATACCCTGTCCACCTTTAAAAGGTCATGCAATCAACACATTGTCAAATGGCTTAAACAACAATGTCCTACATGCACCACTTCCCACCAGGGCTCTAAACAGGGAATAGGAAGCCGTTTGGAACAAACCCAATACTTAATATTCAACGCAGGGTTCCCTATGGAGTCCTTCAACATACATTATGAATATAGCTATCAACCGATTTTGGCTATTTGGCTATCACTGGCCAGGGAAAGAGGATGCCCTGTGAATACCAAACACTACAGCAAACATCTGAGGGGAAGAAATGGGATTAATCATGCTAAAGAAACTGACATTTCCACAGTGGTCATCAAAACGTGCCTGCTGAATTATAGTCAAGTCTTTAACCAAACAGTAAACCGCATAGGGCTTGGGGTTCCATTCAAGAGACCCATTCAACCCTCACACAGCGGCTAGCAAAGGACAAGAGAAACTGAGCCTTCCAGAATTTCACACTCCGAGACATTTCCAATTATCTTCCGCAAACGCCTTCTACCAAAGTCAGGTTGGCTAACTAGCAGGCAGAACAAACCAGAATTCAGTGGCATTCAGTGAGACAGTGAGTGTGTGTGGCAGTGCTGTGATATGCATTCTTGTTCATTGAATGTGATAACCCTACTCACCAACAGTGGGGGCAGGCGGGGCCGGTCCTCGAAGGGGCCCCGCGGTGCTAACCAGGGCAGAGGTGATTCTACGGAACCCCATGCTCCGCCTCCTGAACAAGGGATCCGTGAGTGGATCGTCCCCGTCGTTTAGTGGTAGTGTCCGGGGTCTAAAGTGGCGCCATCGGCTCGCCTTAATGTTTAACAGGATCTGACTGAGGTCCGGAGAGGAAGAAAAAGTTCTGGCCGAGGTATTTGTTGGTGAGGTACTTGCAAACTTGTCTGTGACTGGCGAGTGGGCGGGCAGGTCCAGCATTTCTGAGTCCAGCCCATGAAACACATTGTCAAAGTCCGTATGAGCCCGGTCCAACAAAACCCTGAGGAAAAAAAGAAAAATAGACGTCAGCCCATTAGCAACGTGTTCATGCTATTCAAACCCATCACTCTGATTCCGGACACAGCCGGGGTTCCTAACCCAGTGTGGCGTTCAGCGTTAACGTACCTGCCCCCTCGTCCCAGGCGTCGGCGTGCCATGCCCAGGCAGCGTGGCGGCACAGTGAGAGTGGTGAGGCAGTAGCGGTAGCGGGCGTCTCCCAGACTGCCCTCGGACGGGCTATCCCATGGCCAGCTGCCCCCGTGGTCCAACCGAGACTGGACAAGGACGGGTAGCCGTTAGGAACGGGAAGAAATACAGGAAATGGTTGGACGGTATTCAAGGGACTAGAAAAGACTGTGTACCACTTTTAAAAAAGCTCGCTGGTGTGTGGTTATGGTACTCACAGCGTAATACTGACAGCCTGCTTTCCTCCGGAATGCAAAGGAACCGTCGGGGTCGTTCTCCTCCTCCGCTTCAGAGGAGCCTGAGTTAATCTGGAGAAAGGACAGACCGCTCAGTCACAGCTCAGCAGCAAGGCCAGTTTTGACAACCCCAGACACATCCATGAACCAAACCCAAAATAAGCGGTAAGCACTTATAGAGAACGGCGAGAGGAATTGACTGGTGACAAAGGGAATTGACCCTTTGCCATCTGAAACCTGCTAGCCAAATCCCCTCAGGTCAGTTGGCAACGCCTACCTGGGAGTGGCACTCATCGTCAGAGCTGGGGAAGTCATACTGGTGGACGTCCTTGGCGTTGAACACAGGGGTCCCGGGGTGGTGGGGGGCGGCGGCCGACAGGGGTAAGACTTTGGGCTTCTTCTCGTACTTCCTCTTCTGCCTGACCACCTCAGTCTTCTCCGGCTAGGGTAAGACAAACACACAGCATTTAGTAGCCTGCTACCTGTAAGACACTGAATGTTGACCTCTGTCCTCACCGGTTCTCTTACCTTGAACTTGTACTCCTTTAGGTCCATGTGGTCCTGGTGTCGATACTGGTTGGTCAGCGGTACCAGGGGGATGATGTGGGCAGGCTTGGCCAGAGCCCGTTGGGCCAGGACCTCAGCCATGATCTCACCGCCAAAGTCGGACATACCGTTTCTAAGAGGGCAAAAGGCCAAAGGTCAATACTGAAACAGAACGGTCAAATCCCTCAAATCTCTGTCATATTTCAGTGTTGACAGACAACTGAAGTGTGCAAATCTAGTCTCAAACTGATCCAAGCCATTTATATACACATTTCACAATATATATACACACATTTCCAGGGAAAAGGAAGGCCGGCCCCCTCCCGTCCTAACTTCAAAAGGTTGAGTCCCTTGAAGAACCCACCTCTTCTCCACAATCTCTAGAGTGAGGTGCAGAAGCTCCCTCTTGCTCTTCTCCCTCCTCTTGATCATCTCCAGGATAGTTACGGCCCGGCTCAGGTCCCTCCGCAGCTTCAGCATCTTCTCGTAGCCTGCCTCTTCATTCTTACGGTTCTGAGGGGAGGAGGCATTTGGTCATTAACCCACCCCTTAGCTGAAACGGAAAACATGTAGGGCAAGGCAACACACTGAAGGCCAGTTTCTAAGACACTCAACCTATCATTGAACAAAGAATGCTCAACAGACTTTACCACAAAGCAAACACTTCACTTTAACGGGGGTCGCTGAAAGAGACTCTTGGTGAGAACATTGTCGAAGTGGCCTTCAATTGTGTGACGTGGCCTCCTACCTTTCTGGTCTGCATCTTCTCGGTCCTCCTGCGGAAGGCCACGTAGGGATCTGAGGTGCTGGAGCCATCCCTCTTCTCCTGCTTCACTGTGGGGTGCAAGGAGCCGTGCGTGCTGTTTTTCCTCTTCCTGGTCCAGTAGTCAAACACCTCCTTGATCAGCTCATCGTCCTCCTTCAGAAGCAGCTTGGCCTCCTGTAGACTCACCGTCTAATTGGGGGCGGGGTCAAATTCAGCATGTCACATTTGAGAGGTGACCAGCCCTGAACCAAACCTCATGATGGAAGACCACCTGGAAGTTTCCCATTCCTGACGTAGGTTTGTGGTGCATGAAGACAGACCACTCGAACATGCTTTTCGGATGCTGTGATACCCCGTTCTAGCCTACCCTCCTCTCCCAAAACGCTAGGGATGCAACGGTACACAGTATGTTATCAAATCATTCGGTACGCCCCCTACAGTTCAGTATGTGAACTGTAGGGGGCGTTACGATATGCCGGTCATTTTCCTATAATTTCCAAAACATGCTTATTACGCTGCAGACTACAGGCATGTTGTAGATTCAGATCCGCAGAACCAGACGTGCAGCTTGTGAACAGGTAAGGCAGGCAGCTGCTTGGGGCCCCAGGCCCTTAAGGGGCTCCTGAGGGCTGGCGCCTCTGTGATGGCATGGCAAAAATAATAATAAAATCACTCATATGCTAAATAGCCTACCCGTAATACACTGCCAATTTTTCCATATTGGTAGTGTTGCCAGATGGATCGGTTTCCCCCACAATTGGTCTGTTTTTAAAGTGCTTGGACAAATTGATTTACAGATAGAGTTGAATAGGATATAGCTTTTGTGTGGATTTCACGGTTTACTGCCAATGATCTGGCAACATTGCATACAGGACGTACTGGTCCAAACGTCGCGGAGATGAAAAACAAGTGGAACCTAGCTTTCTTTTACACCCAATCATGTCAAAATATTTAAATAGAATTTAACAACTAAACTACATCCAATCCACAGAACATTTAACGTTTCAGATTACATCTAGTTGAATCACAGATTTTTGCTTTATAGAGTTCGCAAGACAGACAAATATGACTGGCGAAAAGTTGATTACATCAGGGTACATCAGTGTGAAATTTTGTACTATTAACATATTTAAGTCACTAACAATATAAATATATGAACGTGAAGACACGATGAGCGCAAGATGCACAGCCAAGTAGCCTACAGCTGAAAGAAGACGAGAGAGGGGGATAAATAATGTGGCTTCAAGGCAAGGATGGAGGAAAAAAACTACGCTATAATATATTGGCCTACAGCTCTGATGCGTTAATCAAATTACATAAAATTAAACAAGGAAAATAGACAACAATAATATTGACTGGAATTAATTACAAAACTTGATGAGTGATGTCATATTTTGTGATTCCCAGATCTTCTAATAAACAGTTTTGATACTCAATTGCAACATGCTTTCAGGTGGCTCAGACATAAGAGACATAAGACATCATTCAACTGTAGTACCAACTATTGTTAGAGCAGTAAGCCTTTGCGGGATTGTCGTCTGTAATACGACCAAACAAATCAGAAATGTAAAGCGTTTGTTAGAGGCTTTTTGCAGCGTATTGTTCTTCTCACACGTTATATGGGATTCCACAGATTTAATTCCCATAAATGCGGCAAGTTTGATAGAAGAAAAAGAAAGTGGGCTTTCTTTCCTTCCCTTAAACATATTTCCACCACAAAGCAAAGTTGCTTTTGACCAACAACAACTGATTGAATTTGCACTTTCCCATGGTACCTTGCGGGACATTTAACAACCAATGTCCACTATGGAGCTAGTTAAATTCCCTAGCTTGGAACTAGCTAGCCATCTACCTCATAAACAACGGTGCTGGGAGAAAAGCAGCCAGCGGTCACGACTGTCTTGCTGACATCTGACATTCTGACTGAAAATGTTTTTTTACTGTGCACAACAAGAGCTAAAATACATCACCTCTTCACAACGCAACCAGGATGTACAACTTTAAGACTGTTAAAAAGACAAAATAAGACAATTTAAGACTTTAAAGCCTTTCATTTCAAGAAAATTACTTATGTTAAGACTAGGGACCTACAAACATCCTGGCCCCATGGAGAGGGCAAACAAAACAAATAGTCTTTCAAATCCTCTGTGTGGGAACACTGGATTCAGCATTCAATACGATGGCGAGGGAAAGATGATCATAAACAAAGTACAGGATGCAAGCATTGCTTTGCCACTGTCGGCTAATCGAGTGGAAACACTTCCAGCATGATGACATCATTCATACTGAAACTGTACCGTGTCAGTATGTACAGTGACTTACAAACCACGATGTGTACCGAACTGTGGGCCCACTGTACCGTTGCATCCCTACAAAACGCATGGCGGGGGCTTCTGTATTTACCCTTCATTTAACAGGCAGGCTGACTAAGCCCCGACCGCCATAAACAGCAAACAACATGGGGGGGGACAGTTACAGGGTAAGGGGATGAATGAGCCAATTGGAAGCTGGGGATGATTAGGTAGCCATGTTGGTATGAAGCCCAGATCAGCCATGACACCGGGTTGACCTCCCTACTCTGAGTCAAGAACCCTGTGCCGGGCAGAGACCCCTCACTGCATTTCAGCATCGTGATTCGATAGGTGGACCTGTGAGGAGAGTGCCCCCTACAGGCCCTCCAATACAACTTCCAGTAAGTGCGCAGCGAAAACAATAGTGACATTTAGGACGCAGCCTCCAACACATACCTGCTGCCCACTGCCTTTCTCAAGCCGGTCGACCATCTCCTCAAACTGAAGGAAAGTGATCTCCATCTTTTTCTTCAGCTTGTTCACAAACGCCTCGTCCTCTGTGTCCAAGTCATAGTCAGGCTGCTCTGTGTCCAGGCTGAAAGCTGCAGAGAAGGGGGCGGTTTAGATGGCGGACAGCTGGACGGACGATGGAAATCCTGAATCCGCACCTTGTGGACTTAAAACTGACAGAGGCCAACGCTGCACATTTTAAAAATCACATTTCATGTTGAGATGTTGACAAGTTTCACACACCAAATATTATCTAGAGTAGTTATTGCTGTCCACTCCTAATCTCAGTGTACCATTTGTAATGACATAACATCAGAATTAGCCAGGGGTCGGAATTCTATTGGAATTACACTCCCCAGCCACTAATAAATAAACAGTTAAGCCCAAAAGTATTCATACCCATGCAAAATGTTGAGCCATAGTGATTTTTTTTATTTGATCAATTGCTTTCTTCTGGCTGGAAATAAGTGACAAAACACAGTAAGACATTGTGCAGGAGATACAAATGAATAACGTAACCATTTCTGTTTTTAGCCATGAATTGCAGTTGACTAGTAACTGACTAAAGAACTACTGCTGTACAGCTGTTCTCTATTTATAGGTGATTAGAACGCTCTCTCATGGCAGAAATTACAATGCCATTTTAAAGGGTATAGAAACTTACATTTTCTCAAAATGTTCAACAATTTCAAGGGGTATGAATAATGTTGGCATAAATAAACATACCATTTTTTTTTTTTTTTATAAAAACAGAAACTAAAAGTTACGTTATTCATTTTTATCTCCAGCACAATGCCTTACCCTGTATTGTCACGTGTTTGTCATTTCCAGCCAGAAGAAACCTATTGGTCAAATAAAAATTCACTATGGCTCAAGATTTGGCATGGGTATGAATACTTATATGGGCTTAACTGTACACTCACCTAAAGGATTATTAGGAACACCATACTAATACTGTGTTTGACCCCCTTTCGCCTTCAGAACTGCCTTAATTATACGTGGCATTGATTCAACAAGGTGCTGAAAGCATTCTTTAGAAATGTTGGCCCATATTAATAGGATAGCATCTTGCAGTTGGAGATTTGTGGGATGCACATCCAGGGCACAAAGCTCCCATTCCACCACATCCCAAAGATGCTCTATTGGGTTGAGATCTGGTGACTGTGGGGGCCATTTCAGTACAGTGAACCCATTGTCATGTTCAAGAAACAAATTTGAAATGATTCGAGCTTTGTGACATGGTGCATTATCCTGCTGGAAGTAGGCATCAGAGGATGGGTACATGGTGGTCATAAAGGGATGGACATGCTCAGAAACAATGTTCAGCTAGGCCGTGGCATTTAAATGATGCCCAATTGGCACTAAGGGGCCTAAAGTGTGCCAAGAAAACATCCTCCACACCATTACACCACCACCACCAGCCTGTACAGTGGTAACAAGGCATGATGGAACCATGTTCTCATTCTGTTTACGCCAAATTCTGACTCTACCATCTGAATGTCTCAATAGAAATCGAGACTCATCAGACCAGGCAACATTCTTCCAGTCTTCAACTGGCCAATTTTGGTGAGCTCGTGCAAATTGTAGCCTCTTTTTCTCTTATTTGTAGTGGAGATCAGTGGTACCCGGTGGGGTCTTCTGCTTTGCTGCATACCTCGGTTGTAACAAGTGGTTATTTCAGTCAAAGTTGCTCTTCTATCAGCTTGAATCAGTCGGCCCATTCTCCTCTGACCTCTAGCATCAACAAGGCATTTTCGCCCACAGGACTGCCGCATACTGGATGTTTTTCCCTTTTCACACCATTCTTTGTAAACCCTAGAAATGGTTATGCGGGAAATTCCAGTAACTGAGCAGATTGTGAAATACTCAGACCGGCCCTTCTGGCACCAACAACCATGCCACCCTCAAAATTTCTTAAATCACCTTTCTTTCCCATTCTGACATTCAGTTTGGAGTTCAGGAGATTGTCTTGACCAGGACCACACCCCTAAATGCATTGAAGCAACTGCCATGTGATTGGTTGATTAGATAATTGCATTAATGAGAAATTAAACAGGTGTTCCTAATAATCCTTTAGGCGAGTGTATAGACACACATATATACGGTATACTGATCTAGGACCAGTTTCACCCCCTTTCACCGCCATCCATTTCAAGGTTGCGCATTCAGAGATGCCCTTCTGCACACCCATGTTATAAAGAGTAATTATTGGAGTATTTGTGGCCTTTTGCAGCTGAAAGTAGCCAGTCTAGCTTCCACTGACCTCCCATTAACACTGTTTTCGGCCACAGAACTCCTACTCACCGGATGTTTGTTCACACATTCCCCAGCAGTTGGAACCAGTTCTAACATCTGAGATGTTAAAACCACGCCTAACGGTAACAACCCTATCATGGTTAATGTAGCTTAGATCCCATCATGGTCTTATAGTGAAGACATTAGATTACTATGCAGACTCAAGTCATCAAGCAACACAAGGAATACATCGGACAAGCAGCTCCGTTATCAAGGTAACCTTCAGTCTATAAAGGGGTAGCTGAACATTTCCCTCGTCTGTGACATTTACAATAATGCAATAATAAGCAAGACAACAGAGCAATACATGTTACGACTAGGTATGTAATAGCTTAACCAGGGGTATTCTTTCCCTATTAGTTAAAGATTACACTGCATACTTATTTTTGTTTTATGGTATATCTGGGTAACTGCAGACCTCACTTCAAAAACCCAAGGGCTTACACAAACCAAATCCTATCAGATCTCATGTGCATAAATAGATGGGGTCAATTTGCAATCTTCCGGTTCAATTAGGCCAAGGGCTCTCAAACTGCTCATCAGGGACCAGCAGCCAATCCACATCGAGTCGGCACATGGGATATAATCTTTCTATCACGTCCGACAGGCACGAGCAGATGTGGAAGAACCGCTGAGGCCCTTCAGCTGGGACCACTGTACTCACGCTGTATGTGAATGAGCTGCTTTGGCATCTTAAAGTCCCCGGGGTAGAGGGACTCGTAGTAGGCAATGTTGCCGTCCGCCTCCGGTACGGGGATGACCATGTTGTGTTTCTCTCCGTAGACCGACTGGGCAGACATGGCTCTCTGGAGATGATGTTCCTAGAGATGGTGAGGAAAATAAATCCCATTTAGCAGTCACTTGCCACCCAGAAATTGCACTGCTGGGCCAGCTGGGCAGACAAAAGAGAAGGATGTGCAGCGATGTGGTCATATGAATGGACACAGCGGCACAACAGGGCCTACTGATCAATTCAGCCAAAGACATGGTGTGGCTAAATTGACTGGGTGAGCAGGATGTTTGTGGTAAGGGACAAATGATGAGCAAAGTACATAAGACATTGTGAATTTCATGAACATTTCTGCGGCAGTTTTTCCTGTAAGGCTAAAGAAAAAACGCTTTCCAAGAAGTGCTCAAGAACAGAAGCCTTCTAAGGGGTAGTCGAGGCTTGACATGAACACTTTCCTGGGAGGGGTAAAAATGTGTGTGTCAGACAAGGGGGGGGGGGGGGGGGGGGGGTGCACATTTGGGTTGACAACAATATAGAAATCACACTACAGAAGAATTAGAGATCGAAATCAGGGACCTCTGGACACAGTGTATTCCAGGCTATTCCCCCCCAGCTTCTGGATCACAACAGAGTAGAGATATTGCAGCGCATTTTGGAGAGGCTTCAGCAATTTCAGTATGGTATGGAGAAAAGACCAGTGGCCACTGGCACATCTGTTGACTCTCCAGTAGAATCTCTCGGGGAGTTACGCTTTTGCCTAGCTGGAGCCAGTTTGACACGGAGTCAAATTTGGGCCGTAGTGTTACCGACATTTCTCCACCACTGACAAGTGACTTGAGTAATTTGACTTTTTCAGACAGTTCAGATACAATAACACATTTATTGTTAGAAGGTACTAGAATAAATAAAAATGTATGGAAACTTTGAAAAGTTGCCTACCCAGCAGGCTTTGTTAAGAAATGTGTGAAAGCACTGGAATAGACATCCAAATCTATGGGCCAAACTCAAGTACACCGAAAATCAAAGGAAATAGATAGTGGTTACCAGGCTGTTGAGGTTAAGCCTAACTGGGGGAAAAACACTGGAGGTGACTGGTGGACCAGACAGTCTATTTTGACTACATCAATTGCTGTGAACAGTTATTGAAATAAATGTAACTGACATTTTTGATTTACACTAGCAACTAGTAACCGCAGCACCATAAGGACAAAAACATGCATGCACACAGCGCTTTGCCCTGACCACAAACCTGGAAGGAGAATAAACTGACTGTTGTTTACCAGGTAACTAACATGGTGCTTTTTTGATTGGTTATGGAGATAGGACTAACATAACCATAACCAGACTACCTTCACTGCCAATCAACCAACTTCAACGAGCCAGACGTCATGTCAGTAGCTGTGGGGAGTTATCATGGAAGGTGACACGCGACTACTGCAACTTTCACCCGCATAAACAAATTCAAAACAAAGATTTATTTTATGATCTCCAGCGTAAATGCAGCATCAAGTTTATCTACATATAAGTATTATAAGCATAAAAGCACATTTAAATATCCTCTTCTGGCCCTGAACAGGGGCCACAGTCAAAGAACTGCACACTCCTGGGTCTGTCTGGGCCGTGGGGAAGGGAATGCGCTGGGGGGGGGAGCGCTCGTTGGAGCGGGCCGGATGACAGTAATAAAACTGAAGTGCCTCTGGCACTCAGACAGATGAGGGCACCGTGCCATGGGAAGCCTGTCCCAGGCTTACATCAACCCTCTGGAGTGTGTTGTCACTGTGGCCCCTTGCCACAACTCCTGTCCACTACGCAGCCCTGGGCGAGCGGCAGTCAGCTGCGTTGAGGTCTCACTGTCAACATCCTTAAAGGAACCCAATTTCAGGCACTAGAATACAAAGGACACTGGAGACCGGGATTAAAGTAATGGACTATATTGGGCATAGGGTGCCTTTTGGGCTCTCCTATCTCAGTTGGAGAGCTGAAGGGAGTTCATCAGCAAAACCTTGCTTAACATAAACAAGCACAATGACCTAGTCACTTAAGTGTTCATACAGACACTCAATGTACACTGAAAGTGTTGTGAAAGGGTGTAAATGTGCTGTGATACAGTATTTGCTTTGGCCACCTGGCAACATAGATAATAACAATAGATTCAACAACATACAACAGACCTTCCTTGATTTCTACTACGCATCCCTAGAGGAAAACCAAATGCATGCTGTATCTCGATCGGTCTGCACGACAAGTATTCACACATTTGTCAACACCCACAAGGATTTTCTTTGGATGCTCAGTCTTGTTCCAGATTCACAGCCACCTCTTTAGCCTAAAATCAAATCCAAAATTGGTTTTCAGTTTTACAACAAAGTACTCTTCAGTCACACAGCAAAACATACTCCAGAAAAAATTACAATTTTACCATTCCAAGACTATGGCCAAGAATTTACAGGCTCGCTGCTAACATTCATAGGGTTTTTCCAGCCATAGAACCCCTGTGTTTTTCACCAGTGCCCCTACAGCACTCACTACTGATCTTTATACTCAGGTCAATTTGAACACGTTGCAAATGCAACACAAGAATCACTGCTATCAACTTCTCCTCAAGCTTCTCGTGCGAATCCCTTTTACATTGACTTGTTCCTCAATACCTGCCCTCCCAATAGAAAGTTGCACTCTCAATTACTGCATAGACCACATCTGCTAATTAATCTAAATGTTCATTGTTTGAATCAAATGTTTGGTCAAACCACAAGTAAACTAGACCATGACCACATCCTTTATAGAGTTGAAGCCACTTGATTCTCTGTTCAGCTACTGCTTTAAGGAGTAGGTGTATATATAGGAGAACCTCTGAAATTGGCCAGTAAGTGCAAATATTTAAACTTGGCTTAGTTAAATGAAGGCAAGTCAAATGAAGCTTCCATGGCAGTGTGCCTGGTTATAACTGGCAAAAAATAAGTATGCATTCTACATTAAATGCTCGAGTCATGATATGGGGATGTTTTGCCACATTCTAAACAGCGCTGGGATATACGCAGCCGGTTAGGCAACTACAGGTGCTGGTCATAGAATTAATCAAAAAGTTGATTTATATCAGTAATTCCATTCAAAATGTGAAACTTGTATAATGTATACATTCATTCCACCCAGACTGATATATTTCAAGTGTTTATTTCTTTAAAATGTTGATGATTTAAAGGCCACTATCAGAGCAACCTGGGCTCTCATAACACCTGAGCAGTGCCACAGACTGATCGACTCCATGCCACGCCGCATTGCTGCAGTAATTCAGACAAAAGGAGCCCCAACTAAGTATTGAGTGCTGTACATGCTCATACATTTCATGTTCATACTTTTCAGTTGGCCAAAATTTCTAAAAATATATTTTTTGTTTTGGTCTTAAGTAATATTCTAATTTTTCAGTATCTCTGCCAGTGGCCACTGGTCAGAGATACTGAATTAGGGGTTTTCATTAGTTGTCAGTTATAATCATCACAATTAAAATAAACAAACATTTGAAATATATCAGTCTGTGTGTAATGAATGAATATAATATACAAGTTGCACTTTTTGAATGGAATTACTGAAATAAATCAACTTTTTGATGATATTTTAATTTTATGACTGGCACCTGTATATAGGGATGCACCGATAACAGTATCAGTGTACTTGTACTTCTACTCAGAAATACGCTGATACCACAACATGGAAATATTAAGGGAAATAAGACTTCAGATTTTTAAATTTTTCCTTCAAAATAAAAGCCTGCAATGGGTTGTGTGTAATGTTTATATTTTCAAAGGAAACACTATTTGAGGTAAAATAGAAATTAAACATTAGCATTTAAATAATACACTATATAAAGGTAAAGAATATTATAAGTTGGAGCACATTGAGAAATGGATAGCTTAAGACCTACCTAGTGCAGCTTTGAGTACTCTATCGGCAAGTACTCATACATGAACTCGGCCTGATAAAAAGGGGTATCGGTCTACCCACACCCACAGAACATATTTAAGACAACCTATAAAGTTTTGTGCACATGCAAGCAATACCCTATTGTCACTTTTACTAGCAATTTCTATTGCCGTTTTGGGATTCTCAGAGTTGGGGTCTAGCAACTACCGACTGAACAAGACAAAATGCTAAGAATTGGATGCTAGCCCTTGTGGTCATCCAAACACTGCCATAAGGGGAGTTAGCAAACGGAGGGAAGACTAGAATAAAGTGGACGCAAGGTGTAGAAACACTCCAGTGTGACATGGCCTTAAAGAGTTATTACTCTCTCACACAGGGAAATTGGGTGACGCCAATTTATAATAGGGTCCCAGTCATTTAAAGTTAGGTGGTTTTACAAAATTCAGCGTAGAATATAAGCACAAAAGCAGAAGGGGCTTAAGTTTGACTCTATATAATGACTACTAAAAACAGTCTATTTCTCACTCCCAATCCTCCATGATGTCCAATTGACAACTAAGGCCTTGCCTCAGCAACACCAGTCTTACAAGACTGTCTGAACGTTTCACTCAGGAAACAGGGTTAAACAGAAAGCATTAACATCAATTTGCACACAAGCACAGAGTGCAAGTTTCCAAAACAGTAGCGGCAGGCTTGTTGCCACTTAGTAGATAACCAACTTGATCTCAAATCAAACCATCCACTGCCCACAGCTCAGTCTACCGTTTGGAAAATTTTATAAGGTTCTGGTCCCCTATTGCAGTACATCCCTCCATTCTATCAAGGTACCTTTCAGACTCATCTCTATTTGATTTGGCCTTGAACCATCCCTTTTTCCAGAGGGCAGCCCAGTTCTACCAACAACACAATCAGCAAGTAGAATCATACCCTGGTATTATCATTTGACAGCCAGTGCTGGGCTTGACCCTTATTGACCTGGTATTGGGTCAGTGATATACCAAAATTGGTATATGGGCATAACAGGGACATAGACAAAGACTTGTTTAGTGGTGACTTCAGGCAACGGTTATCTTCTCCATGTGCAGGGGGCAAGCTGTTCGACATGGGATTAGTGCTTTGGGTTGCACTATTCGAAACTGCTGAGTTCGTAGGAGGCCTGCCAGGCAGGCAGCAGTGTTTTGCCTGGCACGGGAACATTTGTTCCCATGTTACTCCTCTCCCACATCAGTACCAACCCTTTGGGAAAAGCCCCCTTTAGTACACGATGACCCAAATGGCACAATGTTCCTTATAGAGCCACTTGCCACTTGACTACAGGCCAGGTGAGAACAGGGAAATATTGATCAACCCCTGCATTTGAAGTGCACTATATAGCAAACAGGATGCCATTTCCAACCCTTTACTTTGCCCCTTCCATGTATAGATTCATTACCGGCACATGCAGACAGATGGCTCATTCATGCCCACAAGGCTACAATAGACAATGGTCCATTATTTAGCCCACCCCTCTCCAGAACAACAACAACAACAACAACAACTTTGCCCAGGGGGGGGGGGGGGGGGGGGGTAACCGAATCAAACACACCCATTTGAATAAGTCCCACCCCTAGCAGAGAATAAACGCAGTTCCGGTAGTCTGATTGCTGCTACAAATAGGACAAAAATAGCCTGGCATGGGCGAAACTACCCGCCTGCCATCCATCTCATACGCCGGCAGACCTCAGCAGCCCAGAAATAGACAAGCTTTTTAAATGAGCATATCGATCAGTCGGGAGGTCCGCTCCTCTGGGCCGGCCTGCCAGGCAGTGTCTGTCCCAGACACTAATACCAGTAAGCATGACAGACAGCTACAACGGAGTAGGGATGCACAGATAACTTTTTTTCAGACCGAGTACAAGTACTTGCAGATACAGAGCACCAAGACCAAGTACTCAAAGCTGCACTAGATTTTTTTCACCAAGTTGTGGACAGGGTTCTCCATGTTTCTTTTCACTTCAGTTATCATCACCTATATTGATTGATATATTAACGGTCATTCACCAATGGAAAAAAAAAAAACGTTGTGACATGAACTTTACACAGACAAAGCCATTTCATTTCATCTTCAGTCTTGCTAGAAATTGCTCAATTCTTATGACTTACAAGTAGTAAGATACTAGTAGGCATATTTCAGGCTAATTAGCAATTAAAACAGCCAGTGGCAAAAACCATACAGTTCATATATGCTATTTGTAGTGGAAGTAAACTTCATAAGGAATGTTAATCAGTTTAACCTTTTCACGCGTGAGTTTCAAATATTCCTTACCGACCCCCCAGCGTGAGTTTTTTTGCACGTGACTTCGGTACTCTGCAGCATTTGAACTCACTCCAGCATTTGAACAGTCACCTTGCTAGGTAAGGAACACTACATGCATTGCATTGCAAACTTCTCTCGTTGACTCGAATTCTAAGAGCTACAAAAGTTGGTTGATTTATTACTGTAGCTAGCTAGAAAACGTCAGCTAACCGCTAGCAAACGTCAGCTGCCCGCTAGCTAACAAATCGTGACCAGTTATTCAATGCAGTGAAAATGAATAAACTATATAAAATGCATACAACGGGGAACGTAACTTCTAGAAAGTTTTTGCAATGGTTTTGATCGGTAGTAGTCGCTAATATAATTCGTTTTTGTGCATTAGTGTTGGCTGTCTGTTGGTACGTAACTAACACTTCTTGTCCCGATTTGAATGCTTTCTACCTGGTTAATATCATAGTATGGTCTTGAAACAATTACAATCAGGAAATAAAGTTATAAACACTGTTTGAGCTAAATGTGAGTAAATAATAGCGCGGTTTTACCAGCCATTGTTACGTTACTTGTAGCTAGGTATGCTAATGGTGCGTTCTAAACATGACGTTCTAATCACACCGGTGTGATCGTACGCTCCAGGGACCACTCTAGATTGATCACACTGGTGTGATCGTACGCGCCAAAGGGTTAACAATGCTTAGTGGTGTCTAGCAAAATATTCAATCTTGGCGTGATTTTAATGCCTGACAAAATTCTAATGTAGAGATGCAATTTTATGTTAGTGTATCCCAATTCGTCCCAATACGGGCATATTAGCTTACTATACACTAAACAGAACGTACTTCATCTGTGAAGTACGTACTTGTAGTACATAGTATGCAATATGAAATTTGGCTGATATATATAGCATTAGGGCACAACTGGGAGCAGCTACATAACCAGGAGCTGTTATAATGAATTATAAAATAATTATGAAGAATCAACACATCAAATAGGCCTATCGTTAGCTAATAAGGCACAAAATACACACGGAAGTTAATGCGGCCACAGGTCAGAACCAGTAAGAAATAAAAACAATTCCTCCCTTGTCTACTACAGCATACACTAAAGAAACCTGCAAAGAAGCAAAAGACAAACTAGCTCTCTATAGCCATAAACCAGGAACCCTAAGCTGAAATAAGCAAGGCTAAGAATAATTAGAGTTAGTGCTGTTTTTTGGGAAGAGGTCATTCTATTTTTCATATTATTCTGAACTCTAACGGCATGGTTGCAGAACCAATTTCTGACAGGTGAGTAATTGCAAAATGCTGCAATTGTTTTTAACAACAACAAAAAAAGAACTAGCGCAGCTTTAATAAGGAAGTATTCTCCCATAAAATGTACTATTACCATTAAAGCCCCACATTAAAAACAACTGACAATGACTGGTCATCGAGTGCAATGAACTCAGCAAGAACCTCTGCTCGTCCATTTTTTTCTGCCCGTGGGCAATTTATTTTGATTCTCCAGTATTTGCTGCAAAGTTAGCTGTTGTTGTGGTTCAGTGCTGCTATCATTAGCATACTCCTTGAACTCTGTGCTGTGTTGTATCTAAAGATGTTTGATCAAATTGATTGTTAGTATTTTTCCATTTCCTCATCTTGATAATTTAGCAGTGCAAAGACTGCGCTCTGCTTTTGTCATTGCTGGCATCTCAGTCTTCTATATTCTATACTTACGCGGCCAGAGACGACAACCATTGACACAACTATGGTATTGGCATATTTCTGAGTATCGCCCCAATACTGATATCGGCCCAACCCTACAGGGGAGCACGACACACAGATGGAGCCACTGAAAAGCAGGGCATGTCAGGAAACAAAGAACTGGCTCCATTTTACTTTATTACACGGAGAAACAGGAAGTATACTTTCACAGGTCTACTTTTCACTGGAGCCCTATTGGTCCCAATGAAAAGCAGTGCATGGCAAGTTGACATTTGGGAAGCACCCAGCGCATGTCGGGAGAGAATAACTAAACTGTTCAAGTGTGAGACAAAGATGTTTTTTTATTATATGTACATCTATTACACACCTCAGTATTGTGCTAACTTTGAGCAAGGCTGTTCAATCCGTATAGGCCTAGTTTCAGGCACCAGGGCCCTATAACTTTTTTTGTTTGCCTGATTAGGTTTAAAATCAAATCCAGTTATTTATAGAATCTTTTTAGCATTCTATAAAAAGAAAAAATTCAGAATTCAGAATTCATAGCATACAGATGCTGATCATAAAATAAGAATATCAAAAAGTTGATTTATTTCAGTAATCCCATTCAAAAAGTGAAACTTGTATATTATATTCATTCATTACACACAGACTGATATATTTCAAATGTTTGTTTATTTTAATTGTGATGATTATATGAATTATATTTAATTATATGATTATATGATATAACTGACAACTAATGAAACAACTAATGACCAGTGGCCACTGGCAGAGATACTGAAAAATTAGAATATTACTTAAGACCAAAACAAAAAATATATTTTTAGAAATGTTGGCCAACTGAAAAGTATGAACATTAAAAGTATGAGCATGTACAGCACTCAATACTTAGTTGGGGCTCCTTTTGCCTGAATTACTGCAGCAATGCGGCGTGGCATGGAGTCGATCAGCCTGTAGCACTGCTCAGGTGTTATTGAGAGCCCAGGTTTCTCTGATAGTGGCCTTCAGCTCTTCTGCATTGTTGGGTCTGGCGTATTGCATCTTCCTCTTCACAATACCCCATAGATTTTCTATAGGGTTAAGGTCAGGCGAGTTTGCTGGCCAATTAAGAACAGGGATACCATGGTCCTTAAACCAGGTACTGGTAGCTTTGGCATTGTGTGCAGATGCCAAGTCCTGTTGGAAAATGAAATCTGCTTCTCCATAAAGTTGGTCAGCAGCAGGAAACATGAAGTGCTCTAAAAATCCTGGTAGATGGCTGCGTTGACCTTGGACTTCAGAAAACACAGTGGACCAACACCAGCAGATGACATGGCACCCCAAACCATCACTGACTGTGGAAACTTTACACTGGACTTTAAGCAACGTGGACTGTTCCTCTCCTCTCTTCCTCCAGACTCTGGAACCTTGATTTCCAAAGGAAATGCAAAATTTACTTTCATCAGGGAACATAACTCTGCAGCAGTCCAGTCCTTTTTGTCTTCAACCCAGGCGAGACGTGTCTGACGCTGTGTCTTGTTCAAGAGTGGCTTGACACAAGGAATGCGACAGCTGAAAGCTATGAATCCAGCTGCAGTCCACTCTTTGTGAATCTCCCCCACATTTTTTAATGGGTTTTGTTTCACAATCCTCTCCAGGGTGCGGTTACCCCTATTGCTTGTACACTTTTTTCTACCACATCTTGTCCTTCCCTTCGCCTCTCTATTAATGTGCATGGACACAGAGCTCTGTGAACAACCAGCCTATTTAGCTATGACCTTTTGTGTCTTGCCCTCCTTGTGCAAGGTCAATGGTCGTCTTTTGGACAGCTGTCAAGTCAGCAGTATTCCCCATGATTGTGTTGCCTACAGAACTAGACTGAGAGACCATTTAAAGGCCTTTGCAGGTGTTTTGGGTTAATTAGCTGATTAGAGTGTGGCACCAGGCGTCTTCAATATTGAACCTTTTCACAATATTCTAATTTTCTGAGATACTGAATTTGGGGTTTTCATTAGTTGTCAGTTATAATCATCAAAATTAAAAGAAATAAACACTTGAAATATATCAGTCTGGGTGGAATGTATGTATACATTATACAAGTTTCACTTTTTGAATGGAATTACTGAAATAAATCAACTTTTTGATGATATTCAAATTTTATGACCAGCACCTGTATATGCCAAATTGTCATGTAAGTTGAGTTCTCCATGTAGACATGCATAGATTTGTAGAACTGATTTTAGCTGTGCTTTGTTTCGACAGCCACCGTACCCGAAATTCTCAGGTCACATATTTGAATGTGCCACTATAGACCTGACCCATCTATAAAATAATATTTCTAATTTATCGCCAGCTACATGTTAGCCAACAGTAGACGTCTGAGTTGAAGTATGATTTCCTTAAGTTTGTCAGCAGGTCTAGGTTATGAGCTATAGTAACAACCAACACAAGGAGCAATTGATGTACTTAAAAGAATGCATGGTTAATTCCTGAAGTAAACAACCTACTGACCACTCTAGACCATGTAGGATTAATTTGACCAAGGCACCAGGCATTTTAAATAGTCACTGCCAGTTAATTAAGGAATAATTATGTTTCTCAATTTCAAAAAGTTTGGTCTTGAGCGTATCACAGAAATATGAATCCCAAGTGATAGCCTTTCCAAACCTTTAAATTTAATGGAGTTCAAAAAGTAAACTGAAGTTTTTATAAACACAACAGTCAAGGACCAAGGAAGATTGTAGTAAGAGAGGAGGAAACTTGATTGTGAAACTGGTTTTGAAATCTGACTGCATTATCCAGGGGTCCCAGAGGTTGCAACTAGCAACTCCTTGAGGTGACACAATGCATTTTAGAACACCACTATCCAAGTCCACAGGGAGTTGCCGTAATGAGTGTTAACCACAAACTGGATTTCAAAACTGGGGAGAAAAGGGAGCTGATAGAACTTTTTGGACATTAACCACATTTTGCAAAAGCCTAACACTGCCTTTGACCATATTGACCACATAAAGGTCAAGTTGTAGAGTGACGTTTTGCATCAAAACGCCCTGGAAGACATCAAGCCATCATGGCAGGACCAAATAGCCGAAATTAAACTACTGAAAGAGCAGATGTGTCTGGTGATCCATCTATGACCTTAATGTGACTCACACCTAGGTAATGCAGTAAGACATTAACACACCAAGTAATCCACAACATAATGACTGAAAAGCAATACATTTAAAAGGTTATGGATTGGCCTAGACAATGGACAAACAGAAACCAAATGTGGCAGGACCAGAAACAAACAGTTAACTGGAAGAAAAAGCCCCAAATATTTTTGAGATGGGGCGTGTGTGGCCCAAAATTATTATTTAATTCCGGTATTTTTTTTATTTCTTCTAGCTTGGTATCAGGCTAATTTGCTTGTTTAAATATTTGGTTAATACTTTCATAAGAATGTAGAAGTGTTCTCAAGTCTTCCATGTTCATCTCAAGACTGAATTGCAAGTCTTACAACTTTTTATTAACAACTTTCTCAATAGAGTGGAACCATTTCAACAACATAAAATCTTACAAATATACATTCAAATACACTCCATGGACACACCAAGGTACAGTAACCCATTTGTGGAAATTCTATAGCAAAGTAGAATGAGAAAGTGGCTACGTATTGGACAAACAGTCAATGCTGCGATGAGAATGACTTGAAAATGTAACAATTTTCCATTAAGTTTATACCAGGCACTTTGTTATTGGCATTTGGTTAAAATCATTACATTTTATGTGAATTGAAATTTAGTTGTCTCCAATCACAGTGAGCTCAAAGTGGCACTAGATCAACTTCAGGCAATTTAGGCCATAGCCGGTCTGCCTTATCAATTGAAGATGGAAATAAAAGGAAAAGCTACAGCACCAAATAGATAGGCGTGCAATTCATCAATGCATGTGAATGGACTTGGAAATATGAAAACACACACAGGGCATACGCACATTACAAGAGACAATGAAATGCTAGATAGACTGCTAGATAGACAGCATAATCTTTTCCATGACGTTAGAATTTTCACCGGCATATAAAAAACATACTAGACAGGATTGTGCACATCAATCGAGTGAAAAACGGAGGGATATGTGGATGGACTGTAAAGATGCGCGATACAGATCCAACAGTCTACACAAACCTCCGAGGTGACTGCCAAAATGTGGTGCATGCTAACTTGGCAGAGCTACCGATATCTGCAAGTTTACACAACAATCTTCTAGCGTCTAAAGACTTCTTTGATAGGTTTCAGAAAATGTTGTATAATATAAACAAGCACACAGTTAAGTTTTGCATTTTCAATCAGCCTGGTGTTAGCTAGCTGGCGTCAACAGAAGCATCTCTACTCTCATAACTTGAAACACTTGCGTTTGCAAATTTCACCACTACCAGTTTTACTAGTGGCTGTTTCAAGTGTTAAGTAATTCCAGACAATGTGGTTGTTTTTTAGTTCAGAGCACGGCACAGGCAGCATGTTTCCAGTCGGCTGTCAACAACAATTCGTTTCTCAACAAACTGATAGGACAATCGGTTTTGTGGCATCGACTCAGTACAAAGACTTGCTGTTGCAGATAACCATATTTTTGTAGTTCACAATCAATGCTCACTAATCAAAAAATTACTGCAGTCGCTGGTCATTGTTTTCAACTTGGTTCTATAATCAAGGTTTGCAAGTTTACATTTTAGAAGTGTTAATTTCCGTAAACATTTTCACATGCAAAATACCCAAACCAAACCGCTTCACAATTCTCCGCTAATGCACCATATGATACTATGTCAAAACATAGGGACATAACTCATGATGCATCCTAACATTTCGCAAAACGACTCTCAGCACATACGGAAAAATTGTCACCGACCACAGGGCAGCTTTAAAACGTGATGCTGTAGACAGTCTAGTCAGTATTCCTATTGCAAAAAAATGTGTTAAGAGCTTGTGTGTGAATTGCCATTGCCAAAAGCTGTAGTGTAATTGGGTGTTAACATAACTGTATTCATTAGGTCTCTGTAATACCATGGAATATATTTTACATAGGTCTACATTAAGTCCTACTGACTGCACATATTTCACTTATATTTCATATATGTTGCCAGTTTGAAGAGGAAGATTAAAATCGGCTAGCCGATAAAGCAACATAACGGGAATAATAAAATATTGATTATATTATATTTATTACTACCTTGATGCACAGAGTTATTCTGAAAGCTTCATTTACACAATCCTTGTCATTGAGATATACATTTAATGTAATATCTTCCATGCATGTGGTTAAATAATTCATTCAATTTAGTTTTTTAAGTAACCAATGTAATTTTATAAATTGAACAACATGTATACAATGCGGCCTTTGTAACAGGTTGTTAATGCATAATTTGCCACAAAACAAATGGCAAAGATCCCACCCAGCCAGCAATCAGCAGCTCCAGTGGAAGGGAGGGTTGGCATTAGCCTCAAAAGCTGATTGGTGAATTTGAAATTATTGAGAACTTCTAAATTGAATATTAAGGATAGACCTTCAGGACAGGTTAACCAGTCAACAAAGATACAGACAATTCTGAAAAGTACATTCTTAGCGAAACCTCAAGCAACTTTATAGAATTGTTTTAATAAACTAGAGAAATTAAAATAACATAATGGCGGCAGTGTGTAACTTTAAACGTAAGCAAGGCTAAATTGTTGCATAGATCAACTTTAAGCTCTGTATTATTTACATAAATGACATTTGAACAGAGGGTGTTGTAGCACGTTCACATATATAGAGATGTCAGTTTACTACCTGCATTGGCAAACCAATTTGTCAAAACTCCACGGTTCTCAACTAGTTCCCTCATTACCTATTAACATCCAAACCAACAGGTATGATAGGATCCCACGGCTGGTTCGTTTCTTCAGAAAACCGTGACAGTTCAATAGCCAACCACTATGTTACGTGACCTACACTATGTAAATCGAAACGGTCCTCGTAGGTCCAATTCATCCATCGCAATATAACCATAAAAAGTTTAATAACCAACAACTGGTGTAACAGGATCGCAACACTACATTCAACACTTTAAATTTGAGATTGCTATAGATGGCCAGGTAATAGCTCTGCAGTACCTATAAATGAAAACAATGACTCCGAAATAGTAATTGTCGGTTCAGTTCGTCCATCGCAATAACCATGAAGAGTTTTACTTTAGGCTTACCATAATGTAGATACGGAAGCTTCTAGCCACCAAGGTTTTAGCCTATCCTGAATAAATCCTAAGGCCTACTTTGGTCCGGGCACTCAGTCACGCACTCACTCAGTCAGTCGCTCTTTCTACATTAAGTCGTATCGGCTCAGTTCTACCAACACCTAGGGCTGGCTGAAAGTTCAATAAATATAGTTAGAGGTTAAATAATTTAATAATGAAAATAATCATTGATATTGCGATATTGCTAATTTTGCTAATAATGGATTAAGAATGAGATATGATATTTAGGATGTAGTTAATGCCATGCACCAGTGTTTATTTATATAACTTTAAAGCTTAAAAGTATGTGTTAACATTATAACGACAACATGGAAATACAAATATATTGTCATCAAAATCATATCCACAGGTTTTGGGCCATATCACCCAGCCCTACTACCACACAAGCGGCAATCAGTATTTGGACAATGGCTTGTAGTTATGAAGTGCCAAGGCCCATCTGTTGCTCCCGAAGTAAGGGTTAACAGTACACCTTTCATAAATAAATATTATATAAATTGCAATTATATTCACTTTCAGATTGGCTGCAAACTTGGAAAGGACACATGGTAGCCTGCAAATAGGTATTGCGGATTGCATCAGTATGTGTACAACCCAAATCAAAGTATCCAGACAAAAAAAAAGCTGACTACTTTTAAAAACTACCCAGTTAACAGTTTTGGTCACTAGTGGGGTTAAATAATGAACTAAACTAACATGTCTGGAAAGGTTACACCAATAACAGCCTCTGAAAACATTGTTGTATTTACATATAAGCACACATTTATGGTAACAGCCCAAATTCCAACAGACATGACAGCACCAATCCAAACTATTATACATTTTTCCCCAACCAGTGTCCGAGATTTAAAAGGCTTTTCTGGGAACAAAAAAGCTTTCTTTAGCATCATTGCTTATGGCTACAAAAAGCAGTAGAAAAAGCATCCTGTACAGGCACACCTTATTGTTCATTATTCTGAGTGATGGGAAAACATTAAAAAATTTGTGACATGGCATCAGACATTTTCAACAGTTAAAACACTACTGGTGAATGAGATCACCATAGTGAGAAACTGGTAGACTTCCAGTGTGTTTAACAAAAAGTCGTCCCTCAGGCAAAAACATCAGATTGCCAATTCCCTTTTGCACCATCTCAGACACTGGCCCAGTGAGTCCACCCAACATAAACACTGGCGGTCTGAACTGACAGTTCACACGTGCAGAAGGAACTAGGAGTTCCAGTCCTCCAGCTGTTCCACACCAGCCAAACATTTTTGTAACTCATAGGAAAGTGACTACAATATAAAATTAAAACGAACCAGGAATGGGGGAGGTTATACATTTTCTTTGCTTTTGGCTATATTAAAAGAACAGAACAGACTGACCACACAGTGTAAACTAGAAACTTTAAATCCACACTAAAAACAAAACACTGTCCACAGAATCATGTTGTTTCCATGCTTTTAAGTTTTCGTTTCCCATCCCAAATCACACAAAAGCTGTCACTTACATGATGGCTCCTCTGACAGTGTGCTTAGTGGAGCGTGTGAATAAACTAACCACTCCTACCATTATATTCCTCCTATTACGCAACACCACACATTTCAGCAGCATGGAGAGGGACTCCTTGTCAAAAGGCACCCTGATGAGAACCCCTCTGTTCACCACATGGCAGTTTACCACAGCAACGTTGGCTGCCTGACACACTGAACCTCTGGCTGTCACCAAGTTTTAGAGAGCAATAACATGCATCCGACACAGAGGATGTCAAGAGGACATGTCTTAGCCATAAATCAATAAACACAAATGTTCAATTCATGAACAGGTTGACACGTCTCACTAAACAGATTCTCACACACCAGGTTGTAAAAGCTCTCAATAAACAAGGGGCTATGTTTTAACTGGCATATCTTTTTTGTGGAAATTAATCAACTCCAAAGCAGGCTATATACTTTCACTGAAATGTAAACAGAGGGGCCCTATTGTAATGACAGCTGAACCAAAAACAGAGACAACGTGACATTTTGACACGTACAAACCCCAGATCATAACAAGGCCACGTGCATAGCCAAGACTTGCTGGGACATGAAGCCAAATAATGCTGTGAACTAAATGGCTACAAATCCAGTCGATAGTGAAATACAAAACCGTACTATACAGCAATCGTTTTACACATCGGTGGGCTCTAAAATGTTCAACATCTGAGATCAAAAATCAGTCAAAGCATGCAAGTGTACAATAAAATGTCATTTTCTATGCAAGGAACGGCATGTTTTTATTTTTCCGCCAGTATCGCCATCACACAAGCACAGGGGGCAAAGCTAAACAATTCCAAATCGCTAGCTCCCCCTTGCACCGGTCCTTTGCCATTACGCCAACACAAGCCCCATCCCAAAGCCAAAGACTGTCAACAAAATGTCGGACTCACCGGAGTCACGTGACTCCTTTGTACTTAGAAAATCGTTCTCATCTAAAATAACCACTTAAAACCAGAATGTTGTGTGCTATATAGAAAGACAGAACCTTTAGTAATCAGGAAAATATAATAATTTATGGTTAGTACGTTATCTACACGACATTTTTGTCGTCTTTATGGAAATAAAATTGGCGGCCATTTTGTGTAAACTGGCGCAGAGAAAAAGAGGAGTGCCTTTCAAAGTATAAAAAGGAGACTAAATGTTTATTCGTTTGTTTTCCAACTATATAACATACCGATTCCTCTTCTTTCTCCATCCCCGTCGGCATCTGCGGCACTGCCCGGTTAATAGATGCATATTCGTGCAGATCGGGTAAATCCTCACATCGGAAAACGGGTAGTGGCTTGGAAGCATCCAGCGCCCGTGCCCGAAACGACAATTTACTCATTTTTTATAATTCGAGATGCAACATAAAGCTATCCGATCTCCTCAAATTCACACCGATCTCAAATTGCGCTTTCATTGATGATTCTGTGCGTTATTCTGGAATCTACGGTTCGACTGGTTGAAGCTAAATATAGGGCTTCGCGAACGGAGCCGGGAAGGCCCGGATCTTGGTCGCTCTCTTTCGGTCAATTTTTTTCAGAGGCTCCGCGGTCTATCGGTGGTTCAGTGCGCCATGGCCAACATGGCGGACATTAAAAACTCTTTAACGCTCCTTTCGCTCAAAGCAGCCCAACCCACCGATCATCGAACAGCCATTCCCACACCGTCCCGAGCGCGTGCGCGTTCACGTCGGTGGGGGAGGGGGGTATATTGTTTCCCCCTCCCACTGACCCCCCCTTCAAAAAAACTAAACATATCAATAAAACATTTACATAATTGAGTTAAGTAAAGGTAACAGGTACACGATTCAGTTTATATTTGAAATCCAATAACATAATAGGGCATAGCATTTCGCTCAATATCTATAATTGGTTGCCATTAAAAAACAACCTAATTAATCAGTGTTGAAACATTTTGATATTTGTCACAGAGAAATGTTATTTAGCCCTATTATGAACCTTTTTCTATGACTTGTGTTTTGCATGTGACAGGTACATTTGGCAGGGGGCTGTTCGTAATTAAGATAACTATAAATGTTAGAACAGGAAGACATTGTAAATAAACGCATACATTTTAAATTGTCATGACAAAATCTTTATATAATTACAAAAAAAATGTGGAATAGTTTTGCTGTATCTTCCTGTATCAACCTGCATTTGATACAGCTTCAATAAACAATAAGCAAATAAACACGCACAAACTTTGAGGTAACAGAAATTACCACATTATAAAATGTGAAATACAATCTTAATGCTCACTAAATTATCTGTCAATTACCTGTTACTATCAGTTGACAACCTTTGTATTTGTATTTATTTTTCCAAAGTTTGGAAATGTTGCCCTCATGTGGTGTGATAAATCAGTAACTGTGGCCCTCTGCAAACAAATGACTGTCCTCTGTACACCTGTGCTACCCCACAGTTCTAACTACTATGGGGTTCTGTGGTCAATCTATACAAGCTAGTATGGTCCATAGAGCAGGACATAAGAATGTTAATATGATTAATACACAGATTGGAAGTCTGAACACCTAAAAAAAAAGATTTAACAGTTTTATCAGGCCACCAGGTTGCATTAAATGATATGTAATTGACTGGTCTCCCTGCTGGAAATAGAGCTAAAAATGTACACAGACATGTACCCAATATACACTTGACTGTATACTGCTTTCAGACTGAATTTATGTTTTTATTTTTATATATTCTGACTTCTGCAGGTTATGTACAATAAGTACAATTATTTTACAGAACGTTACATGCTCGAATACAATCAGCTGGGGTGCATTTACTCAAACAACAACTTTTTAATTGCAAAATATTTAGTCAAAAAAGTTGCTACCAGACATTCCAGTACAATATATTTGTACAAAAACAAGCCTGCTCCCCTCTTATTGAAAATAAAATGTTATTTCTGTAATTCAGTACAACCATGGTTGTACAAACAGCAAAAACATACAGATTAATATTGGTTAGCCTGATGTAAAATTATTTTGTGAAAGTTTTCCTGTTTTAAATCCTTGGTGACAACTGTGAACCATTCCTCTAATCTCACCCAATTGCCATAGTAATTTTTTTTTTGTAAATGTTTTCACAATCAATCTGCCTTACTATATCAGACAAAATATGCAGGTTAGAAGAACTAATGTGGCAGCCAGGTAAGGAAAAATATTACAGGAAAAGGTTTGGCTACAGTGCTAGTTATCAACTGTCTTCCCCAATGCGACCACTAGAGGGTATCCTCTAGGTATCCATCTAGCCATTAAAGCAGAAACAACATGAGAAAAAGGGGCATTACTTGATAATCATAGCCTGACCATAAACAGGGAGCAGCCCACTAGATCATTGCTACTGTCAAGCAGAAAATAATGTGGTATTTTACTAAAGAACATTCTTTGGTCTTACCTATATTGGAGTTTAGCCAGTGTCCAAGAGTTCCATGTTGCACTCAGTGCCATCCATTACTAAGGACAGCATTATTGGGATCTGATTTGGAAAGAAAACAGAGACGTGTTATTGTTCCTGAGACAGCGCATCCAAATGAAAAGAGGGCAACCATATCATCTAGTGGTATGTATCTGACAGGGACCAAAAGGTTGTATCTGACAGGGACCAGAAACCAAATGTTTTGTTCACTCTGTTCTTCTGTCCAAAAGCAAGGTACCAATCGTTAACTGATGAAAATGATTGTGTTTTAGTCCTACTAACCTGGCAAAATAAAGGTCAAACAAAATATGGAAATTAATGCACATTAGAGATCTGACAATTTGGGATCAGCTTTCATAAATGTCATAGTATTGAAGAGGCCATTTGTAAGATTTTTAATGTAGTACTTGTATTAATGACCAGAATAAATCTGCAGGCAATGTATTAAGTTCATGTTAAATAATATTTCTACAAAATTGCCAGAGCTATTCCCCACACATGAAACTTTGAGTGGGGAAATTTGCATGCACATATGGTCTTCTCATACTCGATTGACCCCCCCCCCCCCCCCATATTTTCGATATGGACCAGCTAATATTATTCCGGTCTCGTTCGGTAGAGGAAAGGTAGGGGAGAAGACAAGTCGTGTCATCCCTTAAATTCCAGTCTTGTAAATGTTAGAGGCTGGATTCAACACAGTGCCCCTTTAATCATGACCTAAAAGGCAAAACTGAACCAAATGCTTCTTCAAAATCTAACCAAACTGGAACTTATTATGAAGGAAAAAAGCAAGTTTAGAGGTAGGGTTAACTAATTGTGCCTCACAGACAGTACAGCCGTGTCATTGAGGCCAGAGCTTGAATCCTAGTCGCGGCATACCGAACGTCCCGAGGTTCCGCAGAGGCTGGTGCAAGTTAGCTCAACAACGTCTGAGGTGCCTGGATGGGATGTCGAATAGAGCTATCTTGTCTCAGCTCTACTAGCAGCTCATTGTGGTAGGTCTGGTCTTCAAAGCGCGTTTGCCGGTGCATACTTCCCAGTCAAGCTAGCAGTGTCATAAGGAGTAGAAACATTTATTTTGGAATATTCAACTCTCCTGAACCAGCAGTACCTCAAATTGTTCTGTGGGACTCCACATGGATTTAAACAGATCCTGACCCGTTTTTTAAATCCAGAGGTGCAACCTTGCCAGACGCATGGGTACCGCTAAGTAAACAATACAATGACGTTTTCCTTTGGTCATCAATAAATGTTATATTTAAGGGGTTTTAATTTGATCGTCTACAAATGCGCAGTTCGGGGTGACAAGACCGAGAAGACTCAATTACGTATTTTTGCGCATGTGCTGAACTTAACAACGTCGCAATGAAATCGCTACTGTACATTAACTTGGACTTTCTATGTGAGAAGACAGTATTCATACTATACTAAACGATCTTCGTACAGACTGCTTGGGTGATGAAAACTAAAGTCCGTGGACGTAGCGTTTGGCCGGAGTATGGAGTTTGGGCAGCCAGGCGAAGATTAAGAGCTATGTACAGTAGTTATTTTTTAGACAACTGCACTGGTAGTTAGCTTACAGTCTTTACTCATCAAATATTGTAAAATACATTATCACTGCAAATAAGTGGTATACATTGATTAGCCAATGCAGATAACAGCACAGTTTCCATAGCAGATCTGAGAATGACACGTTGTCGTTGAGGTCACGACTGTCGGTATAATTAATTACAGTACCGTATTATCTTTCTGACTTTCTCAACCCTACCCATATGTCAGAACCTATAAAAACAAGTTGCAACAACGCCGAAAATCATGAAACAAAAAAGATAAATCACACTTCTGGCCATGTTAATTTACCGAACAGTCTCGAGACTAAACAATATCGTTTCCAAGCTTGCAATTGACGTGGTTAGCTAAGTTAACAAGCCATTCGATTGAACTGTGGTAGCGAGCTAGCCATCTTGCAAACAAGCTGATTTCCACACGACAGTTGTCCTGATTAAGTTACACGAATATGTGGAAAAAACGTACCATTAAAATTACCCAGGATGTGATAACGATGATGATCACGGCTGTTTCTCAAAAATACAGTCAAAAGTGAAACGTCGTTTTCAAAACGAACGCCATGCAGTAAAATACTCATGATGCATTATTATGGGTGAAAACCATCTTCTTCGTCGTTTCGGGAGGCCTTTCTCTTCGTCGAACTAATCCGTTATTCCGATTGAGTAATGTTGGCAAAACATAATTTTCAAGAAGATCATGTAGCAAAACTAGGAGGAGAGAATCGAGAACTGTATTGTTGGGGGTTAACAACTTTGCAATAGACCATGTATTCTGATTGGTCGGTCGGCGGCTGGCACCAATCACCTGTAGAGAACCCTGGGTTGATGAGCTCACGCTCGAAAGGGAGAAAGTTCCATCTGTTGTACACAGTATTCTGGGAATGGTCCGCTAAACAAACGCATAGGAATAACAAATCCATAGCTAGAATAGTGATCTTTTTTAGTTTTAGCACTGCGAAATTTTATATGGTCTCTTTGGATGTTGTCTTCCTGAAACAGGCTGTGATGGGTAGAGACGACATTTTACCTCTTAACATAACTACTGTATTATCAGGGAATATATTTCAGATTATAAATTATATTCTGCGGTGAAACATTTGAGCAAATGTTTGTTTTATTTGATTACCCTGCAGGACTCTGAGGTCAAACCTATTCTGCAAGGAAGACATTTTCCTAACACTTTTAAGAGAAGACTAATTTCAGTATTCAGCATTCTCCAAATGTTGTTTTAACTCTGTACCTACAACTCCGGATATAATGTTCAGCCCCAATGTCAGTTGTGTCCTGCGTGGAATGTTTTTCCCCTCCCCCAGTGCTGCTGTCACAAGACTCCAGTATGTATGCCTGCGAACACTCATCAGGCAGTGTGGCACCAGCTAGGCTGCAGGTGCAGTCTTTGGGATTTAATTTCTGTTTTACCATTAATTTACTACTTATTTACTGAAACAACCAGGAGGAGTAGCAGTGAGTTTGGTATTGACAGGGACACATTTAGTAATTTTTCAGTGTTCTTGTTGTTTTAAGGACCAGTCTACCTGCTTCTAACATGGGGGGCACGTCCCCTCCCTTCCTATGCCCTTGGAAACAACCTTGGAACAATTAGGGTTAAGTCTGGCTTAGGGACAGAACGACAGGGTTTTTCACCTTGTCAGATAAGAACCAGCAACTGTTTGTTTGCTGGCCCAACACACTTGGTGCAAAGATACCCAGCCATCCCAAATACACAGTATGTACCTTTTTACATGTGCTCTATTGTATAGCATAACTATGAGGCATCTCAAATGGCACCATGTACCGTATAGTGTATTGGCTTTATATTCCTAGAGAATAGTGCATGTGCAGGGAATATGGTCATCATGTCATCTGTTTCAGGTGTTAATGTGCATGAATCCCAATAAATAAAACAGTATCTGTAGGTTACATTTCTTTTTATCATTGTTTTTCCAGGTAAGTTGACTGACAACATTCTAATTTACAGCAACAACCTGGTAGAAATGTGGGTTAATTGTGCAGTCAGAACAATTCTTTCAATCCAGCACCATTTAGTTTACAGACCAGATGCTCGTACTGCGGTTACATTCCACCCTTAAACTTTAAATCAGGACCATATCCTCAGAAAATCCAGTAATTGGTAGATCAAACAGCAGAAAACATGTGAGTAGCATTGACCTAAGCAGCAAGTTGAAAGGTTGGTTCAGAGTGAGCCAAAAATTCCATGGAATTGTAAGAGTGGCTGCATTTGACTGGCAGCTTTTGTTTAAAAGAGTAAGAACAAGAAAGAATACATGAAACAATAACCAACACAATGTTCAGGGAATTTGTTTTGAAACTTTAATAAATAATTTTTCAAATAAAGTATTGCAAAATGTGAACGTGACAATGAAATAAAAAGGCACTTTAAAAACAAAGAGTGTGATATTTGTGGGATGGTTGAAATTATAAGACCTGACTAACATCGTTCCCTTAACACTGATCCTTATAATTGAAATGCAATCATTATTCAATGGAAGAATCATCTGATCAAACCATCTTAGAAAATAATTACAAGAAGTAAACAGGAGAAAAATATTCTGAACCCCATTCAGAATTTTTGTAAAGACATACACTTAAACCCAAAAGACATTTTTATTACAAATAAGGCAGTGAGTGATGTAATATTTGGCATTGCTATTAATAAGGAGTTGAATAGGGACCTGAGTTCTTAAAAAAAAAAAAAAAAAAAAAAAAAACCTGGAGCCCATAATACTCCTGTACATTAAGGTCACTGCATTTAGAAAGGTTCAGAAATATGACAAATATCCAAAAAAGAAAATTCAATTGATTGTTCGGGTTAATACATTGATGAAAAACATACCATTGCTTTCAGACCAATTTCTGTGACTAAAATATGACTTAATGCAAAACCCATTGCCGTACATACAAGTTATTGCTGTCCTAATAAACTGTTATCGCTACATATCGTCCCGCACTGACATCCAATGTCACCCTCAAAACAGAAATAATGGCTCCACAGTTAAAGGCACACCCACACCTTTAAAGATCATGCCAGTCCTGTGCCAGAAATACAAAATCTGTTTTAAAACATTCTTTCAGAGATCACAAAAAGAGTAAAAACCCAAGTTTATACATTCTGTACAATTTTTCAACTCAAATGATGCATAGAAAAAAAGTTGGTAAAACATTGAAATAGTGGCAAAATTGCTATCATTTGGTGACTACAAAAACAGAGTGAACATAAAAAAAAAAACACCCCTACCTCCCATATCGTTTTGCATACAGTGTTCTAATGACAAAGAGGAGGTGCCATCATTTGCCTTCGTATTTTGGATTGACCACCGTTGTTACAGCACTCTTGTAGATAGGATTCTCACCCTGCAAAAGGAGAGAGGGAGAAACAAAAAGGGTCACTATGGATATTACGTTTTCTTCCTAAATGACACCCTATCCACTTGATAGTGCATTACTTTGGATCATGGACCAGATGGAATAGGGTGCCATATAGAGTATGCACTGCAACTCAAAAAGAACTGTTGGGTTAAAGACACTTCACAGCATTTCACAAAGCACATTATTTGGTTAAAATCAATTTGGATCCAGAGCAATAAGTTCACTGTTTGGAAGGGACTTGGTGAAAGCAGCTGCCTGCCTGCTAAGTGTGTTAAGAACCAACCTCACCACATGCAGTAAAATACTTGTTAAACCTTATAATATGGTGCCTATGGACCTGAAAAGTATTCAGACCCTTCACCTTCTCCATATTTTGTATAAAATAATTTATAATTTAATTTAAAATATCCCAATCTACACACAATACTCCAAAATTAAATAGCAAAAACATGTTTAGACATGTGTTCCAATTTATTGAATATAAAAAGAAACTGAAATCTGATATACAAGAATTCAGTACTTTGTAGAAGCTCTCTTGGCAACGATCACAGCTTTGATTCTTTATGGGTATGCCTTTTGCAGCATTGTACAACTGGATTTGGACATTTAACCCCATTCTTCCCTGTAGATCCTGTCAAGTTGTCAGATTGGATGTGGAGTGAACTGCAATCTTCTGTTGTCCCCACAGATGTTCAAGTCCAGGCTTTGGCTGGTCCACTCAAGGACATTAAAGACTTCCTGAAGGCCCCCCCAGTATAGTCTTTGCTGTGTGCTTTGGGTCATTGTTGTGCCGAAAGACTACGGTTTGCCCCAAAGTCCTGTGCGCTCGGAATCAGGTTTTCTTCAAGGACCTCTGCATTTTGCTCTGTTCACTTACCACTGAGACGGTACTCCCACCACTTTCCTTCATCGTAGGAATGGTATTAGCCAAGTGATGAGTGATACCTTGTTTTCGCCAAATATAGCGCTTGGCATTCAGACCTAATACATTGTATATAAAGTCTACACACCCCTGTAAAAATGCCAGGTTTTTTGATGTAAAAGAATGAGACAGATAAGATAAATCATGTCAGAATTTTTTCCACTTTTAATGTGACCTATTATGTGAACAATTCAATTAAAAAACAAACAGAAATCTTCAAGGTGGAAAAATGAAAAATAAAAACCTTACAATAACCTGGTTGCATAAGTGTGCACACCCTCTTATAACTGGGGATGTGACTGTTCAGAATTATCCAATCACATTCAAACTCATGTTAAATAGAAGTCATTACACACCTGCCATCATTTAAAGTGACTCAGCTGTTCTAGTAGGATTTTCCGGACAAAAAGCCATTGTCCGCAAAGAGCTTCCAAAGCATCAGAGGGATCTCATTGTTGAAAGATATCAGTCAGGAGAAGGGTACAAAATAATTTCCAAAGCATTAGATATACCATGGAAAAGAGTGAAGACAGCCATCATCAAGTAGAGAAAATATGGCACCACAGAGACATTACCAAGAACTGGATGTCCCTCCAAAATTGATGAATAGACGTGAAGAAAACTCAGGAAGGCTTCCAAGAGGCCTACAGCAACATTAAAGGAACTGCAAGGATTTCTGGCAAGTACTGGCTGTGTGCTACATGTGACAACAATCTCCCATATTCTTCATATGAATGGGCTATGGGGTAGGGTGGCAAGACGGAAACCTTTTCTTACAAAGAAAAACATCCAAGCCTGGCTGAAGTATGCAAAAACAAACATCAGGTCCCCCAAAAGCATGTGGGAAAATGTGTTATGGTCTGATGAAACCAAGGTTGAACATTTTGGCCATAATTCCAAAAGGTATGTTTGGCGCAAAAACAACACTGCACATAACCCAAAGAACACCATACCCACAGTGAAGCATGGTGGTGGCAGCATCATCCTTTGGGATTGTTTTCCTTCAGTTGGAACCGGGGCCTTAGTCAGGGTGGAGTAAATTATGAAAAATTCCAAATACCAGGGTATGTTGAGCACAAAACCTTCAGGTGTCCGTTAGAAAGCTGAAGATAAAGAGGAAGTTCACCTTTCAGCACAACAAAGACCCAAAGCACACATCCAAATCCACAAAAGCATGGCTTCACCAGAAGAAGATTAATGTTTTGGAATGGCCCAGCCAGAGCCCATATCTGATTCAATTGTACATCTGTGGGGTAATCTGAAGAGGGCTGTGCACAGGAGATGTCCTTGCAATCTGACAGATTAGGAGCACTTTTGCAAAGAAGAGTGGGCAAATATTGCCATGTCAAGATGTACCATGCTAATAGACTTCTTCCCAAAAAGACAGTGCTGTAACAAAATCAAAAGGTGCTTCAACAAAGTATTAGTTTAAGAGTTTGAACACTTATGTAACTGGTTAAATTTTTCCCCCTCAAAGATTTTGTGATGAGACAAATCACGTCAGAAGTTTTTCCACCTTTAATGTGACCTATAACGTGAACAATTCGATTGATAAACAAACTGAAATCTTTGAGGGGGAAAAATTTAACCAGTTACATAAGTGTTCAAACTCTTGTTTATCAATCGAATTGTTCACGTTATAGGTCACATTAAAGGTGGAAAAAGTTCTGACGTGATTTGTCTCATCACAAGAACCTGGCATTTTAACAGGGGTGCGTAGACTTTTTATATCCACTGTAGTTCAGACTTGGTCTCATCAGAGCAGAGAATCAATTTCCTTATGCTCCCAGTCCTTCAGAGTGCATGTAATAAGCCTTTTCTCAGCAGCAGCTTTAGTCTAGTCACTACCGTAATTGCCTGATTAAAGTATTGCTGCAGAGATGGTTATCCTTCCGGCAGGTACTCCCATCTCTGCAGAGAAACTCTTTCCAAACCATGTCCTATCAATTTAATTTGCCACTAATGATCAAATTCTTGAGACATCAGGGATGATGTTAAAGGACACAGGATGCATCTGAGCTCAAGTGTCATGGCTAAGGTACACGAGATCAGATGTTTATTTTCAATACATTATTACACATTTCTAAAAACACACTTGTTTTGTCACTATGGTATTGATTGCAGATTGATGACAAAAAAAAATCTATAAATTATAAATGAAGGTGGTAAAACAAAATGTGGAGAGTGTTAAGGGTCTGTATACTTTCCGTTTCTAATAAGGCAGTGTTCATTTGAAAGATGCTGCTGGGGCTGCCTTAAAGTTACAGAACACTGCTTCTGCATAAAAAAAATATCCTGTTTCTTTCATAGTGATTCATTTCTTAGACAGATGTGTTCTTCGGTTTGCCTCAGGCAGTACCAGAAACTGAGAAACTGAAACATGAAAATAGTTCTATTACAGCTTTCGCTTTGAAAAATGCAAACAACTGTTTCTTTCTATAGTAAGAAAATATATGAAATACTGGGGCTGAAAGGATGCAAAACCCAATCACAAAACACTCAAAAGATAAAGTAGTGCAGGAAAAAGGGAAGAGCGACAGAGAGATCGGAAATACAAACTTGGGACTTATAGGACCACGCCTTTTCGCCCATAGCTTGGATTCTGGAACTTGTTAATAGGGCTCTTGTATATAGGGTTGTCTTGCTATGGTCGACAAGACAAACAGGGAGTTTTAGAAAAGAAGGACAGGAGAGCATGAAAAGAAGGTAAACAGTAAAACATAAAAAGATAGAGGAATGTTGTTTGGAGGGGGGACTGAGGGGAAATAGAAAGGCTAACCAACTACAGACTATCAATTTTTCAGAATACAAACATATACAACCAAAGGCTTAGCAAGAAACATATACCACCAATGCTCAAGACTGCTTGCATCCCAAATGTGTTTCAATGCCCTTTAGTCACAGTCCAATCTCTACAGAATATGGTGGCTGCTATAGGCTATATTCTCTGTGTGCTGTGCAATCGCTCGTCCCAACGAGTGCTGTCATTCCACTGTAAACATGGGACACCGTTGCTATGACAGAGAGCACACTGAGCAGCTGAATTGAGCTTTGTTCAGTTGGTAACCCAATACGCCCTAGCCCTCAGATTCATTGCCTATTATGGGAATGTAATACTGATGAGTGGCCAGACCGGGGCAGCACTGCTACCCTAGCCAAAGATTGTAACGGTGAAGATTGGCATTCTCTAATTTCCAATTCTGCCTTCAGTTTGACCAAAAATGAACAAATATGGACACCTTTTTCACTTAGTTCCTTGACTTGAACCCGAAAAACCCAATGCTGTACCTCTCAGTTTAAAACCTTATTTAAAACCGTCTATATTAATGCCAGGTTACTGGTGAGGTTTCTGTGCACCTGTTTTGTCACGGAACAGAAATGAGCCAAATGGATGACCAGGGCACCAATCTCATTTTTGTATAGATCTACCTCTGGCATTCAAGGGCATCTTTTGAGGAAGGCGGCCTATTGGATAAAATAAAATACTGGAGGCTGTGTAAGCTACAGCGAAAAACCTCTTATATCTGGTGATTTAGAACTTAATTAACCCTTTACACCATGTCAAGAATCAGTTGGCATATTTATAAATCATATCAGATTTAGTCTATATAATAATATTCATCGCAATCTACAAAATGTTATTATAGATCAGCTCTCTGGCTTTGACTGTTACCACCCCATATGTCAGATCAAAACAGATCTCAAAAAATGTCAGCGATGACCTGATCGAGGTGTTACCCGGGTAGCCCTTCTTACCGTGTCCCACTTTGCGTTCATCTTCTCCTTCTCAAACTTGGCAAACTCCCTGCGGTCGTGGATGATCATGAGCAGCTTCCAGATGAGCAGCAGGGCCAGGCCGATCAGCACGATGCCGGCCACCACGCCAGCCACGATGGGGATGATGTCCGGGCCGGCTGGGCACTCTGGAGCAAAGCCGGGTAACACACAAACACACAAGTCATTGACAATATCTGCATTCAGTGTTTCTACAAAAGATGTGCACTAGGGCAACACAGAGTTCCAAATGACTCCTATTGACCCCTCATAGTGCACTGCTTCTTTTTGTGATGCCAGTGGAGAGATTTTACACAGCCACAAAGCTATCAAGGGATATTCTTAAATCAAATGATCAAAGATGTTCATTCCCCCGGCGAGACGCAGAAGGCCCAGCTGTCCACTCACCCAGCTTCTTGACCACGTACACCTCCTTCTGGCTGTCATTCCGGACGCCGTAGGTGTAGTAGAACCAGCAGTCGTTGGCGTCCCTCTCCTTGCAGTGAGTGAAAGAGTAGGTCTGTCCGCCCGGCTGGGGCAGATTTTCCCGCTCCGGCACAGTGATTACATGAAGGTATCCACATTCGGCTTCGCATGAGTCTTTCTTCTCTCCTGTTTGGAAGGCCCGGCACTGAACGCAATCCCTGTTGAAAGAGGACGACACATGGCGGTCAGACTACAGCCACGCATTTCGGCATGCGGGCGAATTAAAAGATGCACACACATTCATTATTGTCTGTTATTATGTTGTGTTCAGTGGACGCTCCTATCCAGAGCCCTGGTGTCGCAAGAACCATGCTCCACCGCCAGAACTACATAAGCCATTTCTCTTCTTCCACACGTTTTGTTCCCCTCTCAGGTTCCAAACACCTACAGCTCAATCAAAGCCCTTTCACATTAGCAGTCATGGACTGCTTACACAGACACGCGGTCTAAAACCTCCAAACATAGGTTACAACAAGAAACTAAATCACACAGGTGGTTGGAGAAGACCCAGGCAGGGTCAGATCCTAGGGAGCAACCCTGTCGGCTCAGACCGTGACCGAGGTTTAAGTGACGTTACATTGTCTACGGTCGACAGTCTAATTGGAGACTCACTTGTGCTCGGGGCAAACCCCAGGGCACGTGGGGCAGATCTCACAGGTGGAGCCCTGGAACTTGGGGTTGGTGCACTTGCAGACGCCACACTCGCAGGTCCCTCGGCCATTACATATCTGCTGGTTGGCCGCCATGCAGGTGGAGTTGTCCAGGGAACAGTCGCAAGCGCTGCCTGTGTAGAGGGGGTCGCAGATGCATACCCGGCACTCGCAGCGCCCGTGCCCTGGGGAGGGGAAGCAGGGATGAGGGGTTCAGTCATTGCCGCACCGTCCATTATGAGGGAGAACCAAATCTAAAACTGATTTGGAAAGAATGTGTTGTAAAGTTGTGGGGCGAGTTTGTTTTGCAGGGCCAGGTGAACCAGGCGGTGGAGAATTTGATTGAGGACTGAGAATGGGTCGTACCCACTGAATCGGCCCAATAGAAACACTCGCCCCACCATTGAACCCTGTTCAGTAGTTTATTCGATATAAATTACTCAGCACGCCATAAGTGCGGTTATGTTATGGACACGACAGTGCTGAATAAATATGGTAAGCCCATGAGAAATTCCGTATTGTCGAGCGGAAAGTTCCAGCCACTGTGTCCTACCTCCGCAGAGTTTGTTGTTGGAGCGGTCGCAATTGAAGTTGTCACACTCGCAGAATTTCCCGCTGTAGCGTTCCTCGGGGTTGTCCTTCTTCTTACACTCACACGTTCCACACACACAGTCACCGTAGTTGCTGCATATGTCTGTGCCGTTGTCCTTCCGACAATTGGCGTCCAGGTCGTCTGTCCGCACCTCGTCGGTGCTGCACTCGCACTTCCTGCCGATGCGGCCCTCGTTGCACCTGACAGGAAGCAAGACTGCAGTCATTAGGCTGCTGCACGTCCTGTCGTTTCTCAAACAGACAATCAAGGGTTTGTTATTGGACATGTTCGGTCTGTTTGGTTTCTAGTGAATGTAATGTTGTGGACACTAATCTACTTTCAGATCGCTGTTTCTACAGTCAATTTACAACTGGAGAGCAGAACTCAAGTGTTTTAGGTCGTACCAACCTGCAGGCTCCGCACTCAAAGGTACCGTTGCCATTGTGGCATTCCTTGCTAACAGGTTCTCCGGTTAGGGAGCATTCACATTCGCAGATGAAATTGAGGGTGATCTCCACTTCCTCTGCAAAACCCAGCGGCTTGATCTTAATGGTCTGTGACTTGCGATCAGATGGACACTTCTTTGACTCAATGGCAATGTCAAAGGAAACCTAAACAGTGTGATAAAAGTCATTAGCAAACCCTTGGAGACTGGTCTTTAGTAATGCTTCTGAACTGAAATGTTGACAATCAATGATGGCGAAACAACGTCTGAATGATATTTTTATTACATTTTTATAAAACACCAAAAATGTTGTGGATGGACCACCAAAGAAAAGCAGTGCTTTAACAAGGTCTCAGTGGAAGCGCCCATGCATGGACATTACAGCGGCACAGATACACAAATGAGCTCCATCGCTGTGAACTGACCTCATCTCCAATGGAGATGTTGAAGCATTTCCTGTCATTCTCTCCTGTTCCGACCACACCGTTCTTGCAGTTAGCCTTGTACGATATGGACACGCCTTCGGGCAGCTTAGTGTTCTCCAGAATGACTTCAGATGACAGGGACTGCCAATATAACAATAGGAACGAGAACGACAATAAAACATGACTATGTAGCATAGCAGTGACAAAAAGGGCATCTGGTCAAAATGAGTGTGTTATATAGAGAATGGGGTGATATTTGGAATGCATTCATGATATTTCATTTCTGCGCTTCAATGATTAGGGTTTACATCAAACAACCATTCCCAGTGAAAGAGAGTATAAGCGAGATTGTTGTACTCACATTGTAAGAATCGATAATGAGCTTGATGACGTTGCTGGAGTTTGAAGACAGGGTTCCGACTGCAGATTTGGGGATGAGGTTCTTCAGTTCCTGGTAAACGGGCTGGAATTCTTGAGTAACTGCAAAAATTGTCTGGATGTTGTTGTCACTCAGTTTCTGGACCAAATGGGCAATGGAAGGATAGTCCTGTCAGGTGAAAAACAAAATGCAAGAATTCAGAACATTCTTTACACCATTCTGCAGAGACTCAAAGTATTGCATTACATCATATCTACTTAATGGTATATGTAAGTTACAGTTTTAAGGGGAATTGGAAAAGACACCAGTGAATCCATTTCAACTTTTGGATGTTAACAATGAAACATTTCATCATAACTCTTCTAAATTTACTGATTGGTTGAACAGTATGAAAGAGAACCTCCTGCAAAATGTCTACTTTGTACGCTTGCTAGGTTAGATTCAAGGAGATAGAGATATATATATATTTTTTTACAGTTACCCAGTTTTTCCCACAATTTAGAGACGTCCACTCCGGGCATCTACCTTGACTGAGCTCACAGACGCCCAGGCCGTCACAGAGTTGCTGAAGTGCAACAACTCAAGACATACTAAAAGCACCGCTCTCCAAGTGATCCCTGGGTTAATCCAAGAAGCGGATTCAAACCCAAAGATGCAGATAAGTGGGAAATTCATTTTGTGAGCATTATAAAAAGGCAAAACACTGTAACAATGCAATAAAAAATGGCTGGACAGTAGATATTACAGACAAACCCGTACATAGTAATGGCTCATTGTGTACATGTTGTTCTCCAGGTGACACTTTCCGTCATTGGGCAGAACGATGCCACCTAGCTTGCCGTCTCCAGCAAAGTGGAAGCCTGCGTCAGTGGAGAACACCAGCAGACGAGTGACATTCCTCCAGCCGATGTCTTTCTGCCAGGGGTGGGACAGAAACAAACAACCAATCAGAGAAAATTATTCTCCAGCTTTATCAATTAATCTAATTGGACTAGATTCTGGATTCTCTGGAATTGCTTCTAGTCTCGATTGTGATATATTAATGCTTACTGCGCAGATGTCGTGTGCCATGTCATAAGAATTTCATTCTTCAGAAAGACACTATGTTATTCGGTTCATTTGATAAATAAAATACTTTGAGTGGTATTATACCCAACATGAACCATTACTTTTCGGGCTTAGATTTCATATTATTGCATTATTCATGATCAAACTAATAAAATGGGTCAAGATACTGTTCCTCTACATTAAGAAACATCAGACCACAGAGGGCACTCTGCTTTGTAGATTTGCCCAGTGCCTAACCTCAGTAACTACTGATCTGTAATATTTGTATTGCTTTGAAGTGTCCTGGGGGTAATGACTGACTCTGATCCTATCCAAGTCCCAACAATTATTTTCTTACTGTCTCAATCCAGCACATAACAGTTTCTTCAGGGTAAAAGAAAATCACAATCCTGACGTTCTGGAAAAAGAAAGAACTCCCATCTTTTGACTTATAGCTCAGCAAATTGGCAAACATTCCATTTGGGAAGAAGGCAGGGGGAAAATGGAAGGTTATGATCTGGCAACCCCTCTACTACTTAGTGCAGTCTTTCTACTGAGCTATACAGAATACATTTTAATCTTGTTAAAAATGTTTTTAAAGACACACAAAATAACAGAAACAAGGTTTGTTCCATACAACAAATAGGTGTGCTAATTTCTTCTGAGGAAAAATGCCCATACTTGTTATTTTGTGTAACTTCAATAAGAATACCTGAAAGAAGATTTAATTTCCAGGTGTGTTCTGCATAGTTAATTTAGAAATCAGGTTGTGGTTTGAATTAACATGGTGGCGTAGTACTAAAAAGCAGGAATTCACTATCCAAGTCACTCTGGATAAGATTAGATTAATACATTTATAATAAACCATCTTAGGCTAGAAACTGTCCATGTAATCTTATCAATCAGGATAAAAAAAGAGACCATCCAGCCACGCCCCGGGTCAGATCACTCACCCCACAGACGGCCACCTGCATGATGGCGTCGAAGCCTCCCTCGGGAGAGTCCAGGTTTCCAGAGATCTGCTGCTGGCTGACCAGGCTATTGAATTTACTCCCATCATCCGTCAGCTTCAGGACGTTCTTATAGCTGAAGGGGCTGGTGCAGTTCTCGTTGCTTGTGCAGGGGTTGATCAGCCTGGCCGGGGTGGTGCTGATGTAGGGCATTACCGTCTTCTCCACAAACGAGCCGAAACCTGGTCAGTGAAACAGAGGGTTTAGAAAGAGTGGAGGAGGCAAATGTGGGCAGTTTCTGGAAGGACAGGATTTGGAGAGTCATGATCTAACAACTAAAGAAAGAGCGGTGGTTGAGGAAGGCAGCGACCTGCTCCCGCCACTGCTCCACAATCAGGACATGTACAGGTACAAGATGCTGGAATTTTACTTTGATTGAAGTTAGTACCCCTCTGGTACTTTAAATGGATCTCTATGGAAGCTTCTTACCAATTCTGAAGTCCGAGGTGATCCCCTGCATCTCGTGCATCAGGGCAGTCCCCAGGTTCTTGACATTCTCCAAATCATCTTTCATGGAGAACGATAGGTCCATCAAGTAGTAGAGGTCAATTGGGTAGTCTTCTGCCCGCTTGAACTTCAACTTAAAGGTCTGGGGCTCACCTGCAAGGTTAAAATTCAACAGATTCAAACTACTGAACACAAACAGCAAAGTTATTCTACCTGACAGCATGTCCATATGTTGTCCTTGTTATTGTCTCAATACACTGAAACTGGGGACCGGATGGTGCAGCTGTCTCTGCCTGTCGGTGCCTAGTTAGGTCAGGTGCTTCTCAAACAACACTGGCTTAATTTTGACTCAACTTAGGGGAATGATGGCTGCCCATGTAGACGGCATTTACAAAATGACAGGTTGAAAATGCTAACTCGTCCCCCTGCTTACAAGGTGCCTTAGGGGACATGTAATGGCATTTTACATTTTTAATTGTGCAAAACTCTATATGCTCTGCTCGAATAAGTTATCCACTCAAACCTTATACTGGATCTATGGACAAATGTTGTTTCAATCATTAATAGTGTACCAGTACCTAAAACTTAAACACATTCTGACCCGTTCTCTTCAGAGGTCACATACTTCACAGTATCTACTTTGGTGCTTCCTCACAGACGCCCAGGCTCACTTCCTCAACCTGGCCATGAACCCACTTCCTGAAGTGGGTGGGCCAGTAAAGTAAGCTTTGTCAGCTTTACATCAGTCTAGTCTCATTTGAATGTGTTGCTGATGGGCCCAAAGGTGGGCCCTGCAGCACCCGTGGTGGAATGCCGCAGGGCATGAATAATCATACATTACCACTATGAGGGTCAAACATCCCAACAGGTTAGGAACACAGCGTTTACCCGATCGGAGGTTGAGTTCGAGTTTCTGGGGCTGGATCTGAATGATGACAGTGTCATTCTTGCGGTCGGTGATCGGCTGGCCAGCAGGGTCCTTCTTGCGGTTGGTGACAGGCTTGTCCTGGAGGACCTTGGTGCTGCCCCGAGGGTTCTCGATCATAGTCTTGGAGCAGCCCTTCTTGATCAGGGCCTCCAACTCATCACAGCGAGCTGACTTGGAGTCTCCCTGCTTCAGGAAGTTCTGCGTGGACAACAAAACCAACGAGTCTCAGGTTCCAGGTGTACTTCAATTTCTACCACCATACAAGTAGTAGATCACAAGGACATCAGAAACATATTGACGTTAACCTCTTCAACATATGGTAGATGCTCTCATCCAGTGCAATTAGGGTTAAGAGCCTTACTTCCAGCTCAGTTAAGAACTGAATACCTTGTCGACTCAGGGATTCTACCCAGCAACCTATCAGTTGCACTGGTCCAATGCTTTTGTCCACTAACCTACCTGCCATACACATACTGCACACATCTCCTTAGCTTTTGTTCCCCACTATCCTGACGCACAAAGAACTATGTAATATACAAGTACAAGCTTGACATTTGAATTTCATGAAAACTAGTGAGATAAAGGTAGGCCTGTCAGAACTCACCCTAAGGGTGTGGATTTCAAAGAGGGGTGTGGCTTATTTATCCTGCTCATATGAACAATCTGAACATGTGTAGGACATTCTCGGTAGGCAAAAGGGTAATAGGACAAACAGATTACTAGTAATTGTCAATAAACTTTAGATTGGATGCACATGATTACAAGACCCTGAAGCAAATCACCTATGCTTGTGATTCTCAATTCCTATACGTACTACAATTCAGTAGTGTACTTTCATTATGATCATGTTGCAAACATCCAGGCCAATTTTGTCTGCATGAAATTGTTTGATTTCTTAGACATTCAAATGTTATCTTGAGAACATGTTGCAGGAAATCCGTTCCTAAAAAGGGAAACAGCAAAATACAGAATACTCCAGAACAAATGTGGAACGCTCCTTCTGACAGGAAGTGTCTGGGTGAGTTCCTTTCTCCTTTCCGTCTGACTCAAAAACATTTGCATTACGATAAACTGAGTCGCCAGCTAACCCTCCCCTCACCACCCAACATTCAAGAGTTAGGGAGATACCTACTGGATCAGTACACCATCCACATTTCTCCGCCACCTGGATGCATTCACCACATGACTGTGCATTGGCCTTTATGCAATCGCTGCCCTCTGAAAAGAAGAGTACATCGAGTTAACAGACAACACTGTTGCAAAGAGGCAGCACATAAAAAGCTTTATTTGACAGCGGCGCCGTATTCCCTATAGAGTTCCATACATTAATCTACTCTGGTAAGAAGTAGGGCATTACACAGGAAATGGGTATGGTGGTTGAAATGTCAACACTGACTCTCATGCTGGCTCACTGAATTTCTTCCAGGCCATTATTCAAATGAGAGCCAGGCAGCCTATCAGCCTTCTCTTGATCCATAATACTATTCTGAATATTAAACACACTAAACAAGCAGACTTTTTTTTGATATGCGTAACCAAAAAGGGTTTTGAATGTCAATCAAATATCCTTACCTTGCTGGGCATGACAGAAATATAGGACCCCTAACAATATGGTTATAGAAAGTAGCCTTTGCTCCATCTGAGAATGAGACAAAAACAGTGGTAAGTTCAAACAACTGGGCATGAAGTGAGTGAGGTATGTTCAGTTTATGGAGGTCACAGACCGAAGACAACTACAGATGATCGCAGTCCCACTTTTCACACTTATTACATGTTCACACTTGTTTATCACACATCAGGGCATACAAGATAACTGGTGGTGGAAAGTCGGTGGTTGACCCGAGGTAGCATTGAGAAAGTATAATTTCCTGCACGCTGGAGGCCATTGATTATGTGAATCGGATCACTATCTTTTAGAATCACCCCAGAAGTCATAAAAAGGGTTTCAGTGGGCTCGGCTAGACGAGTCAGACAATGGTCTCCTGGCCTAATCACACCATCTGGCGTAAAAGTAATAAATCCTGTTAAACATCGACAATCTGTGGTCCAAACGAGTCTGCTCACGGTTAATATGCCAGTTCAGTAACCGTGTAACAGGATGTAGTGTAAATAACAATGGGAAGCGGGCAGTATTCAGCGAGTGTTCATTGTATGAGGGAAAAACGGCGTGGGCTGAATTAGTGCATGTAGATGTGCGTGTGAGTTGGGTGTGGATGTCGGCGTGAAACAACATGTACTCAGTGTGCGTGAATGAGTGTGTATTGGTGTGCAAAACAGCTCCGTGTGGCAGATCTGAGTGCCATGCAGATTTGGAGTTTGAAGTCTACTTATTACCACGACTGGCACAGAATAAATAGTAGGGGAACAACAATCTAGAAAACTGACTAGGCTGTGGCCAACATTCCTATTGGGCTAATACTACGCAGACCAGACAGCTTTGTCACAAATCGGCAAACAATATCCCCTACAAAGTCCCCATATTACATTTGGCATGACATGTCCTGGTCAAATGTAGTGTACGAAGTAGGGAAAAGGTTTCCATTTGGGAAGCATTCCTTAACAAGAACCCTGCTTCCAAACAAAGAGCAGCGAATGGAGAGGTGTGAGTTGGCCAATCCCATATTTGGTCAGGCAACTACATGCCTTCCCCCAAGGCTCCCCCAGTGACACATTTCCTCTGACAACGTGCTAAGTCCTCCCACTGAAATGATGAGGTCAGCCTCTCTCCCTCTCATCACTCTTTCAGCGAGGGAAAAGACACACTGCATAATGGAGGCAGTGTTGCCAACCACGCCTGGTCGGATGACAGGCCAGCAGCAATAACGGCCTTATTGGGTATATAACACTTCTCATCCGGACAGAGGGTTTGGAAAGGTGTCGTTCCTACCCATAAACTAATAGTAGGGTGTGTTTGTCCCAACAGTTCACAAACATCTAACAAATAAACATCTAACAATGGTATTCATTGTTTAGCATTAAAAGGACCATGAGCTGCATCTTTAAATGTGCCTATTTGTGGTCTTCTGAATATCAAAACTGTAACATGTATATGCTGTTTATGGTCTAATTGTTGTACACAAACGTGTACATCCTGACTGCCTTAATGGGGTAAGTTAAGCACTGTCTGAACAGATTAGCCTATAGAAAAATAACCACATCCTGTCAGGGGGCTAGCCAGGTCATTTCAAATTTGAAGAGAGCCCATAGAGCTTCACCAGAAACCAGAGAGTGGACTATAATCCTCATAATTTGGCCACTGATTTTAGCAGTCACATCCAACAATAATTAATGTTGAAAGACAGGTACAGGCCCTCTAGACTTCACCTGCATTCCAGGCGAACGGAGAAACCAACATGGGATAATCGTATTTGCTTGACAGAGAGGTAAAACCCAGACCAAAACAGGGAGGGCCTTCCTGAACTTAAATGTTTTTGTTGCAAAATGCTTTCTATGGCAAAATGTTTTGCTACAGTTTGCTGTTTAAGAATACAACCCAGTTCAAAAGCTGAAATGCCATTCCATCTAACAACTTTGAGATCTCTAACCAATTTGTGGATCATCCTAGCACCAAATTTAGGACATCTTACAGATTTATAAAATTAGATTTAGCAGTTGAAACAATAAAGTGCTGTTCCCACATCTGTTGATGAGGGATGGGGCTGGAAAAATGTGACTGCTCTGATATTCCAAGTGTTGACATCGCCAGATCAGAATTCAGCAAATGGTCTGTGGGCTTTACGGAGTTTGACAGCTAATTTGAATGTTTATAACAGTCTACCCATCCCCGCCTCAGGTAGCAGAGATGAAATTTAGTTTTGCATTTAAAGTGATAATTATTCAAAGTAATAGCATAATTAGTGCCAAATGTATGCCTTCAAATGTTTGTAGTTGGCAATTATATCTTAACCTAAGCCTAATGATAAGGTATACTGTTAGCAAATGGTAGAATAACTATCAAACACACATTGCAGAGGTCAATAACTTGTCGTCTTAACATTGTGTCCTGAAAAATATAAAGTTGGCGCTCAAGACAGCCGCTGAATTGTGATTGGGCAAAATCCAATGCACGCACATCATTGGGAATCCCAGATAGCACTGACCTAAATTATAGAACCAAATTTAACAAGTCTACATTTCCCTTTAAAATTAAACATTAATATTATATCAACACACCCAAACCTTTCTTATACATGTGGCCAACACACAAAATGGATATAGAATTGAGGTGTTATTTTTGATTTTATCTAAAACACTTTGAAAAATGCTAAAGAGGATTATGTCATCCTTGTTTGAACTGGCCAATCAGCAGTCTAAGGGAAGGATTAGCTGGCCAATCAACGATCTACTTAAATTCAGTAGGCTCCATTTAAACCATGACGCAGTGTATACCAGTCAACAGTTTAGACCTCTATACCGCCCTAGTCCACCACCCACACCATTCAGTTGTTGGGCGTACGCCCACAACACTCCTACACACAAGACTTTTAATAAAAAAATATATAAAATCAAGGTAAAAATATATTACTCCTAGGTGAAGTACTTCAGGTCATATTTCACAGACATTAAGAAACACTGGGATGTTACTTTAAAAACAGCAGTCCACATTTCATCCTGTTCCCAGTTCTACTTCTGACCAGGGTCAATGTCAAAAGAAGTGCACAGAGCTCCTTTTGAGACAGCCGTGTTGCAGTCTAGGTCAACTCCCTGTGCGGCTCAGATCCACCGTTGGAGAGAGGGGATATCTCTGGTGGAACAGGTCTTGGCGAACCAACCCACTGACTTTAACCTCTGCAACTGATAACAACTGATAGGGCCCCACAGACCCATCACTGTCGGACAGCAAGAATCAGCAACTGCCCGGGGTCGGCCCACAAGTGATTTGTTTTTGCCCTCAAAATATGTTTTCTTTGGTGAAAAATCTTCCACATGCAGTGTAATTCACTAGAAGCTCAGCTAACAATGAGTTATCGGTATAACAGAGTTATTTTTTAAAACACTTTTTGTTCTTGGGCTTAGCTATGGCCAATTTCCCCTGACTGTCTACTTTGCCAAACGTCATCCAGTGGTTGAATCTCATTACATGCAACTGCATAGCCACATAGTGCGTCAGCTGATCCAGACGAAACTCCATGGTCAAACGGGCGTGCGGTTCTGTGAAACCCAATTAACCATTAGATACCATTCTGTGATACAGTTTATGGGCAACATTTAAACAACCTTCATGTGGATTTGGGTTTATAGCTTGGCCTAAAGTCACCTCACCTTTAAGATACATCAAAATAGACACGGGTACATTTACAGTAAGGATTTTCAACATTGCACATAGAGACAATGTTCGCTATCGAGGTGAGCACCTCGTTCCAAATGGCACCTTATTCCTTGTCTAGCGCACTAATCCTGACTAGGGTCCACTCTGAAAAGTAGTGCACCTTAAAGGAAATGGGGTGCCATTGTCATGGAAAACCTTTAGCTAAATCAGTTTAGGGATGAAAGAACAGCTTGTCTCTTCAATTTACAATGGGGGTCAGGGGGGATACTGCCATAACCCTGACAACTAAGATTAGCATCAATATTAATTCTACTATTATGAAAATGGCAGCTGAGATCAGCAGGAAAATTCATTATTAATGCTTCTACTAACACAAAACAATGCAAATATGATGAGCTTCTATCTTCCATATTACTACTTTTATTAAAAGGAACTTGAACAAACCAAAGGACAAAAGGATTTCTGGGAATTTGTGACAGTTTTTTTACGTTGAAGTGGTGAACTGATCAGTCATAGCCTGTTTCAAGAGTATAATGTTTACGTAAGGGAGAAAAGAATAGCAGTGGGAACTCATGGCTTTGTATGGTCAGGTTCAACAGTGGGGAGAAAGTGAAAGCTATCCAACAGTTACAGTTGGCCGATAAATCCTTTAGTGATTGCAAAACATACGGTTTACTGAAGAAAAGCAGGTAAAGATTTTGAAATTCAGGCCACAGACTTACATGCAGTGCATTAAAAGAAAGTAGGTATTACATGCCAGGAAAACCTAGCCTGGCTACAAAAACCACTGGCTCCTGCCAAATGTCAAACCAACGGACATTAGTTTCATCTCAGCGAGGTGTCTTGATCCGAGAACATCAAGGACAATTTTTACAACACAAAGGATTTAACCGTTTACAGACTAATCCTAGAAACCGATGGGTTGGGCTCAAGTCAGAACATGCGGTTGAAGTAACATTTTGAAAATGTGTAATGGGCTTACAGGTAACAAATGTTCTATTAGCTGATGGCTGGTTAGTACAACCCCCTTCACTTAAACAGAAACAATCCCAAGTTAAAGTTTGCAGCAAACAACAGAGATGCAGTAGATGAATACATTGTTAGGCCTTCCTGACAAAATGCTCTATATATCATATGACCCAAGTTTTCTACTGACTGGACAAACTGTTTGCTTTAGGTCTAAAATCCACCCTGAGGAGAACACTTGAGGTAAGTCTATCCCCTGGGAACTTAAGGTCTGCTGCTTAGCCTCAGCATCACCAGCCATAAGAAGTTATGTGTCGGGTTGAAGACTGTGCAGGGGGTTGGTATCTACAGCCAGGCTGTAAAGAAGCATACCTCGGCATCAAAAGCATGCATTCTGTTATGTCAGTTCACCAGATATTCAATTTCAGACCATTCTGGTAACCCTGTGAGGAGAACACGTTCCTTGTGTGCCTACAAGCCAAGCCTACAGGCTCCGCCCACCCAGTGACATTCTTAAAAGCAAGTTTGGCGGATCTGTGTGGAACAAATGTTTGAAAGTTATAGAAAGGCTTGTTTTCCCCCCAAAACAGTCCTGGGGGAGAGGGGTCCCGGCAGAACCCTGGTGGGTTCAGTCCCACTGAATTGTACTGAATGTGTCAACAACTCTGCTTGTCCAGCATACTGAAATGAACAAGCTGCATCTGCCGTCTTATAATGTTTAACCTACATGTCAATGTTAAAAAAAACACATACATTTCTTCAATTAAAGTCATCTAGCATAAGCTTAGAAGTTAGGTTGGACACTCAAAGAAATTAAAGTGCAGTGAAACATTTGCACAATGGAAGTCAAATGCAATGCATACACGACACCTCATGAAGCAAAAAGCCAACCCAAGGACGGCTGTTTGCTCAAAGGGCAGCGGAAGATAAGGCAGCATTTTGAAGTCCTAAGTAATAATTAACAACCCTGAGGTAAGGGACCTTTATGTGCACTGTTCATCCCTGCGTCGAGGTGTAGCAAAACCTGCTGTGCACCGAGCTGCATCCTGTGTGGCTGAGCGTAACAGATGTAGAGGCGCATGTTGACCGCGCCTTCGTGTTCTCACTCACCTCTGCCACTGTGCTCTCGCTTTAAGAAAGAAAATCTGGTTAACCATGCAAAACCCACGATGGTCCATAGACCACCTGGGGCACAACATGAACCGGGTGGAGTGTTGGGGCCTACCAAACCACTGAAATGTGGGGGGCTGGTTTCATAGCTTGCTGTGGGGTACCACCCTGACAGTCAGTCAGTCCGTCCGTCCCGCCCTCCCCCCGTTTTCGATGTCCATTAGTTTTCCCGGTAGCAGTAAAGGGACTGATTCCATTCCCTTCATCCACTGCTGTGTATGCCGATCTCTCTTAAAAGCACTGTGTGGATGGATCAGGAAGAGCATTGGGTGGTAAAAGTGAGAGCCAGGGAACAGTGAGGAGAGCCAGGGAACAGTGAGGAGAGCCAGGGAACAGTGAGGAGAGCCAGGGAACAGTGAGGAGAGCCAGGGAACAGTGAGGAGAGCCAGGGAACAGTGAGGAGAGCCAGGGAACAGTGAGGAGAGCCAGGGAACAGTGAGGAGAGCCAGGGAACAGTGAGGAGAGCCAGGGAACAGTGAGGAGAGCCAGGGAACAGTGAGGAGAGCCAGGGAACAGTGAGGAGAGCCAGGGAACAGTGAGGAGAGCCAGGGAACAGTGAGGAGAGCCAGGGAACAGTGAGGAGAGCCAGGGAACAGTGAGGAGAGCCAGGGAACAGTGAGGAGAGCCAGGGAACAGTGAGGAGAGCCAGGGAACAGTGAGGAGAGCCAGGGAACAGTGAGGAGAGCCAGGGAACAGTGAGGAGAGCCAGGGAACAGTGAGGAGAGCCAGGGAACAGTGAGGAGAGCCAGGGAACAGTGAGGAGAGCCAGGGAACAGTGAGGAGAGCCAGGGAACAGTGAGGAGAGCCAGGGAACAGTGAGGAGAGCCAGGGAACAGTGAGGAGAGCCAGGGAACAGTGAGGAGAGCCAGGGAACAGTGAGGAGAGCCAGGGAACAGTGAGGAGAGCCAGGGAACAGTGAGGAGAGCCAGGGAACAGTGAGGAGAGCCAGGGAACAGTGAGGAGAGCCAGGGAACAGTGAGGAGAGCCAGGGAACAGTGAGGAGAGCCAGGGAACAGTGAGGAGAGGAGAGCCAGGGAACAGTGAGGAGAGCCAGGGAACAGTGAGGAGAGCCAGGGAACAGTGAGGAGAGCCAGGGAACAGTGAGGAGAGCCAGCCCAAACAGAGGCATTCCTGCTCAATCGGATTTGGTTTTACATAGCGTTTTCAAAAGAAGCAATACCGGAGCTGCTCACCAACAGGCATCCAAATGGTGTGGATGACAGCTGCCTCACTAAGTGGATAGGAGCCGTGGTGTCTCACAAGAGCAGCAGTTCTGAGAGCGACAGAGCGGGCCCAGGACCTCATTCATGGTTATCTACAAGGGTCATCTGATCTTATATCATTACTCCTACTCCAAGAGGCTTTTTATACAGCTCCTGTTATATGTCAAACGCTAACTGTAATTCTCCTCATGGAGGTGGGGGAAGATTGAAACAGAATGTATCTAGATAATGCACTCCATTGAAGACCCTACTTAGACTACAACGGTCTTGAAAACAGTTGAATTGAAATAACATTAACAGAACAGGTAAATAAAATACAAATAAAATACAATTCACACAGGCAACGACCTGCAAGACGCCATGCAGCGTATCGCCAGATCCCCGACCTGGAAGGCATATGATATCACTAACCACGCTGTTTACATGGTAACTAACATGGCGCCATCAAGTGCTGTTGCTCGCGATAATAGAATTGTTTGGGTGCCACTGACATGTTACGAGTTGTTTCCCAAAGTCAGATTCCACTCCCAGAAGCTCTGTCCACCCCCCTACATCTAGGTAGACTTATATACTATCTAGATGGAACAGCAAATCGGCACAAACTGTATATCACTGTAAATGTATAGGATGCACTCTCATTCATTCACCCACACACTAACAAGTTAGTGTTTTGTACCTAAATGTATGTGGACTTACATTGTGTGTTCTGTCTCGATATGTTGACTTCCGCTATCAGCAGCAATACACCGCATCAAATTTCAGGGCATCTGTGAACATACTTGGCAAGTAAAGGCGTCTTCTACTCTGTGATAGCGGTGTATGGTGGGTGCTCACTGAGGCCCTGCTGGGAACTTTACAGGGACACTTGCAGTATCACACCTTTTCCTAGTAAACTAGGTTTGAGGGTCTGCTTGTTTGAGTCCATGATGTGACTCAGATCACACTGGGAAATCTGAGTGGCATGACGACGAATTCAGGATGCGCAATTCAGCCACAAATAAGCTATTATCGTAATGAACAGAATGAAGTGTAAATTTTTGGAAGGTTCAAAATGTTTGGTATAATCATCATCCTCCTGGTCATGGGTACTTATGAAATCGAAACCATAAAGGGTTGCCATTTGGACACAAACATTGTTGCTGTAAAGTCACAACAATGTAACCAAGGAAAGCAAAGTAACTCATTAGATCAGCCCTCAAACTTGTGCTCGGTGGCCTGTGGACAATTATCAAGCCTCTGAAGTCCCTGAACACATGTAATCACCCTGTTCGTGTATAAGAAAGAGATCCACATCTTTGTGCACATTTGAGGAACAGCACAACTTTTCTTTACTTTAGTACTTGTGGACACTGGAATCCTGCCTCTGAGGTGTACAAGACTGATTTTAAAACAATTTAAAACAATGACATGACTTTACACCTCTTTTACTGACAAGACTGGCAAAGTATTAGCTAGTCTAGGGTGATTTAGGGTGGGAAGGACAGTACCACAAGTTACTGGAGTGAGACTTAAGATCAAAGCCAACTGGTAGATGTACCAGTGAGAAAGTTTAAATGAGGAATATCACATGCACTCACTTTTCTAGATTTTATAAACATTACCTTAAACCATTTAGCCCTAAAGTACAAAAAAATTAAGTTAAATAGAAAACTCCATTGATCTTGGTTTTTTTTGTCCTAGACTCAGCTTAATCCAGCCCTTAGTGCAGATGTCTTTTGGTCATTCATGCTTGAATTTATGCTAGGAGTACAGGATAGAGATGGATATCTATTTTACATATGGCCCTATTAAATCATTACCAGTTAGGTTTAGTTCAGGGTTGTGGTAAGTTGAGGCATAAAAGTTAGGTTGTTCAATTTAAGGTTTGGGTTCAGGGAAGATGGATTGTTGGTTCTGGGTTAGGTCCCAGGTGCCCACAATGATTGAGACAAATGTGTGGTAGATCAAATGTAAGGGGGTTCACTTGCTGAGCCCTGCCCTTAAGACAATAATGTTAATAATTTCATTGAATGTGTTAGGTGTTATAACACCAGACCTCAAATCCCTAAAATGCTAATGTAAAACAAGAACTTGGCAAGGGCGTCTCGGGCAGCACATAATCTGAAATGTTGGCACGATTTTCTTATCCCGCAGCTCAACAAGTCCTTCCGCGCCCCGCCTAACTTGCATTGGGACGGAGAAAAACTCACCCTAGGGCTACAGTGTTCTTACGGGAAAGGATTACACACCGGCATGACCCATCTTGTCAGCCTCACAAATCCTCAGTGAACTCAACTCCAGAAGACGCGTTTCAAAATGGCCTGGTGGTTAACCACGCATAGCCTAAGTCTACCGCTTCAGGATTTTATATGGTCAATGTTGAATGTTCAACCACAGTTTAGACAGACAATCGCAAGTTGATGCCACTGATTATGTCAGAGAGAAAGCGTATAATGAATGTCAGAGGACTGTTTTTTGGTCCTGGCCCCGGCTGGTGAAAACGGAACTACAATTTGAAGACGTACACCCAGTTATTTAAAACACTACTGTGAGACAACCCCAAGAAAAGCTGTTTCCTAGTTTATTGAAAGAAATTCCTGTTCGAGCATTCGGTCCAACAATGAAAGCATAAATCTATGTAGACGAGGTATATTTTAGGTGACCTACGGAAACTCAAAGCAGCCAATTGATACCAGCCAGTACATTTCAACCAATCCCCTTTGGGTAATGGAGGCAACCATGTTACCATATAGGCTTTAACAACTTTTGACACAAACATCCTCTTTAAAAAATGTTTTACGGCGTACGTTAGTGAAGTAACCACTTTCAGCCTTTAAAACGTCCAACATGTTGTGAAGGAAGGCCTGCTCTGCTGTTCTCCAGACAGCGGACGACAGACATGTCTACTAACTAAATCCGTATAAATTGTACTTGAAATGAATCACCGAATGGACAACGGAAAGTACGTCGCTACAAAAAAATGTTTTTACATATTGATTGATACATTGATACTAGTGAATTCACAGTCAATCGGTTTCGCCCAGTCCGTCCGCCGCTATCCCCACCCCAAGTTCTCCTGCTCATCCCTTTTGTCGAATCCCTTGAACATTTCAGTACGCTGGCCTGAGATAGCCTAGTCACCATAACCCTACCAGATATATATTCTCAAAAATTACCAAAGCACATAACGAACAGAATCTTACCTTGACTCGTGTTTTGTAATATGTTGGTATTTAATTTGAAAGCTGCATTTGCCGTAACAAAGTATCCCTTGCGCTTTTTCAGGGGGGGGGAAGTATGACTAACGGAGAGGTCCGTAAACTACTTTTTTTCCATGAAAGAAATTAGCTCCAAAGTATACAGTACAAGTTCTATTGGTTACCCGTTTAAGTTAAAACCCCGTATAAAATAAAAAGTCGAGGAAAAAGCGGGATATAAAATTTAAACGAGAGGCAGAGAGTCCAGCTCGTCTGAACACGTTATCATGTCCTCAGTATAGGGCGAAATCTTTTTTCCTTCAACAAAGTCGGCGACGACTTGCGTCTCCTTATCTAGAACCGCCCACACAGGAAATGCCTGTAGCCTACTTGGAGGGCAGTGAATCACACTCACATAGGCAGATAAGCCGTCTTGTAAAGTGGACTATTCTAACGTTAGGCCCACTGACCCTAACTTACATGTTAGGAACTGGCACACACAGATACTGTAAATATGTGCTTGTTTCTCTGAACTCAATTATATGGGAAACTTGAAGAGTACTTTGTTTACATCAAAATAAATTCAGGTGTTCCAAGATAAATAATTCCTAGAAGTTGTATTTACCCAGATAGGGATAGTTCAATATGACACATTATCAGCCAGTCTGGGAAGCTTTCCGGTCCTACCATCTGATGATAACTGCTATTACTCAAGTGAAGAGTCAACACTCACCTAAATATCTGTTCAACAGTGGGATTCAGTGTTGTCTCAGCGTGTGAGTTCAGTGTAAAAGATACCCCTTTCAAACACTATTTTTGGGATGGATTTAGTGTTTTCATATGGTTAAACTGCACTGACGGCATTTTGGTCATTGCAAATGAAAAGTTAAACACTAATTTAGTGAAACGCTGCTGGGTGATGTAATTAGGGAAAATCAGGAAGCTTCTGTGACCCTCCTGTTTGCTTTGCAGAGCATTGTTTGTTTTTTGAGTCTGCTGAGGAAGCTTTCTACATTTGTTCTATATTTCTTTTGACTAGTATGGATATAACCCTGGTGTGCTGACTGGGTGATATATGACATCATATTGCACAAATATATTTATATTTTTTTACTGTTAGTGTTGATAATTGTTTGATAATTACCATAAGGCATCTCTTTGGTTTGTTGAAATTGCCCACTATACATGACAGCTAATGGCTATATATATACAGGTGCTGGTCTTAAAATTAGAATATCATCAAAAAGTTACTTTATATGATATGTGATAGATTTCGAGTGTTTATTTATTTTAATTGTGATGATTATAACTGACAACTAATGAAAATCCCAAATTCAGTATCTCAGAAAATTAGAATATTACTTAAGACCAATACAAAAAATATATTTTTAGAAATGTTGGCCAACTGAAAAGTATGAACATGAAAAGTATGAGCATGTACAGCACTCAATACTTAGTTGGGGCTCCTTTTGCCTGAAGTACTGCAGCAATGCGGCGTGGCATGGAGTCGATCAGTCTGTGGCACTGCTCAGGTGTTATGACAGCCCAGGTTGCTCTGAAAGTGGCCTTCAGCTCTTCTGCATTGTTGGGTCTGGCGTATCGCATCTTCCTCTTCACAATACCCCATAGATTTTCTATAGGGTTAAGGTCAGGCGAGTTTGCTGGCCAATTAAGAACAGGGATACCATGGTCTTTAAACCAGGTGCCAAGACCTCAGAAAACACAGTGGACCAACACCAGCAGATGACATGGCACCCCAAACCATCACTGACTGTGGAAACTTTACACTGGACTTAAAGCAACATGGATTCTGTGCCTCTCCTCTCTTCCTCCAGACTATGGGACCTTGATTTCCAAAGGAAATACAAAATGTACTTTCATCAGAGAACATAACTTTGGACCACTCAGCAGCAGTCCAGTCCTTTTTGTCTTTAGCCCAGGCGAGACGCTTCTGATGCTGTGTCTTGTTCAAGAGTGGCTTGACACAAGGAATGCGACAGCTGAAACCCATGTCTTGCATACGTCTGTGCGTGGTGGTTCTTGAAGCACTGACTCCAGCTGCAGTCCACTCTTTGTGAATCTCCCCCACATTTTTGAATGGGTTTTGTTTCACAATCCTCTCCAGGGTGCGGTTATCCCTATTGCTTGTACACTTTTTTCTACCACATCTTGTCCTTCCCTTCGCCTCTCTATTAATGTGCTTGGACACAGAGCTCTGTGAACAACCAGCCTCTTTAGCTATGACCTTTTGTGTCTTGCCCTCCTTGTGCAAGGTGTCAATGGTCGTCTTTTGGACAGCTGTCAATTCAGCAAGTCTTCCCCATGATTGTGTAGCCTACAGAACTAGACTGAGAGACCATTTAAAGGCCTTTGCAGGTGTTTTGAGTTAATTAGCTGATTAGAGTGTGGCACCAGGTGTCTTCAATATTGAACCTATTCACAACATTCTAATTTTCTGAGATACTGAATTTGGGGTTTTCCTTAGTTGTCAGTTATAATCATCAAAATTAAAAGAAATAACACTCTAAATATATCAGTCTGTGTGGAATAAATGTATACATTATACACGTTTCACTTTTTGAATGGAATTACTGAAATTAATGAACTTTTTGATGATCTTCTAATTTTATGACCAGCACCTGTATTTATATATTACTCTTAGTATATTGAGACCATGTACCACAACCCTTTATTGCTTAAGTATATAATTAAAAACACTGATAGCCCTTACTCTGTCAAGAACAAGATATGTTTTGATATCAAAACATGGACTCCGGCTCAATAAATTATAGTGGGGACAGAGCCCAGGACACGACGACATTGCTGCTGCGATCCTCGAAGACCTACCTCCAGGTCACGTGGTGGGGTCAGTAGGAGACATCCTTTAGGCCCAGGAACCACCAGGTCACTCGGTAGGGGTCAGTAGGAGTCATCACCAGGTCACATGGTAGGGGTCAGTAAGAGTCAATACCAGGTCACACGGTAGGGGTCAGTAGGAGTCATCACCAGGTCACATGGTAGGGGTCAGTAGGAAACATCATCAGGTCATGCGGTAGGGGTCAGTAGGAGTCAATACCAGGTCACACGGTAGGGGTCAGTAGGAGTCATCACCAGGTCACATGGTAGGGGTCAGTAGGAAAGATCACCAGATCACATGGTAGGGGTCAGTAGGAAAGATCACCAGATCACATGGTAGGGGTCAGTAGGAGACATCACCAGGTCACATGGTAGGGGTCAGTAGGAGACATCACCAGGTCACATGGTAGGGGTCAGTAGGAGACATCACCAGGTCACATGGTAGGGGTCTGTAGGAGACATCATCAGGTCACGTGGTAGGGGTCTGTAGGAGACATCCTGTCAGGCCAGAAACCACCAGGTCATGCAGTAAGGTTCACTAGGCGATATCACCAGGTCACGTGGTAGGGGTTAGTAGGAGTCCTCACCAGGTCATGAGGTAGGGGTCATTAGGCGACATCCTGTCGTGGCAGGATCCACCAGTTCACGCAGTAGGAGGTCAATAGGAGTCATCACCAGGTCACACAGGTGTAATTGTCTAGTGTTTCTTTGCATTTACCTATGTTGTCAAAAAGTTGCTTGTATTTTGGCTTGTGATTGGGTCCAGAAATGTAACTTACCTCATGTGCTAAATATAATCTTCAATAATGAATGAATATGAGTTCATACTTCCTTTGTAGGTTCATATTCCTCTGCTAGACTTTGTTTAAAAGCTAGGAAAGACTGGTACATAGTAGACAAGATCAATAACGATGTGCATGCTTAGCCATTGTGTCATCAACTATAACGAAACAGTTTATCTTGTGCTTACTTGCACCACATTATGGTTAAATAATACTCTCATGATAAGGAAGCAGTGGTGATCTCTCTAATGATCCAGTAATCAAAAACAAAAATATATCTATTACTTTTAATTAGCAATTTCTCTTCTTTTTGAGACATACATTCAAATGAAATAAATATAATTAAATTACAAATGTATAACAATTCTAAAGGTATAAGTATGATGGTGTAAATGACAGATGTTAAAGTAACACATAATTAATTGTGCTTTATATTCTAGTAAATTTGATTGATCATGATGGATAATGTTTTTTGTGCACCCAAATAATAAATCACAACAGTGACAAATCTTTTATTCATAATCTTAAATAGCCCGATCGCTGACATCTGGCACTTGTTTGTACAACTTAACTAAACATGTTACTAAACATGTTACTTAACAAAACACGTTAGTGGAGCGTGGGGTGCGTTCATGAGTAGTGGAGCGTGGGGTGCGGTCAATGTGCAGTGGAGAGTGGTTGCGGATCCAAACTGGAGGAGGGTGTCACAACGGCCTGTTCACATGAATATGTTTTTATGCCTGTTTATATGCTCTTATAACTCAGTAATAAATCAACAATTACATGTGAGGTTTCATAAAACACTTGAAACACTGGAAATATTGATGACACTAGAAACATTGATGAACTATGTTTAGAATAGATGCTCTCTGAACTAGAGGAAGTTGAGGTCACAAAGAGTACCGCACACTCTCGGTTCCCATGAAAATGGTAGGCCAATCAAGTTGGAAGTAAACATTTTGTTCAAGAACATTCTTCATGTTTATGACCTCAGCGTTACATTGCGCTTTGTAATAATGTCTCAATAAAACCTATATTTTGAAGTATTAATACTGTTATTTCAAGTTCTTTGATGGGTAATAATGTCTGTGTAATTATTTTATTAAAGTATTAATCCTGACAATTGTGTTAATCAGGGCCATAACCGACACAGAGAAAAGTGGGTATGATTCACAGGGCCCTGGCTTGGTGGGGCCCACTGAACTTCCATCCATCCATCATCTTCCGCTTATCCGGGGCCGGGTCGCGGGGGCAGCAGTCTAAGCAGAGATGCCCAGACTTCCCTCTCCCCAGACACTTCCTCTAGCTCTTCCGGGGGGACACCGAGGCGTTCCCAGGCCAGCCGGGAGACATAGTCCCTCCAGCGTGTCCTAGGTCTTCCCCGGGGTCTCCTCCCGGTGGGACGGGCCCGGAACACCTTCCCAGGAAGGCGTTCCGGAGGCATCCGAAACAGATGCCCAAGCCACCTCAGCTGACCCCTCTCAATGTGGAGGAGCAGCGGCTCTACTCTGAGCTCCTCCCGGGTGACCGAGCTTCTCACCCTATCTCTAAGGGATCGCCCGGCCACCCTGCGGAGAAAGCTCATTTCGGCCGCCTGTATCTGGGATCTTGTCCATTCGGTCATGACCCAAAGCTCATGACCATAGGTCAGAGTAGGAACGTAGATTGACTGGTAAATCGAGAGCTTCGCCTTGCGGCTCAGCTCTTTCTTCACCACGACAGACCGATACATCGACTGCATTACTGCAGAAGCTGCACCGATCCGTCTGTCAATCTCCCGTTCCATCCTTCCCTCACTCGTGAACAAGACCCCTAGATACTTAAACTCCTCCACTTGAGGCAGGCACTCTCCACCAACCTGAAGTGGGCAAGCCACCCTTTTCTGACTGAGGACCATGACCTCGGATTTGGAGATACTGATTTTCATCCCCACCGCTTCACACTCGGCTGCAAACCGTCCCAGTGCATGCTGAAGGTCCTGGTTAGAAGGGACCAACACGACAACATCATCTGCAAAGAGCTGAACTTTATAATGTCAGTATCACCTGCGAGGGGGCCCAGGCATGTATCTTTTCAGGGGGCCCAGGACTCCTGGCAACGGCTCTGGTAGTAATGATTACATTTAGGCTGAATGGTGGATTTCTCAGGTAACCTCACCCAAATCACTTCTTATTTACAGTGGTATGAGTACCAGTAATAACTGTAGTTTACAACATTTGACTACTGTTGGTAATTAGGGCTTATTGTTGCCAGGAATCTCAAAATACAATATAATTAGCTGTGTCATTGCAAGACCAGAGTTTGAATCCTGCTTGCAGATTGGTCCTGGGGGCCTTTGGAGGGCAGAGCAATTGGCCAGCACCATCCAGGTTTGTGGGTTTAGTAATCGATTTTGGTTGCTTTGCGTGCTTGCTATCTGGTGAGATAGAAGTCCAGAGAGTGCGTTAAATCCAGTCCATAAGGGATCTTACATTTCTGATGGAGTGAGCAGCTTAATAAGCACCAGAACAACATAGAAAGTGCTTTGGGAGACACTTATCTCGACATTGACAGTCCAGAGTACAGTGATCAAGGACTGTCCCGTGTCTGCGGCAATGAAACAGCAGAGATTTACTTGAATAATATGGAATTAGAGAGAAATCTGGATAAAGGTAAAAAAAAGTATGTATTGCTATTTTCCCATTTCTATGTGTATTGCAATATGAAACTGTGATCAGATGTTCCAAACATATTGTGTCTGCAGCAATGACAAGAGTCATGAGAAATGAGTCAGGGAGGGAAAAGTACTGTTTTTCTTCCTTCCCTATTTAAAACAAGTTGTGGGGGAAAATCACTGGAGGTTCGGCAAAAATAGGGCTGCAATAAGCTATATTACACAATATTTCTTAAAGGATGTATCACAATATGCAATTTATCTATACTGTACTTAATCCCAACTAGTAATGTAGCCTACTGCATTTAATCATGTATATCCAAATCAACAGAATGTGTTAGAAACACAATATTGTGTTTTTTGTTCTTAAAGTTTACATATTTTTGGATAAATCTTACAAGTGATAATTTGATTTGGTTTTGGTTACACAAGTGCCCTTGTTGATGCCATTATCCAAAATATTTTAGGCAATACTACCCTCAGGTGTTCGACATGGATATGACACAGCCCACATTAACAGGGTAGACCTACATTTTAAACATGTAATCATCATCTCTGAACTGAAACAACTTCATAGAATGAATCTTATTCAAACATTTATTTGATCCAATTCTTTGGAATGTAGTAGTCATTGATCATAGTCAGAAACAACATAGACAGATGGGTCTCGGAGCTGACCAGGGAATCAAATGGCACTCTATTCCTTTATATAATGCATTACTTTTAACCAGAACCCTATGGCAGTGTTTCCCAATCCTGGTCTTGGGGACCCCAAGGGGTGCATGTATATTTGCCCTAGCATTCATACACCTGATTCATATTATAGACTTGATGATAGGTTGATTACATCAATCAAGTGTCTAAGTGTGAGGGCAACATTTGAATCAAATGTGTGAGTGTGAGGGCAAAAACATGCACCCATTGGGGTCCTCAGGACCAGGATTGGGAAATACTGCACTATGGACTCTGCTCTAAAACAGCGCACCATATGGAATAGGTACATTTAGGACGGAGTCCAAATATAGAAACATTACTTCAGTCATTAAGGCCTCAACAGATTACTTCTTTTTTGCTTTTCATTTTTTTTTTTATCTGGGATGGCAAATTACAGAAGCAGTATTGAAAATAAAACATTTTGTAGAAAAGAAATTGCACAGACATTTGTGACGGTACAAAAACACATGGTGAATTAACATACCAAATAAATGAAACACTACGTAAGTAAAGAGACGTGTATAGCTTTCTCAATATTGAAAAACATCTCGATAATTATACATTTCAGAATTATATCACATTATCTGAAACCATATAAAAGTTATCTGTAACACTGTCTTATCCTTCACTCGTTTTCTTTTTTTTTTTTTCACAAATCAATATTATAAACAACACAAAGATCTTTTAAATATTTCAGTGCAACAAATGTTCTTCACATTGAGTGCTGCAGCATCCTTTCCTATGGAGGAAGACCACACCAAACGTTTTCTAATGAGAGAATCAAGGAATCACAGAAGGATTACTTCCAACTGGGATCCTTCTAATTCAGTGCCGGCACACTGAACAACTCCAAGCAGAACCATGAAACATCTAACTAGCTACCCAGAAAACAAAACACACAAAGGAAGCAATCATAGAAGCTTCAATAGACCCAGCCTGTTGGAATAAACACTATAGTAACATTGCATCCATGGATTAAAACATTAGATCCACGTCTTTGATGCTTTTTTTCAGTGGTGCGTTTTGACAGATCTCTTCATGTTAGCAATCAAGAAAGTCAAATAAGACACAAAATAAGGAGCTAGGATACAATACTTGAGAACAGCATTACAGAAGAGTTCATTTGTTTTTTATCATCATTCCTCCAATGACATTTAGAGATTTCCCAGACATAGAGTAGGCCTAGTCCAGGAGTAACAACCTCTATCACTGATTGATAATCTTTGTCTGATAAACTGGCCCATAATGTTCCAGGTGTCATAATTTCCTTCTGGTAAATTTGCTTCAGATCCCCAAGTCTATTGCCACCATTTTCCATATAGCTGTATAGTACACTACTTCTGATCAGGGCTCATAGGACTCTGGTCAAAAGAAGAGCACTCTGTAGTGAATAGGGAGCCTTTTTCAGATGCAGCCAGTAGGTTTTTGACTATCTGCTTGTTAGGCCAAATCGTTGCCTGCTTTAATAAGACCTGATGTGTATGATCACGGCTGATTCTGAACATCTCTCAAAAGACCCTAACCATTGACCATAATAACCCTCCTTTTCCAGGCAGCATTGTGAAAGCACCAACGCAACGTAAACGTACAAAATTACTCATTACATACAGCGCATGATAACGGCCAGACAACGTCACCTTAGATACATGAAGCACAAAGAAAGGATACTGCAGCATTTTGTCTTTTCGTCATATATATATATATATATATATATGTATATATGTATATATGTATATATGTATGTATATATGTATATATATATATATATATATATATATACACACACACACACATATATATATATAAAAGGGCGCTCAAATATATTAAAACCTATGTACAATAAGTTGTATGCATCATGTGCTATGAATGGGACGGCCAGGAATCCTGCCAATCCAACTCTATGATCAGAAAAGAATCGGATTGTACCAGCGGACGCCTACATACTGCTATCAACAGAACAGAATCAGACTATACCAGCCAATACCTATGTACTTTTATGATCAGAATTAAATCACACCCTAGCCGTCGATGCATACATACTGCTATGATTAGAACAGAATCAGTGGTGAAAAGGCAACAGAAACTTTCAAAAAGGCACTTTTGGAACTAGATGTTTAGTCTAGGGCCAGGACAAGCACCCTTCTCTGGATGCATACACACACAAACGCAGGCAAATACCCTTTCAGATGCCCACACACACACACACACACACTCGCCAGCGCATAAAAATGCACAAATCAATGCAGACATACAGAAAGTAACATTACACAGAAAAGCGACATGACAGGATTATGAATCAACATTTTCTATGCACTTTCCGTGAAGAAAATAAAACTGACCACAGAAGAAAAATGACAAATCAGATTCTTCCAGAAGAAATACTTTCATCTCAATTGGTCTCAACACCAGCATCTGATTACCGATAAACGGCACTTTGCAAAACATACCAAAAAAAAAAATGTTTTTGCTGTACAAGTTTTCTTTATACACAGTGCCCCCTATGGGTAGGTTCCTTTCACTGCAGCTCCTGAGAATAGCATGGTTCAATCACAGCATCCCGCCGCTTCTACGGTAGCCTATGTCCCAAATAGCATCATATCCCCCCACGTAGCGCCCCACAGGGCACCCGATCCCCTATGCAGTGCACTATAAGGGAATAAGGGTGCCATTTGGGACACAGCCTCCTCCGGTGGGCCAGTTCTTCCAGCTACTTGGCTGCGCATGTTCCTTTCCCTCAGAGGAAGCCTGTGCCTTTAGCTCAAGCCTCTGAGTAGCTGTTCTGTGCGTTCAGCTTGCTGTCCTTTTTTAGCTTGACGCCGTCCACCAGCTCAAAGTTATAGTTCTCCAGGGCTGACAAGTTCCTGCTGTCGGACATGTGGCCGTGTGAGCAGGCGCAGTAGAGGACGACCCCACAGATGGCACCGAGGAAGACTCCCAAGGCGCTCATAGCAATGATGGTGATCAGAATAGGGTCCAGGGTTTTCAGCATGTTGCCTGGGCTTCCCAGTTCACTGTTCCCCACTGGTTCAGGGTGGTATGAGCCAACTGCTGAAATAGAATGAGGGTTATATGAGGGTAATATTATTTACTGCGGTTATATGAGTCAGAAAGCAAAAAACATCACATGTCAACATCTACAATAGAAGATTCTATGCCAAATTAGCAAAGCTTTGGCTCCATCCGGTGGTTGGCAGTGTCATTACAGGCTTTAGAGAGATGTCAGAGCTGAATTTTTTTTCTATTGGTTGGTGCATAAAAAATGACTGAGGGAAAACACTATTACATTACCGAAAAGATTGCTTCCTTGCTGAATTTATTAAGTCAGTCATAGAAAACCCGTGAAAAATAGTTTTAAGGTGCTGTCAGAACAGTTGGGTACATATGTATATGAAATAGCCTAGTAAAACAATCACCACCCAGAAGGTTTACTATAAATGACTAGAGAAGTGCTGTTCTTACGGTATATCAAGATCTTGGTTGGCTCGGCACTAGAAGACTCTAGTATGGATGGATCTAGAGGGGATAGAACAATACACAATATTTAAGATATTTTTAACATGATGCATAATGGACATTGATGATCTGATTAACCCTTAAGCAAGACAGTTAACCCTGATTGGTCCTCGGGCAGTGGGGGATTCAATGTGGCAGCCTCCAAACCTTTCCATTTGGAAGGAAGATTTTAGTTGGTCCTTGGGTTCAACGGACAACTAAAAGAAGGTACTTTAATTGTACGCATTATCGCTAGTAGAGAATAAAAACTGTCCCACAGTTACACTGCCAAGATTCATCACTCCGTTCTTACAGTTCCATCACAGCCAGTGTTAGAGGTGAAAACATGTACGTCTTCCAGAGTCTTGCTTTTAGGGATGGCAGCCGTTAAAAATGCAGCCCCATTTGCAGGAGGAAAACAATTTCATGCTTTAGCCGCTTCGTCTATACCAACCGCTAATAACAACACTCTCTTTCAGATTGTTGCTGCGAGCAAACCACTGGACTGACTACCTGCATAGCAAGCAAGATCAATATTGGAACAAAAAAGCAGAGAGCAAAACAGTTTCAACGGTGGCTTGTTTTTCCACAATCCACAGGTTTTCTAGGTTGTGAGGATTCATATATTTGCCACCAGTCTTTGCGACCTCATCAGAAACGTACTTTTACACTTCTCAGAAGCAAGTCCATCCAGGATCTGCACTTGGTCCAGCGCGATGTGTCCCATAGTCCTCCCATTCTCGTCAACCACTCCCTCGATCACCACCTTGGAACAATGACAAAACGGCAGAGGGTGTAAATTCTCTCGCATGGTGTATTCCCACTTTGCCAGCGCTCAAATGACCCATGACCTTTGACCACAGGGCTCCAGTCTGAAGCGGTGCACTAGCCGCTAGGCAACCGGTGCCACGTGGAACGCACCGCCTCGTAACGCGGTTCTGACTGTTTACCTGGTAGGGCGTGCCGGAGTGGGGCACCAGCACCCGTCCCTCCCTCCATCGGCTGCCCTGGTGTCCGCTGACAGACCAGAGCACTGCGTCCCTCAGCTCCCCCTCGATCTCCTTCCTCTGCTTGATGTGGAGAGTGCCGGCGTGCTCCCCGAACATGTGGTACCAGAAGGACAGGCACATGGTAGCGTCTGTGGCGTCGACGGGCAGGCTGGTTAGCTGGGCCACCCTCTCCTTGACCCCCCTCACCACACCCTCCTGCTCCTCCTCCATTGCGCTCTCGGCATCCAGCTGCATGTAGATGAAGTTCCCTGGACCTCCTGTAGAGGGCGGTAAGAGACAGGCTAAATACAGACACTGGTATTTGCTGAGTCAGTGTGTGTGCGTGTGTTTGTGTGTGTGTAAGATGCAAGTACTCTGTTGTTTGCTTCTCTCACCTATGTGGTCCAGGTTGGGCCATTTGCGGGCCGAGGAATCCCTGCTGGTTTGAATCAACCACGTAGCCCCGGTATCTTTCTTCAGCGTCCAGCCACAGAACGACGGGTTGTTCTCCCAGCCAAAGTCACAGGAAAACAACAGGTTCTCTGAAAAAGAGATAAAGCTTGTGATACCACGCTAGGTTCCTCTTGTTTCTTGTGTGAACTGCTGATACAATGCCACACTAAGACCACATGTCGTTGTGTGGGGCAACCAAGCAGCTCTTGGGGGTGGCTTACATTTGGCCCGATTCTCCATGGTATCAACTCAAAAAAAGAAGGTTAAATAGGAAGGTTTAAGGAAGAGAAAATAAAATAATGAAAACATATTTTGCTACCACCCACACACATTTGGACAGTTAAAGCATGCACAGCATTTATTCTTATAGAAAACTAAAATGTCTGTGTTGCTTGGAGCCACTCTAACTAACTTAGTGTTCATATTTTGACAAAAGACAGACTCAGAGATCCCAAACATGTGTTTAGTATCACCCCGAAGAAAGAATGAAGGAACATTCCAGAAAGAAGGGAGGAATGGCATCAGAACAGAACAGAAATGAAACAAACCCCAGACTGTTGTACACTACGAGACAGAGTCTAATTTTCCATCCCTACTATGCCAATACTACACAGGACGTCTGCATCACAAATCCACCATCAATTTCCTTAAACTGAATAATTCACAACTATCAGTCTTGACTGGTCAAAAGTAGCACACTCTAGAGGAAACAGGGCACTGTTTGCGAGGAAACATTCCAGGGGTTAACCATATAATCCAAATAAATGCAACTGCTATGAATACAAATAATGTTTGTTTTCTTCTCAGACTGAGGCTATGGTGGTTGGCAACTCCTGGATAACTAACCGCTTATGTGCCCTCTGGTTGTTGTCATGTGAATGTCTCTTTCACTTAATTGACACCCGAGGCGCCCCCCCCCCCCGCTGTTTCGCTTCTTCATCACAAGGCCAAACCTGGGTTCCGTCCCAAACAGTACCCTATTCCCTTCATAGTGAGGTACTATGAAAAGGGGAAAAGAGGTACACTATATAGGGGATAAGCTGCCTTTTCTGGACACACACACATGTTCTGAAGAAAATGGAAAACGGACTAATCCAGAACTGGAAAATAGATATTATAATGGCCCTTCTTTTTTTCAGGCATGGTTGCCAGGTCTGTTTGTCTTGCTGCCAAGTCCACTGTTGGCCGTTGTCATGCCAAACATGCTGATGAACAACAGAGCACTTGGCCAAAGCACAAATATATCTGGCAACATCTCTGAATTTTGCATGGCACACATTACATTGTCATATCCAGCAGCCTCACACGTGTTTCATTTCAAAACTCCCTGATTATCAGTCTTGTGTTATCTACATATGCAGACAAAGAGAGAGAAATTAGATACAGAGAGTGATAAAGGGATGAATGATAGCTGGAATAAATGAGGTGGTGGTTTATGGGCGTTCTTACCTGGCACCAACTCTTCCTCCGACGTTGGATCTGGCACTATGGTACTACCTGTTACACACAGACAGGCCCAGTTAGGGGAATTCATGGGTCAATGTGTGGGGTAGAACACCAAAGCAGGAAGACAGAGAGACAGGCTGGCAGGCAAGCAGAGGCCAGGAATGCCCATATCAGGTTCAACTAGACCAGATATTCAAATATAATGTCTTAATTAGGAATATTTGTTTGTCGGTTATTGAACTAGTTTGCTCTTAAACAATTTAGACACAACATCAACATAATACTCCATTATGCTTTACTTTAATTTATTCACTGATTAGCTTAATCTGTGTCTGCAAATGCTGCCCTAAAATGACAAACCTTAAATCAGGCATGGATAAAAACTGTAACAAAATGTTAATAAAATACTAACGACGTCGATGCAAATCACTAAATGATTCCCAAATCAGATAATTTTATGTATATTTAAATAGATTCAAGATCGGCGAGAGAACGGAAGTCGCGTGCGCCACCTGTGGTGTCGTAGTCCTCGCCTCCTGTTCCTGTTCCTGTCCCGCTGTGACAACTGGCCCGCTCGTCGTCGCACTCCTCCGACGTCGAGGTGGGCGCGGTCCCTGCTGCCGCCGACGTGACCGCGAACGCTGTCTCCACGAACGTGGTCACCACAGGCGTGGTTGGAGGCGGTGTCGTGGGTTCTGAGAAAAAGAACAAGGGGAAAACGAGAGAGAAAGAGGGCGGGCACAAGGAATGAGTGAAGAGGGTGGAGGGAAAGAAAGAAAGCGAGGGAGATTATATGAATAGTTCAGGTCCACGACACCTCAGAAAGCAGCCTACCCACACGTCAATCTTCCCCGTGATTGGATTAGGGGATCTGGAGGTTTTGTTTGCTGGTACTGGTAATGGGCCCGACATACTGACAAGAAGCAGGCTCCCAGAACACGCGGCATGGTTGGGGGAAGCGATCCTGAAACCTGAGCCAGCGGACAGAGGCTGGTAGCAGCCTGTAGATGGCCACAGATAAACCCTGGTCCCATGGAAGCAGGGAGGGGCATGACTGACAGGTTGAAATCAAAGGGGTGGAGGTGACCGGGGAAAATTGAGTACAGCGCTAATACTGGATTTCCAGATGGGCCTTCCTGAGTGTGTGTGTCTGTGTGTGTGTGAGACGTTCCAATGAGTGAGTGAGTGTGTGTGTCTGTGTGTGTGTGTGTGAGGCGTTCCAATGAGTGAGTGAGTGAGTGAGTGTGTGTGTGCTTCCTGCTTGGGGTTTGTGTGTGTGCATCCAGGGAGATTGTCTGTGTTCCAGTGTGTGCATATATATGAGCCATTCTCATGTTCTCTCTTTGATGTGGAGATTGTATTGATTTGAGATAGATAAAGGGAGCCGCCACGCTCCCCCCCCCCCTTCCTCTCCTCCCTCATTTCTCTCTGCTCCACCTCTGCCTGGCCCATTCAAACTGACTCTTATCTTTTCCCCTATAAGGGCGACCAGATAACCCCACTAAATCCAGATAACCCCACCCGCGTCAGACAGCTTCTTTAATCACAACAGTGTAACAACGCCAGCATGATTGCCGTCCTGCATGTGTTCTTTCTTGCCTAAATCTACTGCTAGCATTAAATGATTTCCTAATTTGCTTTATTTCCACTGACATTTACAGTGGATATAAAAAGTCTTCACACCCCTATTAAAATAGCATGTTTTTGGGGTGTGTAGACCTTTTATATCCACTGTAGGCCAAACTGTTGGCATGACAACGAATGCACGGCCATCCGTCGGTCCAACAAAGCCAGACCGATTCCAGGCGATTCTGTCTGTCTGCGGTGTGATCTCTCTGCTATCTCACCCTGGATCTCACAGCCCAGCAGCTCCATCCGGAGTCCCAGGCCCTCTGGGGTGGCTCTCTCCGGGTAGACCCTGAGGAAGCGGGTCCGAAGGGGGCCCAGGGAACGCAGCTCCGGAGTGTCATGGTTCTGATTCCCCAGGAAGATCTGGAGGACAGAGCAGGTTTGTCAGCACCACACACTGAGGCCACTGGAGAGTGGGGTCACAGCACAGTATGATCCATTAATGACTGTGACCCTGGATCAATTAGGGCCAAGTGCCTTGCTCAAGAGCAGATCACAATATTCCATTGTTGGCTCCAGGATTCAAACAGCAATCCTTCCTCCACAGGCCTAACGCTTTAACCCTAGGCATCCTGCTGCCCCCTAACCTTCTTGGAGATCAGGTTAGGAAATGAACGCTGAAGTATATCTTTGACATCTTTCTGAAAGCGAGAAGGCATGTGGAAATGGTTAGAGCGCATTGCAACCAGGTAGCGGCAGTGGGACACAGCAAGTGTCAAGCCATAGGTCCTCACGTTACCAACTCCAAAACACTCAGTCAAAGAGAAGTTTTTTGCACAGTTTGACCAGCGCTATGGCTGCCTCCCAAACTGCATTCTATTCCCCACCAAAGTCCTGGTCGAAAGTAATGAATACTTTTTTGGAATAGGGTGTTAATTGGGATTTGATAGTGTACACCTAGAGAAAAAAATACTTCCTTTCGGTTTGTCTTTGAAGACCGTCTGGAAAGGAGATGAATAAAAAGACACTGGAAACAGGACGGGGATATCTAGGTTAGCGGACCAAATTGACTGTGTAGTGCACTACTTTGACCAGATCCCTATCGGCTCTGTGTGGGCGATAGGGTCCTATTTTAGGCAGAGATAAGATATCCTTCAGTCTGCCATAAATCAGCAGACTGGCCATCTGGAATAGATGGATGTTCATGTCAGACTGTCTTGTGATGCTGAGCATTGTGCAGAATACTATCCTCAATGCATACGTACACACACACATACGTACACACACACACACACACATACATACGTACACACACACACATTCATACACATACATACATACACACACACACATACATACATACACACACACATACATACTACACACATACATACATACACACACATACATACATACACATGCGTACACACACATACATACTACACACATACATACATACGTACACACACACACACACACATACGTACATACACACATACATACGTACACATACATACAAACACACACACACACATACATACGTACTTACACACACACACACACACACACACATACGTACACACATACATACAAACACACACACACACACACACATACATACATACGTACACACACACACACACACACATACGTACATACACACATACATACATATGTACACACATACATACAAACACACACACACACATACAAACACACACACATATATACGTACATACACACATACATACATACTTACATACATACAGCATCTCACAAAAGTGAGTACACCCCTCACATTTTTGTTAATATTTGATTATATCTTTTCATATTATAACACTAAAGAAATTACACTTTGCTACAATGTAAAGAAGTAAATGTACAACTTGTATAACAGTGTAAATTTGCAGTCCCCTCCAATAACACACAGCCATCAATGTCCAAACCACTGGCAACAAAAGTGAGTGCTGTGATGGCAATTTCTAAAGTCCAAAGAATAAGAACACATCAATTAAAGACATTTCCATAACAGTAAACCCCTAAGTGAAAATGTCAAAATTGGGCCATCTTTGCCATTTTCCCTCCCTGGTGTCATGTGACTCGTTAGTGTTACAAGGTCTCAGGTGTGAATGGGGAGCAGGTGTGTTCAATTTGGTTTTATTGCTCTCACACTCCCTCATACTGGTCACTGGAAGTTCAACATGGCACCTCATGGCAAAGAACTCTCTGAGGATCTGAAAAAAAGAATTGTTGGTCTACATAAAGATGGCCTAGGCTTTAAGAAGATTGCCAAGACCCTGGAAAATAATGGTGGCCACACAAAATATTGACACTTTGGGCCCAATTTGGACATTTTCACTTTATTACCAGCGGTTTAGACATTAATGGCTGTGTGTTGAGTTATTTTGAGGGGACAGCAAATTTACACTGTTATATAAGCTGTACACTCACTACTTTACATTGTAGCAAAGTGTCATTTCTTCAATGTTGTCACATGAAAACATATAATCAAATATTTGCAAACATTTGAGGTGTGTACTCACTTTTGTGAGATACTGTACATACGTACACACACACATGTAACATACATACATACAGTATCTGACAAAAGTGAGTACACCCCTCACTTCATTGGTTATCATTGGCTGCTGACGTAACTTTACTTTAAGCTAAGAGTGAAGGTTTATAATCACAGTTTATTTATTTAATTTACATTTTGAAATTCCATCACTGGTGGCCATAATAATGTCAAGTTACGTTCGCGCAGGTAAATCTTATTTCTATGCGGGTCTTTACGATTGCAAATGTGGTTTGCATAATGTTGGTTGTGGAGCAAATCATTAGATTTTGTTTATGCGCGAAAAGCTACAGATATCTTAATTTTTATAAATAACAATGTCAATACCCTTTTCGAGTAATTGCCATTTATTTTCAACAATGTTTTGAAGCAATTAAAAACATGAATAAAACACAAATAACAGAACAGGCTTAAGCATCATTAGATTTTGGGTTATGTTCAGATAAAAAGTCAGATTCTGGAAGATCGAGGTTTATTGGATTAATTAGTTTAGAAACCCATTTCCAAAGGCACTGTAGCCTATCCATAAGGTAAAATGCGAATTCCGTTTTTGTCCAGCTATGTAAACTCTAACATTGATTGATCCCGCAAAAGGTGTTCAGGCTATTCCTATTTGTTTTCCAATTCTTCTTATGAAAGTAATCGGACAGGTAATGTGGACAGGTAACTTGTAACGGATTACATTTAAAAAGTAACTTACCCAACCCTGCATACATACATACACACACATCTACATACATAAATACATACATACATGCACACATATATACATACGTACACACACAAATACATACATACGTACGTACACACACACACAAGACCAACAACACTCTTTTCAACACCAATCTTGGTGAAGAAACTATTTGATTTGATTTAATTTCTATTGCCCCTTTAAAAAAACAGCACATGAATGCACAGGGGACGTTTTTTTTTTCCAAATGTTAAGGAACAGGAGCTTGTCCCTATTAAAGTCAGTGATTCGTCTATTCATTCTATTTCTACACCTCCCACCCTGTCCTCCAAGATCTGTGCAGATCACTGTTAAAATGCCATGTGACCCGGCCGAGGCGGCCTCCCCTACCATGGGCTTGGCGTTGGTGTTGGCGTTCTCCTTCACCATGGTCCAGTTGGAACCGTTGCTGCTGTATCCCACCTTGAACCTCTTCATGAAGACATTCTTCTCCCTGCATGACAAGACAAAAACGTTGACTACTAGCGGGCCCTCAACTGCTAGGGACCATGGGGCGTGGGTGGGGGGGGGGGGTCCCTAGCAGTTTGTGGCCCCAAATTTTACTTGGGGACCCAAAAAGTTTACAGCCAGTTCTGGTTGGAACCTTCTGGTCACTGAGCGTCTCTGGCAACCCACCTGTTGCGTCCTCCTTGGATGATCAGGCCAGTGACCAGCTTGTCCTGGCTCAGATCCACCTGCAGCCACTCGTTCTTGAAGGGCTGTCTGGTTGTGTGCTGGGTCCAACCTGACCTCCCGGTCAGCAGCCTGGCGTTCTCCGCAACCCAGCCACGATCCGCGTGCGACGATGCAGTGATCTGAGCGTCTGAGATCTGTCCCGAGACCATTCCCAGCATACCGGAACAGGGGTAGTCTGAGAAACGGGAGAGAGAGGAGGAAGAAAGGGAAAGAAAGATGGAGGTAGAGGGTGCAGGTTTCCAGTGAATGAAGCCTCAGCTTGACGCCCTAACGATTCTCATCACCCAAATCCACGTAAAGAAATCCATTAGCGAGGTTGAACTATTTACTTTGACACAAGCAGTAATTGGTACAGAAAGATTGTCCATTTCAAAGTTATCAAACTACTGAACAAAATTCAAAAAAAAGAGTGAAAACAGAGAGAGGTGAAAAGACTGTGAGGCTCCATTCTGTCCTTACCCGACTGCCCCAAGATTACAACCCCAAAACAAAACATTTTACTTGCCAGAATATCAAAGGGCAATTAAAGGTATGCTAAGTTACCAGGAAGCAACAACAGTCACGTATTCCCAAATATTGTGTAACATAAATGAGGTTTCATGCATTTTAAATGATCCATACACATTTTATTAAGTGCGAGGAATCAAACAATTGCATTATTACTTTGCTGTAAATATGAACTGTAAATACATCAACCTGTAAACATGCCAGGATCCATGGTTGCCCACCCAGATAGAATCTGTGTCTCCTTAGATTTTTTTCTAAATCATTTTTGTTTATGAATTTGATTTTCCCCCCTGGTCATGTCATCCTGGGGCAAGGCCAGCCTCTAAAAGCTGTAAACATTCCTGTAAATAAATGAACCGTGTATTTACTGTTGTTGACATATGAACAAAAATTATTGCATGCTAATAAGTGAAATATTTTTATTTTATGTATTGCATTTAGGCTCCTGCAGAGAGAAAGGTGGAACAATGGGAAAGACAAATGGAGAGATAGAGAGAGAGGAGGAAGAAAGGGAGAGAATGATGCAGAGAGTGAGAGGAAGAGGAGATCAGAGTGAGACTGTGTCCTTATGGCCTTTATATAACAGTACCCATAGAGAATAAGACATCCTGTGTCTAAGTGGGACAGTATTAACAACTCCCACTCAATGATGATTTTTTTGTGAGCTCCTTGGGGATTTTAATCCGTCAGATTGACTGGTGTTTGTGGTCAAACTATGCACGTGTATGTGTGTGTGCGTGCATGCTTTGTTCTTCCCATGAAATCCATCCTCTCTGATTTCCCTCAGTAGAGGATCATAAAGATGGCATGACTCTCCTGCTTCCCTGCTGGGTTAGTACAGTGTGTGTGTGTGTGTGTGTGTTTGCGTGCATGTGTGTGTGTGCGTGCGTGCATGTGTGCGTGTACTAAAGATGGCCGATCTTGACTCCTAGAGGCTGTATGAATGGAAGACACAAACACAGACAGATTGCCTGCCTCCCCCCTGTGTCATTCCAAGCTCTTAATCACCTGGGCCTTGTAATATACAACAGAACACCCACACACACACACAGACAGACAGACACGCACACACACCCGGAGGTGCAGTAGTGATGAAGCATGAGTGTAATACCATCTTTATGATCCTCTCCTACTGAGAGGAATAAGGTAAGATGTATTTCTGAGAAGAACAAAGTCCTGTGCTTAGTAACATCATAAATACTAGATGTAGAGTGACTTCATTTTGGAGTTGTTCCACAGGACTTTTCCAAAGAATAACAAGCTAGCAAGACCCTCTAACCAGTGACTGTTTTAAATCAAAAGGCCTGTTCCGTACAGCCAAAAAAATAATGGATTTGATTTCCTAGAGTACCTACGGCAGAGCAGATAGGTTCTGGGTCAGAAGTCGGGGATGAGACAAGGTGTATGTGTGTATGTGTGTGTATGTGTGTTTGTGTGTCTGTGTGTGTGTTTGTGTGTCTGTGTGTGTGTCTACCAGAGGTTTTGCAGCCGTACACCTCGAAGCGCATGCAGATGCCTATCTCCCAGGACATGGGTCGGATCCGGATATATCGGGCCAGGGTCTGCTTAGGCAGGAATGCTCTGGCCTCCTCTGTTGGGTTGCGGTTCCCCTGGAAAATCTGGAATGGAGGAAAAAATGACTGAGTCAGAAACAAAAATGGCTCCCTAATTCACCAGTGTCTTTTGTAATGTATAAGACACCGCCGCATAGGGGACCTGGAGGAAATGCCCAGTCTAAAAGAACTGCCCAGTGTTTCCAGATTTGGATGAAATACAACCTAGAATTCCTTGCAATATGAATCCGCCCCCCTAAAAAAGCAGCTTTCCGTTGCTGGAATGGTGTGAGCGTACCCACAGAATGGTCTGGTCGTATATACCAGTCAGAAACTGCTGATCAGCCAGTTCAAACGCCTCAGGAGGAGAATGTCATATTTTCCAAATGGTCTGTATGTTTTTTCTAAATTCTTTCCCTCACATTCAAGCTTTGGCTGCAAACACATTTAAAGGATGAGTCGACAACATTATTTGTGTATTTGAACATGTACATGTGAGATTTTCCCTGGTCTGTTACTTTGAATATGACACACTGGCTGTGGTGGGTCTTTGACCAGAGCAAAGGAAATCTGGCCTATCTGGAACTTGTTACATGGTTGATGAAAGACATGGACAAGTGGTGAGCCATCTAACCTTCTGCTTGGAGTCCTCCTTTATCGTGACCCAATCATCTCCGTTGGAGCTCACGTCCACTTTGTAGGAGCGGACAAAATACTCCTTCTTGGTTTCCTTGGAGATCGCTCCCTGTGTACCCACGGCTGAGACAAAGCGGAGGAAGCCAAGGTCCACCTGGCAACGTGAATCAGAATCCCCCGTTAGCTAGAAACCTGTTAGCTCATGCATTATGCAAAACACAGATTTAAACGACAAGAGGACTGAAGCGGGAATACTGCCATTTCTTCCCTGCTCAATAATCTTACAACGTTTTAACTTCACAGACGTCTTACCAGGTTAAAAAATATAGATATTATCAACTGATATTATAACGGCAATAAGGCAGCTGAGTCGTTTGGGGTATACTTCAATAAATGGGATGCGTCCAGGCACTCTGCAATGCGTCGTGCCCTAAGGACAGCTCTTAGCCTTAGGATATGGGCCATATACCAGGCCCACTTATGACGTATTGCTTAAACAACCAACATTATTTGCGCTTGGGTTAGCGCTCGCTGCTCTCAGTTTCGTGCACGTCAAAATATCGTGCATCCTTTAGAGTTCATATGAGGAATGTTTCGTACCGGGTTTGAAAATAGTAGGCAAAAGCAACTAGCAATACCTATCCGGGCCAACTACTGACTCACTGACTCTCATGATATGATCAGCTAGGTAGCTTTTTGTGTCGACCACGTTTACACACTTCTGATGAATAAACAGAGCAGGCCTTCTGAGGGCAGGGCCTGTTAATCCCATTGTGGCCGACAGGATGAAACCAGTGGGAAGGACCACAATGCCCCTGACATTGAAAACAGGAGCTTTGGCCCTTCCTGTAGGACGGGAAGGTTCACAGGAAATCAGCTCCAGCCAGCAGTGTAAAGCAGAGCAGAGACAGAGACTCCATCATTCGTCTGGGGAATAGCTTGAGGGCCATTTTGCCCCCTAAGGCTTGTCTCAAATAGGCCTCGCCTCAGGTCAAAGGAGGTGTAATGTATTACTGAAGCTTGGAACGAGACGGTTCGATCCACCAGTTTGTTCGATCCACCAGTAATTATTTTGGAGGTCCTTCATAAATGATATACAAAATATATACATATTTTTAACTATTTTTAATAAGATTTTTTTTAAACTCAAAGTTTTAACTCCCCAAAACACATTAAACTTCAGGCTGTGAGGTTTTATCTGCAATCCAGTCACAGTGCTTGGGTGTCCATTTAAATTTTTTTGCATGTGTGGTGCTTTGGTTCGGTAGTAGGAGTCCCATCAGTACCCGCCTCTACCCTTCCCCACAGTGTCACCTTTCTCTCTGTGATTCCCACTGTCAGTAACTCCCTTAAGACAACAATACACACTATGGAGACTGTGTCCACTCTCCTTTTTATTGAAAAGGATGGTATCAAATTGACAGTTACATAGACCATCAACAGCACACCCAGAGAATATTGGAATGCAGCTCAGAACAAAGAAAGAATTCCAGGGCTTCTAAGAGGTGCAGCTGTCTGGGGCACACTGAAGTGCAGCTGCGTCATTGTGACCTGGACTCATATCCTAGTTGCAGCACACCTACAGTATGGTGCCCGGGGGTCCCGCGAAAGGCAGTGAAAATGCGCTAAGCACCACCCGAGTTGGTGGGAGGGATGTTGGACATGGTTGTCTTATCATGTCATGCTCTAGTGATTCCAGGCATGGTCATTAGCCAGAGAAGCGTTCTGCAAGCACAAAGGTTTCCGGTAGGTTCCTTGGTTGAGCGAGCATTGTAAGAAGCAGAACAGTTTGGCCGGATGCGTATCGGGGGACACCTTTTGATCTGGAAGGCTGCTAGGAGTTGCTGTGACGAACAAGCCCATAAGTAATTTCAAATCAGGGGTAATGGGTAAAATTGTGTGGAGACCTTTATTGTTTTATCACATTATTGATAAGTAAAGAAGTAAATAATTTTTTGAGTTTGCTTGTCAGACTCAATCAATTGAATCACCCAGAAATGGCAATGTGTACCGTTTCTGGGAACAATCACTTCAACCAGTGTATTGAACATGATATAAATATTTTATTTTCTTTATTTAATAATTAACTTACCATTAAATGTTGCTACCTTTATATAAGCATTATAATTATTTGAAATTTCTGTGTAGCTAGAACCAATTGCTAAACCCAGATCGACATTTCAGAAACAGTTTCAGATGTAAATGTTTTTGTCATTCGAAATGGGTGCACACTATTTGGACCATAAAACAAAATGTTTCCCTGAAGAAATCACCAATCAAAAATATTTATTAAATAAAGTAAATAGACACATGGCAAAAATAATAGCAATAAGGACACAATGCTGAACACAGGGTTTACCTGTTACCCAAAAACATTTGAATAAATAAATAAATTACTTAATTATACTCTGAAATTAAGTATTTTTGGGTTATGACAGATTAACTACATAACAGCAAAATGAAATGTGAAATAATTTATGCTCAATAACCCTGAACAATGTTTTTTTTTTTGCCTAGATAGAACATTCTAGTCCCAAGGTCTCAGTGTAAGACGTAGTTTGCTAAATGAGACACAGCTCTGGTCTCAAAGGCATGAGGATATAGAGGGCAGAACTGACTGCTGGCCAACATGCTGCCAAGTACTGAATATTGATGTACTTTAAAGTAGCTGAACCACAGCACAATTAATTGCTTTATGTGTCTGTTTCTATTTTCTTTATGCTTTTTTGGGAAGGGATAGTGGAGAAAGATAAAAGAGAGAGTATTAGAGCATAAGGATAGATAGAAGAGAGAGTATTAGAGAATAAGGATGGATAGAACACAGTATTAGAGCATAAGGACAGATAGAACAGAGTTTTAGAGAATAAGGATAGATAGAACAGAGAGTATTAGAGAATAAGGATAGATAGAACAGAGAGTATTAGAGAATAAGGATAGATGGAAGAGAGAGTATTAGAGAATAAGGAAAGATAGAAGAGAGAGTATTAGAGCATAAGGATATATAGAACAGAGTATTAGAGCATAAGGATGTATAGAACAGAGAGTATTAGAGCATAAGGATAGATGGAAGAGAGAGTATTAGAGCATAAGGATAGATAGAAGAGAGTATTAGAGAATAAGGATGGATAGAACAGAGAGTGTTAGAGCATACGGATAGATAGAACAGAGAGTATTAGAGCATAAGGATAAATGGAAGAGAGAGTATTAGAGAATAAGGATAGATAGAAGAGAGAGTATTAGAGAATAAGGATGGATAGAACAGAGAGTATTAGAGCATAAGGATAGATAGAAGAGAGAGTATTAGAGAATAAGGATAGATAGAACAGAGAGTATTAGAGCATAAGGATAGAAGGAAGAGAGAGTATTAGAGCATAAGGATAGATAGAAGAGAGAGTATTAGAGCATAAGGATAGATTCAAACCCATGCTGCAGTAGTACTGGAGATGACGTAGAGAGCTGGACCTCCCTAGGCCGTGATGTGTTCAAGTGATTTTTAGTCATTGCCCTGCTTCATTACCATGTCAGTTTAAAGCATCTTTCTTAAAGACTCTCCGGTAACACTTCATTTTGAGAGTCGCGAAAGTGTTCCTGTAGATGCTCTACAACCGATAACTTGTTGAAGGTTTGTTGAAAGTTTGTTGATAGTATTACTATCTAAAGAACATCTACAGATGGAAATTGGGACTAAGGAAACTGTTGGAGAGTCTTTCAGATAATATTGATTTAAGGCCTAAAAAAAACACATGCAACTCCATGCCTTCAACTTTTCAGGGAGTTTGAATTATGACTTGGAGTTTTAAGGCAGAACATTTTCCATTTAGTCTGATGAAGTAGGCAACGTGGCCCACAACGCAGCACGGCAGCTAGCCAGACTACTGTCCCAAAGGGAACCCTATTCCCTGTAAAGTGCACTACTGTTGATCAGGGCCCAATGAGCTCTTGTCAGAACTAGTGCACTAAATAGGGAATAGGGTTCCATTTGGGTTTCTAAGGAGTAGTGCCTCATTTATCTTACTTCAACTGAATATAATGAGATACCTAATTCATGCATGTGTGCACTCGCTACACTCAATTCTATTATTCATGGGTCTACAGTTTATATTTTATTGATACTATTTCCAGGAAACAATTTTTCATCATGTTGTCATTTTAATGTGGCCTGAGAGAAATTTGGATGGAGTGCAGAAATTGGTGTTGCAGGTTCCTTTATGATAAATCTTTGGCCATACCGGTACCATTCTGATTAATTTCATCTCTGCTCTTTTATGAACACAGCTAGGCCCTTTGTAAATAGTGTCCTTCAAATGTCACAGGTAGAAATGAATCTGCTGTTCCAAACTGAACACCAACATGACTGGTTGTATGGCACTGGTGAATTGCAGTCAGATTGACATGTTATTGAAACCTGTGAGGTAAGCTCACACAGGAAAGGTTTCCTTCCTCTTCGAACACAAAAGTATTTATAGAGGCCCACTACTTGAGGAGGAACGTTGGTCATGGATCTGTGACGTAGTGTCAGGAAAGAGACATACATCTGGAGAACACATTTAGGCCGTCCTGTGCGAGAATGTTTGCTGCAAGACGCAGAAGAAAAATGAAAACAAAGGAGTCCTCGGAGACAGTCGGAGTGGCTGTCATCACAAAATACGGTAAAGACTGCGACATGTCACAGAGAGTCAATGCTAATTGGCACATATCAGAATCAAACACCTAAGATGGAGTAGTCCTACACGTCGTCAGGGGGTTTTGTTGAGGGACGTTGGACACTAGGTGGTGGTCTTTCGTTAAACTAATTGCCTTCTCAGTGCAAAACAAAAAGGCAACAAGGTAAGGTATATTTAATCATGTAATTACAATACAACGCCTTCCACTCTTTTGAACGTGGCCAAAACTGACAACCCACATCTCAGCTGGGTCAGTTTTGGAAAGCTTGTTAATTGAGAATAATTACATTGTATATTTCTGGCCCACGCTCTCCCCTGGTCCTGATCTTGTCCAGGACGACTAGGACACAGCCCTTTCTGGAGAAAACACGGGGACGTCTGATGGGTCGCAGCAGTCACATTAGCCCGGCACTGATTACAAGCGTCTCCTCACCCTGCCAGAAAAAAACACCAATATCCTGTTTGGAAGGACGAGCCAATGTTTTTGTTCAATCTCATTTAGTCACGGCCCGGCCGATGAATATAGCCGTTTCTGCGTCTCATTGTTTTCTCCATTAAATGCCTGGGAGAAGGGGTTTTATTTTCAGCCGCAGTGTCAACGCTGCCAAGTGTTGAGTAATTAGGGATATGGGAGAGTAATTAGCATCGGTCTTGTCATAGAGGAAGTCTGGCCAATAGGCTTGGCCGGCCGCTGCGAAGCTCATGTCAGATAGAATAGCATTCACTGGACAGAGCCTTTGGTACAGAGCCTTTTATTTGCAATGAAGGTCTCCGGTTCGATTGGGAGATCAATTTGGGACCAGGACTGAAGCTGAGCAACAAGGGCTTTGCCTGGCTGGAAAGCCTAGAAAAGAGTAAAAAAAAAGAATCCCTCTGTACTCATGCCACCTGTCCATCCCCAGCGCATGCACATTCTCTGCATTTTGAAATTTGTACAGATTTGATGCTGGGCGATTACGCCACGGCGCATGCTTTTAAATCAGTTCAAGTGGCTCAGAAACCGTAACAGCATAGCTTTTGTACTATTTGTAGGTTGCCAGGAATTCTGAAAAGGTGCAGGGGCATGGAATGTCCTTTATCGGTGAGGAATACGCCACAGGAAGTATTGTACAGCACAAGTGAACACAAAGCGCCAGTTCCCAGGAGTCCCCTGTCACCCATGGGAGAGGTTCAAGCCCGCGCAAACACACTGCCCACACAATTCCATGAGGACATGCTATTTCTTACTCACCCAGAAAAAGAGTGGCGACGCCAAAACAGGACACTGTGGTTCCATTCCCATCCTTCACACAGTGTCACTGCACTATTCTGTAGCCATGTAATTCAATTTCCCAAGACTTCCCATGATTCAACACGCACCATATCTGTCACGCAACGAGGTCAAACCAGGGAGAGCGCCCCATTTGATTAATGTTGTGTTTTTCACATCAGTTAAAGAATTTTTGTCCGGCGACAATAGACAAGAGTCCCTAAATTGTTGCTGGGACTCTGTTGTGTTTTTTTAGAAATGTTTATTTTACATGTTCGTTTGGTTTGGAGTCTTTCTGTATAATTGTATTAAGACAGTATAATCCCTTTTAAAGTGGAGTTCTGTTCTCGGAAATAATAACATATTTTCAGTCGATAGTGTCTGGAGTGTGTGGGTGTTAAAGCGCTACAGCTAAAACACGCATACAACAAGAAGAAAACCCCAGGGGTGCATTCACTCTGCCAAACAAAATGTTCACATCAGAGAATAGGACCGTTTCATAAAAAAAAAAAAAAGCTTCCTGTTTCTTTACATTTGAAATGTTTTGCAACGTTTACATAATTTATTTTCTATAGAATGAATATACCCACGAGGTCGTTACAGTCTTTCCAAAACAAAACGACAGAAGTCATCTCTTTTTATTTTGTATACAGTGAGCTTAATCAACTCAAAGGCCAAGTCTGGTCAGTCTGAAGTCTTGATAACAATCTGTCTAGTATGGGGACTTGGTGCCGTTTCATTTTTGCTAGAAGACACGGTGGCTTTTGTAGTTCTGGGGTCGCTCTCAATGACCTCGTCATCTGTGCTGCTGGAATCGCACGGACGAACACACACACACACACACACACCCCCTGACCTGTTAGAATCACACACAGTTATCGGATTAAACACCGCTCATTAAGGATGCTGCCAGACAGCTGTGAAATTGGTTCGAGTTGGTCCTGATTCTCCCGCAAAACTCTGTTTACAGCCATCTGTCTAGATAAATAGACACTGTAACATCACAATAGCTCTTCCTAGACAGGGAGCCCAGAAAGAACAAAGGACACGATCCAGACGAAGGCCTGGAAAGCCGCCGGTTGCTGTCATATCGGACCGACCGTATTAAAACGTGTTGGTGGGTCAATCCTCTCAGGTGAAGAAATATCACTTTATTTTTTCACAGGACTGATACACTCGGGCAGAAGGCAGAGCCCTTCAGTTCCTATCCCTGACACGCATAAGCCAGACCCCGCCAGGCCGCCTCATACCTGTATCCACTCTCGGCTGGAGTCCTCCGAGGGGGTCCATCCGTTGACTTTGTAGTTGAGTCTGGAACGTTCCGGAGACCAGTTGGGGTTGTACTGAGAGGAGGCGGTGATCTGATCCGAGGTGATCTCTCCTGACTCCATCCCCAGAGGCTCCAAACACGTAAAATCTGCCCATGAATGAAAATGATTTGAACGAGTACTTCAGAATACAGACAATCTCACATAAGGAGATTTTTTTATTAAACCCTTACTTTAACAGATGGGTTGACTGAAACACATTGTCATTTACTGCACGTCATTGAACTGGGGGGCTATTAGGTTTAAGTGCCAAACTCAGGGACAGAACGGCCGATTTTTCACCATGCCTGTTTTGGGATTTGATCTAGAAACCTTTCAGTTTTGATATCACCCTATTTTCCAAAAAGCTATAAAAAAAAACAGTGAGAAATAAACGTGAGGCTCCATTCTCTCTTTTGTCTGTTTGTGTGAAAAGAAACGCAGCCTTGAGTGTGACCTAATCCCAGGGGTTTAGATCTCAAACACCCTTCGTGTGAGTGCAAAGGAAGACAACCAAATGTGACTCACTTCCTCTGTGAGGCAAAAGAAAATAAACTGCCTTATTCTTGTCTGGACCCATTGAAACAATACCCACCTAGAGCAATCTGTCAAACATTTTCAGACCAAATTCCTCATTGTTGAAACATGTCACATAGAACTAGTGTAGGCTGCTTTGAGGAGGACAAGGCAAAAATATTGACAAATACTAACAAAAAGGTTAAAGGTTAAAGGCCTCATGGGTCATCCAATCACACTGCCTTTTCCGCAACATTAGCTTCTTTGTCTCTTTGATGTAAGTGTGTGAGTCTTCAACTAATTTGAGTTAAGCTTTTCTTCCCATTGCGTGGGAGGAAGGAGAGGAAAATGTCATATTCTCAGATAGCAGTACTCCTTTTCAATTACTTCATGTTATCTGGCTGAAATTGAGCGGAATGGAATTAAAATAGTTCAACGACATCCACAAGGTGGATACAATTCTAGCCATTTCGAGAGTGTCTTCCCTTCAAAAGCATCCATTTCCATCAAAAACTATTTGTTAGTGTTTGGTTGATTAAACCTTCCCCAAACATGGGTTCGGGTTAGGGTTGGTGTCAAGCAGAGAGGCGCTGGTTTTCATTTTTATAAACTCTGGCCAGCTCTAAAACATCAGTGACAGGGTTTGTTTTAAGTTGTTCCTTATCAATGACTTTAACTCATCAGGGGGAAACATTTACAAATGGTCCCCTGTCGCAACTCCCCCAGATTCTTTCCGATTATTAGGAGCCCTGTGACCTGACCTTGTTCACCCCGCTTGTAGGAATGTATGTGCTCGAGTGTTTGTTTGCTTGTGTATGTGTGCATGAACACACTCTCACACTCTAACACTATCTCTCTCTCACACACACACACACACAAACACACATACGTGGCTATCGTCAGATTGTAAATCTGTTCACATAGCCTTTCTCTAGAGGGCTAAGAGCAATGCTTGTGGTAGACAGCACTCTAATTACCCCAGATGGCTGTAGAAACAAGAGCGCGCACACACACACAGACACACACACACACACAGACACACACACACACACAGAGAAAGCAAAGCAGAGTGATGACTGCTCTCATCACCAGGCCTCCAGCTTAGCTTAACGGATTGAAATAAAGGCCTCATGGGTCATCCAATCACATAGCCTTTACCGCAACATTAGCTTATTACTCTCTTTGATATTAGTGCGTCTTGTTCCTAAACTGTTTCAAGTTCAATTTGTATAGACTTTTTCCCTGTTGCGTGGGAGGAAGGAGGGAAATGTCCAATTCTCAGATAGCAGCATCTCTTTTCGATGACTTGATGTTATCTTTAAACGTGACAAACCCTGCATGCTGTGGGCCAGGTCCCATAAACTGTTAAAGGAGAGTCTCTGATAAGGGCTTGCGTTTGGTTTGCAATGACGTGTGGATATTTGGATGTTCAGACACTGCGCACTGCAAGAATGGAACGATAGCATACTCATGAATAGAAATGAGAGAATTAGTGGAGCGCAGGGGAGGAAAGAAGAACCGAAACAGTTTGGATACTCTAGGATGGGCTCTTGTAAATCAGTCCTGCTTATGTGCGCGCATAAGTTTGTTTGTGTGTGTGTGTGTGTGTGTGTGTGTGAGTAGTGCATTCCAGGCAGGCCTCCGGGCAGACACTGTGTCACCAAACAGCCCCACGTATAATGTCCTTCCCCAACTCCCCCTCTCTTCCCAGCACCAATCCCACCTACTTCCTCTCCCTCACCCCATCCCATCAAGTGTCAAGGCACTTAAAGCTGGACACTGTGGCCCCGGAAATATATACAATCCCCCCCCAAAAACACACCCATCTGCCCCCGGAATGTTCTGGGACGAGGCAAGGTCCAGCATTCGAGAAAGGACAAAAATAAAGTATTGAAAACTTGACTCCTGAACTGAGTTTTTTTTGGGGGATGCTTTTGATTCAGGGAATGTCCGGAATACTAAAACGCCTTTTTTGAGAAGATCAGCCTTTTAAAGTGAGCCGGTCCATACTAACCTTCCGGAGTCTGTCCCTGTGAAACACTCCGATCTCTGAACGTGTAATTGGCTGAGAAGCCCTCTCTGGCAATGGCGCTATCAGTGTTGATGGTCATAGACAGGATCCCTGTGTAAGAGATTACCCGGCCTGGGCTGGTGTTCCCACAGTACCTCCCAATGTGGGGACCCACTGGGAAGAGAGAGAGATAGAGAGAGAGAGAGAGTTACAGAGAGGAAGGGCGAGAGGGAGGGAGAGAAAGAGAAGACACGCTCACGTCAAGTCCCCAGCAGCCAGAGCAAACAGGACATAATTATAACACACCTCATACTGTGATTGTCTAATAACACTCATTTGAATTGTCACATTAATTATCTAACTACATTTACATATATTCAGTATTTTCAACTATTGTTGGTGTAATGACACTGCTAGTTGTAGAAAAATATTGGGACAGTCTACATCACAAACTCACCATAGACGTCACATCCAATTATGCACAACGAGTGATGAGCGTATAACATCATAGGATATGTGAGAATATAATACAGCAACATGAATTTATAGTGGGGTTACATTATCGGTATAGTGTACACTATCTAGATGCTGGTAAATGAGCAGAGTTTGAGTGCAGAATAGTACAGCTATTTAGTCAGGAGGTGTTTTGATATGGTGCTCATAGTCTCTGTGGGACAAATGGCTGGTTGCTTAGGGCCAAAGCATGGGAAAAGAAACAATTGACATTTTTGTTGTTCATTATTTACTTCAACTTTGTCTTGGTTTGCTGAAAAAACATGTGTTTGTAGCTCTGGTTTCACCTCACCTGTGATTTCACACCTTGTGTCCAAAATAGATGTGCGATATCATATTGCACGTTCACAGTGCGGCACATTAACATGCATTCACAGCCAATAAACAACAAATCTGGTGAAACAAATGGCCCTGAAATTAATTTGTATGTCAAATGACACAGAACCAAAGTTTTTGGCTAAATCGTTTTGGCATATAGATTAGAGGTTTCTGGACAGTGACACAGGTACATGCCAGCTTTGCAGACACTGGCACTGAAAACATACAGAGAGATATGGCCATGAAAAGTATGTGATATACATTATAAACAGTAATATAGATTATAAACAATAGTTTGAATCCTGAATGCTAATTGGCTAAAAGCTGAGACATAAAAAGTAAAAAAATAGTTTTTGGGTCAATGGGTTTCTAATAGAAATATAGGACTTCAGGGGTTTGTTGCATTATGGCTAATATACCACATCTAAATGCTGTTTCCAGGCACTTGTTAACTTGTGTATAAGAATAGCCCTAAGCCCAGAGGTTCCCAAACTAGGGGCCCCGACCCCATGTGGGGTCACCTAATATGAAAATGGGGTCGGGGGAGAATGTTTTACAATTGACTCTCAGCCTCAAATAAAAAAATTATGATTATATAATTATATTCATTACACGTGGTTGAGGTCGCAGACATTTTTAGATATCGAAATGGGGTCGTCGGCCAAAAAAGTTTGGGAACTCCTGCCTCAGCCTGTGTTATATTGGGCATATATCCATCCACCATTGGCATTATTGGTTAAATAGAGCCTGGCTAGAGGTACGGGATTGTTTGTTCCTGCTGTATCTCTAAAAGGCTGTGCCTGTCCATTCCCCGGCATTGCCCAAAATGGCAAGTCCATTTCCATTTCTAGTGAACTACTTTGCCCATTTTCGAGAAAAACGAACAGAGAGTCATTCGGGATGCAGGTTCCTAACATGTGAAGACCCTCGGATAGAGGAGGAAGTCCCTGAAAGCGAGACAAAGCTTTGTGTCCAGCCAGGCATGGATGCTTGTCAACGTGAGTTTCCTTCCATTCTCTTCAGCCTCATCACACAACAATGAAATCTGGGTAACGCGGTCCAGCGAAACAACACAATCGCAGACGATGAGCTGTGCAGGTCTTCAGCCTTGATGTGCTAGTTTCAATCTGTGTGTGTGCGCGTGTGCGTGCGTGTGTGTGGCCCGGTGGACGGAAAACAAAAGAGTCACAGGCTGACAAGGTAAACGTGTTTCCATTTTCTCCTCTGTCACTTTCTTTTTCTCTCTTTCGTGCGCCTCCTCTCCATCCCTCCCTCCCCTGCTCGCTCCCCTCCTCACCTGCCGGGAACCCGTCCCAGATCTCCAGCCAGTCGTAGCGGCAGATGGCCCCGGGTGGGGGCGTGGTGTCCGGCTCCATGTCGAAGGCGTTGAAGTCCACCACAATCTCGGACGTCTTGGGGGCGATGATCATTAAGGTGCAGTCCAGGTTGTTGGGGTACTTGTCCGGGAAGCCTGGGGTCATTATCAGACCACTGGGCGCGGTGAAGTTTCTGGAGCACTCAGGTCCTGAGGAGATGATTGGGGAGAAAAATATTTCGCATTAGACATAGTCATTATCCCGTACAAATGATTACCATTTGGTTCAGCGCAATCTTTGCTCTTATTGTTCAAACCCTCTTATTGGTGCCACTGGCCTGCTCTGTCTGTGTTTTGACTGGAGCGGCCGCCTGGTATTTATTGATTGCTGTAGGCAGAGACACTCTGGGCTTGTTTACGGAGACGTCGTCACCCAGCAGTCCCCTCCACCCCACCCCAGACCCCTTCATTCCACCCCACCCCAAATGAGCCTGAAGAGACCACTCCCTGCTGTGAAGACCTATTTCACCGTGGCTCCTTCCTCCTGCTGAACATGCAGCCTGACGGAACTACCGCCATATGAGCATTTAATGCGACAAAATGGAGGCAGCTGGCATCAGAACCTTTACACCAAACCTTTACATTAAACCTTTACATCAGGCCTTTACATCAAACCTTTACATCAAACCTTTACATCAGGCCTTTACATCAAACCTTTACCTCAAACCTTTACATCAAACCTTTACATCAGGCCTTTACATCAAACCTTTACATCAGACCTTTACATCAAACCTTTACATCAAACCTTTACATCAAACCTTTACATCAGGCCTTTACATCAAACCTTTACATCAGGCCTTCACATCAAACCTTTACATCGGGCCTTTACATCAAACCTTTACATCGGGCCTTTACATCGGGCCTTTACATCGGGCCTTTACATCGGGCCTTTACATCGGGCCTTACTTAAGATAAAACCAACACATTCCTTTGACAACGGACACAATAGGCCTCTGTTCAAGTCCAGGACGTCTGCCGGCTGAGTCCCTCCCCCTCAACCCCACCCGTAAAGGGCCATGTTCCAGCCAAGGTTAAATTGGAACCCTTGTCTGATCTTTCTAGGGAAAACATTTTAAAAACTAAGTCGGAGATGGTTGCCGACCCACTAGAGTGAGATGTGCCTCTCGTGTTGCTGGACCAGATGTGACCTCTGATAGATGAGAGAGAGGGCATGGCACTTGAACAGGAGGAGTGTGTGTGCCGCTCACAAACACGCTAACGTCCCCGTCTTGATGTTGACACAGGTGCCGTCAATAAACGTGTGGCATGATAAATGGCATCGAAGCGAGAAAGGAGAGGGGCAGAAAAGAGAGAGAGCAAGTGGGAACAGGGAGTGAGGAAAGAGAGAAGAAAGCGTGAAAAAGGGCGGGAGAAAAGAGAGGGAGTGAGTGACTGGGTTGAAAAAAGGGAAAGTGCTTGTGCGTGTTCTTCGTCGCCGATAATGCCGATCAACTAAACCCCTGGCAAATTCCACCCACAGAAACCCTTTCCCTACCCACAGTTTGATGTGGTCTTAGAAACACTGCCATTACACAAAAACCCTGAGACATGTGTCTTTGGTTCGAGGAACGCCAGTGAGACGAAAGCAAATATAGAAAACGGGCCAACTATAGACTCATGGTTCTGTGGAAGACTCGCCGCGTATCGTTTATTACACCATGAGTCCACATTATGTGGCCAGTCGTGGGAGGAGCTCTGCCTATGACGGATGGGCTCCAGTCGTCGCCCCCCACTTCAATGGCGCCATATTCCCGATACAGTGAATGTACGTTGTTGCCAGGGCTACGATTAAAAGTAGGGCACTAGATTGTGAATGGGGGGCCATTTGATATGCTGGCGAAGTCATTAAGTCACTCTGACTACGAGCTATCTTTAGCAATGGCGCTCGTCACGAGAGAGTCCATTTCCAATCCCTTTCTGTAATGACGGGCCAGTAGTTAGAGTGTTAGTGACAACAGTACTTCCTCAGTGAGAGCCTGGCCACAATGAGAAAACCAGGGTGATACTCTGTTTGTTTCGGTAATGGATTTTAAATGTGGAGAGGGGAATCTCACTGTGTTGGATTTTAGCAGAAGGGGGTGACTCCCAAAATGTACCCACTCGCCATATGTAGCACTCTGCTTTTAGACGCATCGCGCTGAACACGGGGTGCTGTGTGTCACCCCCCCCCCATAACCTAGATTCAGATGAGGCAACGTTGGTGCCAGAGCAGATGTGTAGGTCACACATGATCCTCCAAGGACACACATGCCATTAACTAAATGAACCTGGGCTCTCACACACCTGTCTGGCACCTGCACTCACTCTTTCTCTCTCGCTTTTTCCCTCTCGGTTTCTCGCTCGGTTTCCCTCCTCACTGTCGACTCCATTGTAAAACAAATGCCCCACCCACCGCTTGCAGAACCTAACCGGAGCAAGAACGACTCCAGCAGGAACCTCTTGGCAACAACAGGAAACCTGCTGCTACTGCCTCATCCTTATTCTCCCGAAGCATGTGGGCGTGGACATTGATGGAGAGACACAGTCTGAGACTGATTCTGGGCCAGAAGGGGACCGTATTCCATAAGAAATGCCAAGCCCACAAATTGGTGAACCAGTGTTTGAAAATGTGTATTTGGCTTTGGTAGTGTGACTGCTTAGAGATGAACAATTGCTTAAGTTGCACTTTATTTCCTATTCCCTGCTCAAACGGAGTAAATTAGTGGATTAACTAATTGGAATAAAAACTTTGACTCCAGGTAATTGGTCCCAGTAGTAGGAGAGGCAGAGGAAAGAGGGCATTGAAGATATATCAGTTTGTGTCGGATGTGACCGTGTTGGCCCTCAGTCAGTTGGACAAACGTTGTCCGATAGGCATCAGAGGGTGGACATGGGAACAGGTTTCCTTCCTTAAAATGCTGATATGAATGTTTACTACTCTCCCAGGTCTGCATCCTGCCCCCCAGGGCTGACTCAGAAGGCAGGGGATCTCCAGATCCCTGGGTTCATTTGACTTCACAACAGTCGGATCTCCAGAACGGAGGCTACTTGGATAGAAAAGGATGTAGTAGCATAAACGTTAGCTTGAACGGAAGATTCAGCCTCTTTGCAGCGAATCCCAAGTCTCTTGATTGTTATGTTCATTTCCCATTGTCTCGTTGCTAGACTAAAGCCATGTTTATAACTGCTGTTAGGATAAGTCTTTTGTCCTAATCTTGTCCTGATCTTGACCAGACCTTGTCTTTTTATAGTTTGAAGATCAAGTCACTGAAATCACAATGCATCTTTTACAATCAGAATGTGGATCAACACAAAGCCTGTTAAAACAGGATGTAAACAGAGCCTAACCGAAAATCTGACCTAAGTAGAAGTTTGTAATCTGTAAGATTACTAACTACACACAGTCATGAAAAGTACTTTAGAAGTGGTTAAACATCTTATCCAAAGAGCTGACCTGTCTTGAAGACCTCGTAGCGTACAGAGAATCCAGCGCCGTGGGTTTCATAGTCGGTCACAAACTTGATGAGGAGCTGGCTGCCGGTGGAGATGATGGGAGAGGGGGCGATCTTCCCGCAGAACTTCCCGAGTGTCGGAGCATTCTCGTCCCCACCGTTAAACACCTCCACATAGTCATACCTGCAGACAGACAGAGGGTATAAGCGGTCCACTTCATTTTGGCCCCCAAATGTTTTTTGTGTATATACTATATATATTTTGAGGAGGGAATAATATTTGTGGGAAAAAGGTGACAGTACAAACATTCGAAATGTTTCAACACATTACGAAGCTGTCTCAGAGTAATCTAGATTTGAAATGATTGTCATGTTTTGGTGGTGGCTTAGTCATTGTCAATTTGCATTGTTCATATTGTTTTGAATGATAATTATAATCATGTTTGGGCCCCCTGACCAGAACTGGTTAAAAGAAACGATAAGAACAAACAACAATACTCCATTTAGGTTCCTGGCCATGTTGCACATTCCAAGACAAACTCAGATAATAAGATAATCCTGCAACAGCTATCATCCATGAAACAAAATGCCTCTATTAAATTTGATGGTTCAACCACATGCCCTGAATCTAACCGACGGAAAAATACAATACGAAATGGCAGTTGAGCTAACTCTACTGTGCATTGTACGAGAGACCGAACACGAGGAAACATGAGAATGAACTCCCGACGGGGCAGTGCGCTGAAGGGATGACTTCATCTATCTAGGTTGGCTGTGTTCCATGGGAACCTGGGGGTGCTCAGACAGACTCACTTTGTACTGTGTCACTTCATCCTTTTAAAAAGGCCACCTCACTCCCGAAGGTCTGGGTCAGCCAACGCAGACATTTCTCTGATCTCTACAGTAATAGAGTGAGTGTGAGCAGGTCATTGGGTGTGTGTGTTTGCTGGAGGCCTGTGTGTGTGTGTGTGTGTGTGTGTGCGCCCCGTATGAATGATAACACACCGACCATTCTGTGCAGCAATGTGGCAAATTCAGTTAAACATCACTGGGTGTGAACTGTGGACGAATCTTCTCCTACGTTTGACCCTGTTTGTTCACGAAAAAACATTGACGTTAAACGGTGAGCTCACGAAGCTTGTTTCTGATAACCAAAGGCTTTTCCCCCCCAGACAACGCCAACAACCCTCTTCCTCTCTGAACCAGCTGTAGAAACAGCCTAGCCCGGCTGGCACAAGAAAAGCCCAGGGGTGTGTCCAAAATGCCAGTAAATTCCTTACGTAGCGTGTTACTTTCAGTCCGGCTACACGGCGTTCTGGTTAAAAGTAGTGCGCTTCATAAAGCCTTTGGGATGTATCGTGATTCACACACTGCTACTTCATCAGCAACTTTACCCATGCTTAATTCAGTGTGTAGACAACCCCATCATGTTCAATTTGCAGAGGAATTCCTCCCTGATGACAAGTTGTTTTCTCATGGCTAAGCACTTCTAAAAAGCTCTTGACGTGATGTATTTTAAACAATGCCCTTTTTATGGTGACAAGACGCCACATATGGTTGGTTCTAGATCTCTTATTGGGATCTCTGGCAGTGTCTGCGTATGTGTGTGTGCAGTTGTGTTTCCATCAAGGCTCTTTGGTTTGGTGTGTCTTTGAGTAAACCAGATGAATGGACTGCATGTGGACTAATTTCATATACTTTAATCTTGTAATGCCACACCTCCAAAATCACATTATGTCACACCTTCCTCACAGGTCAGGAGAATTTTGTATTAGCTAAAATGTTTTAAATATACCACAGTTATGTTCCATATTAAGAACCCTCCACATTCAGCGTGTAATATTATCGCCACTGGTTACAGGCCGAGTAGGAACATTTTTACAGAGAGCTGCTAGCTAGTTTGCAACCTTGCAGAAAATGGAAGAAAACCTGGAGGGAAAAGTGAATTCCTTTTTTCTTTTTTTACCACAAGTGTGCTCTACACACAAATTCGGCATTCATCGACATATTTTGATGAGGTTTTAATCTGCAATTTCCCAGCCAACCTTGTACGCGGATGCACCTGCTACAACTCTCTAGTGGGCGCAATAGCGGCTCCACCCAACGAAAGGCATTCGATTGGTTTGACCAGTTGTGGGGCCTCACTGATTTACAGATGGTTCCAACCCTATTTTAGCATTTTTCTTCAGCCATGGGAGTACCCAACCTTCACATTCATCTACTGTAACCATATGAGCTCTCAAACGAACATGTCAACGGTTTGGTTCACCCTGTTCACCACAAACAAAGGGACTGGTACATAACACAAAAATGCTTCAAGTGCTGGAAAATACCCCAGGATGAATTAACGTTTAGTCAAGCCTGTGTTTTCTCTCTTCTCATTCCCGTGCCATCTGTCTAAGCAGGCTTGATGATGACGGATGTCCCACTCCCCAAAACCCTCCCTGTCCCCAGGTGGATTTGAAAATCTCCAGTGGAGGGTTTCACCTCTCCTCTCTTTAATTTACCGGAGGACTTTTTGTTGCATGGCTGCCTTTTTGTTAGGGATGGGAAAGGATGAGGCTGTTCATGCTCCTTGGCTGCTTGGCCCAATTTGAATGCTAACAGAGTGGGGGGGGGAGGGCGGGAGGGACAGGGATGGAGGAGAGAGGTGGCAGAGCGTATAGAGGGAGGGTTTGGTGGCTGTATGTGTCAGCAGAGAGACACGGTGTCACTCGGTGTTCAAAGACACACAGTGGGTCTACATGTATGTACGGGGCGGTGACCCGGAGCCTGCGAGAGTGACTGAGTTTCCCCCGTCTGTGTCTCCGGCCAGGCGATGTCTGGCCACATTTTCCCCCTGGAGCAGGCAGAATGTTTGTCGACAGTTTCCAGCCGATTCAAAGACACACGCTGGCTTCACCCGGAGAGGAGCCACTAATGACTGGACTAAGGAGAGAAGAGGGTGAAGTGAGACTGCAGGGGCCACTCGGTCATTTCCAGTGTGGGTTGGTGCATGAGCGTGGCGCCCCACAGCCAAGCACAATCCAGTCCTTCCAACGGGGTGGGAATAAACCCTGCCGCATTTCTCAGAGAAACAAAAAAACAAGTCTGTTTCTCTGTTTAACAAAGGCGACAGGAAAGGTTTTTAGTTCATTAATACGGCCGTCTCAGTGAGAAGTGAAGGCCCTGAGCTACATCCGGGCAGGCATACGAATTCCCTCTTCACATGGCGCTAGACTTAACAAGCGTATCGGGGGGGAGGGGGGGGGCATAATGCACATCAATAACCGAGTGAGTAGATATTAAAATACTTAAAGCGCCGATGTTGTTCATTTTAAAAACACAGGAAACAAAAATAGGTGGGTGAGAAGACATACGTGGTAATTGCGGTCCATAAATTGTTGAATTTGATTGATTTTATTGATTCACGGGTGAGGATCTCTGGTCCACTGGATCAATTGCTCTTAGTGTTTTTCTGAGTCACACAGCGGATAACTGACTCACTGAAGGATACGCATGATGAATGTCACCCACGCGCAGATCACCTTCTGGGTGTCTGCGAACGATGTGTTGAGCAGAATGTTATTTTACAGATCTGGCGGAGGAGTCTACCAACACGAGACAGCTGGGTGAAGGACGGCTCATATGCTGGCCTGAATGGAATGGCAAAACAGTACATACATATATATATATATATATATATATATATATATGGTTTAGGCATATGAAAAAGACAGTGGAAAAAACATATGGGGATTCAAACCAACACTACACATTGGGCAGCAGCTTATACCTCTGAACCAGGAAAAAAATTGAAAATGATAATCCCTACACGCATTACTGCCTTTAGCAAAACCCCCTTCAGTTAAAAAAAACATCTAATGGCTGTTCCCAAAATACAGAGAAAGGACACTTTTATATACCCCAGAGACTCCAGAGGAGAAGGCCGCTTTGTCAGAGGACAACGCCGTCCACTGTTCCTCACAAACAAGTGAGTTTAGCATAAGCATTCAACACATTGTCACTGTGGCAAGTTTTAACATGGTTTAAATATTAGTGAAATGGACATGTTGATCTCCCCTAACCAGCTGGGCCCGAGCTTAGATACCTAATAAAGTCGGCACTCACTTCTTCAAAACATATGACGTTAATTAACTCGCCCTCACTAAAACCCCCTTAACCTCCTCTCAACCTCTCCTGGCCATTTCAACCTCCAGCCCGCTCAGTACAGTCGTCCTAAACAACAACCTATCATCTGGTGAACAGGGCCCATAAAGGCTCTGGTGAAAACCTAACTTCGTGGGGAATAGGGTGTCGTTTGGGATGCGCTAACACAAAGTGACAGACGGGAGGATAGGAACAGACTGTGACTGTTACCTTCCCTTTGGAACAGTCTGTGGTGTTTGATTGGAGGAGAACCATGGTGACCAGAATCCTGATGATGATCAGTGTTTATTTATACTTTTTTTTGCCTGATCAGAACATAACAACACCATTACGGAAGGCGTTAACGTTTCATCCCGACGTTTCATAATATTTAGTCTATTATCTTGAAGGCAATAATATATTTATGTTTAGCGCTCTTATCAAGAGCAGCATACAGCGGCGAAGGCAAACATCCCGGGCCCATGCGGGAATCTAACGCACAGCCCTGGGGTTTTAAGCAACATGCTCTACCAACTGAGCTACGTAGGAGTATATTTCTCTACCCCAGAAAAGCATAACCATTCCTGAGTTCACAAACCGGGAGTGCCCGGACCTGCCCCACTCCAGTCAGACCACAGAATAACTTATTTCTAGAGTACAGCTGTATAGTTCAGCTGACTGCCTGATCTCTTTCCATACAGAAGTGTGCCTGAATGGACAGAACGCCATCAGCGGTGAAAGACTTCTAACATTTGGGAAACAAGTTTAACATTTCTATGGGGACCTGAATTGCTGAAATAGAGTTCTATGATCCTTCCTAAATACAAGCCTTCGAGTGACCCGGGGGGGCGGGAATCTGATAGTTTGGACTACTTTGTTTATTGTCCAAAGGGTTCTAATGTAGTGCACTATATAGGGCGCCATTTGGGACGCCAGTCTGATCTCCAGCTCCACCCCAGTGGAAATGAGAAGGAGCCACAGCAGTCTCCTATCAAAGATGTCTGCGGTCCTCCCCTGTAAACAGTGCTGCTTTATGGGTCCAGACAGATTGGAGGGTCTGCCTGAGGGCCTGTTGTGTTGGGACCAGATACAGGGCATTCCTCCGTGCCCCTCGCTATAGAGAGATATTGTCCACCAGGAACCCTGCTGAGTGGCTCCCCTAACCCCAGAGGATGGACTTCCTGTCTGTCTGGAACGACGCCCTTTTCCCCCCTGTATAGTGAACACCATAGGCTTTGGTCAAAAGTAGTGCACTATGTATGGAATAGGCCGCAGTTTCAGAAGCCCACCCCGCCACGCAGAGGTGATACAGTCCACCGGGACATCTTCCCTTAAACCAAGGACACTGACAGTCTGGTTCACCTTTGACCCCTTCAAGGCGCTGACCCCAGCGAGGAGAGGTCTCCCTACATTCCGAAACTGATTCCTGACCCTTTCTGGAATCACCTAAAGCTATTATCACATGATCTCCCCCGGAAAGGAACTTCTGCACTATTTGTAGATGTTGGTTCTGTGTCCCGTGGTTGTTGTTAGCACAGACACATCACCATGGTATCTGAAAGGTTGACACGAAAACAGGACAATCTGACTATTCACAATGAACCCTGTGAGAGGCACTGTACAAACATCCTCCAAACAGAAGTCCTGGGTTCAAACACTATTTAAAATTGTTCATATGCCTCGATTGCTGTAGATTGCCTGGAGTTTCTAGTGAGCCGGCTTGTGTTGTTGTCATCATTCTTGTCTATTGGTTTGTTTAAGCCAGATAAGGTTAATCAGTCCCTGATAAATTCTGTTAACTGTTTTCAAATAGTCCTTAAACCCAGGTCTGATACACAGTACTTTTAATTTGGGTCCTAAAGACATCTGGAAATCGGTGCTTTCTTTTCTGTAAATCCAGGGAGGGACAGCAGCTGCGAAATTGCACCACAGCTCTGAATCTGAGTTTTGTCTAAACTCTGTCCTCATTAATCTGCTCGTTAAGGCTGTAATCTGACATGTGTTTTCATTTGTCTGTGCAGCACTTGAGGCCGCTGATCGCTGAGGAGGCAAAGGGCCTCTGAAGCCCTGATTACTGAAGTGCACTATAGACTGAAGATGACTGAAGAGCACATTTTCTATCCATTGTCTGCGTGTGGGTAAACAGAACGCACACGGCGTTCCGTCCCGATTGGCACCAATAATGTGCACTACTTTTGATGAGAGCCCACGAAACTAGTGCACTGTATTGGAAAAACGTTGCAATTTGGACCAGAGCTGTAGTGTTTCGTGTGGTGCAAGCAAAGGTTGAGGGACCACAGTTGTTTAGAAAAAAACATCTAAACCATCCTGACAAAAGGCTTGTGAAATAAAGACACAATTTCTAAAATGCATGGTTATAGTAGAGTTAGCACTTATTTATTTAGCGAGGACATTTTTTATTCTCTGGAGGAAGCCTTAGAATTAATAATGTCTCAAATCTAAGCAGTGCATTCCTGCTTTTGACCAGGGGCCATGGAGATGCCATTATTCTAAAAAGAAATGGTTATTGGAAGATACATCACAGTAGCACTAGAAGTTATTTAAGTGCAAACATACAAGGTTTTTACAAGAACTACTTTTAAAGGTTCCTCAAAGAACCATTTAAGAACATCCCCCTGGTATATCGACCCAAAAATATCCTTTGAAAAGAGGAACCAGTAAAAGGGGTTCTTTTATGTACATTTTGAAACAGGTTCCGCAGAGCCTTTTAGGGGTTCCTCTATATTATCAGTCTGAAGAACCCTTAAAAGGTCCTCCATGAATGATTTAGTTTAAGAACGGATATAGTCAATTTGGCATGCAACTGATCACGCACCTTCAAATGGTTCTCACAGGGTTCAGAAATGGGTCAGTAAAGAACATTGCTTGTTGTGCATTTTATGCTAAAAAGGAAGGACATAGGTTATGTATAGTTAAACATACATTCAGCTAACAAACCAGAAAGAGAGAGAGGGAGAGAGAGAGATAATGAGAGAGAGGAGGTTATGGACATTGACCAAAACGGATGAGTGTTACAGAAAGTTCACTGGGTAATGGAAAGTCATGACAAAAAAATGAAGACAAGAAAAAGGGGAACAGAGAGGAAAGACGCAAGAGCCTCAGGGCAGACATGAAGAAATACAGAGGTCCGCTCCAGAGGTCATGTCAGAGAGGTCAACCTGCTTACTGGCCTGTGGCTGTATGACACCCAAGACAAGCCGCCTATCTAACCCAAGTCTTTTATCTGGGTGAGCAACATGACAGTACAGCCGTGGGTGGCAGTGGGAATGAACACTGGCCACTCTGAGCCAATCAGTCGTGTCCTTCACCAAACCATTCCTGCCCAGTGGGGGATCCCATTCCATACATGGCCTTAAAAATAAGACACTACTTGTCTATAGGCCCAGGTCAAAAGTGCTGGACTACATAGGGAATAGAGTACCATTTGGGCCTCTACAACCTATCAATGGACAGTAAGCACAAAATACTGAGCATATTTAAATAATATAGTAAACAAGTTATTGCAAAATAGCCAGGCAATTGAACCAGCGTGGTGTGACACGATAGTATGCTGAGTAAAATAAGAAATATGCAGTCAGTCTCCGAACTGCAGTCAATCTCCTATAAACCCAGAACTACAATATTGGGTAAAAGGGGTAATTAGGATATGGTTGCATAAAGCTAAGAAATTGTGTTTTTTCATAGTACCAAGCTCACTACCACAGACTAGGTTCAAGACTTGCCTAGCCGACAAGTGGACTGGAAGACAGGGGGACCACTGTAAAGCTAACAGAGGTTGTCAGATATGTCTGTATACCCTGAGACAAGTTGAACCACATCCTGGTTGGAAGAGCAGTTTCGAAAAAAGCAGAGTGGCTTTGCCCAATCCTGGTACATTCAAATAACCAAATACTGCTGCTCCTTGTTAGCTACTGCCAATAGCAGCAACTACTTTTCCTAGAAGGTCCATGAAAGACATACGGTTTATTGACAGAACCTACCTCAACCAAATATCACTAGTAGTGAATGAATTAAAAAAAAAATAGCCACGAGAGAAACAGTCCGTCGCATGTGAAGCACATCCCATTTGATTCACCTGATTAACTTGCATTTGAGAAGTTGACAAGTTTGCAAGCAACATTTAACATGGGTTTTTGTGATTAACATGTTCTATATAATTCCTTCAACATCTGGTGTGTTTATTGTTTAACTAGTGAATGTTTTTATTGCTGCTTTAAAATCTTAAGGAACATCTGGTCCTGCTGGAATGTCTACCAATAGCACATCCATCTTTTATTACACAAAACACTGTACTCTGGTCACAGAAGATATTAAAAAGTAATTCAAAAGTATAAATACTCCACACTTAAGATGAGGCCACACAAAAATACTTACTGTAATGACTGACTAATAGTTTATAAGGACTTTAATTTAATGTATTTTGAATGGAGTAATTATTACTAAATTATGAATATATTATACTATAGTTATAACATGTTACCAGACAATCTTGTAAAGACATTCTGAAGGGCCAACTATGTATTAACGTCAGAATTCTATGTACAACAAACAAAAAACGGACATTCTCAGGCTTTAATATGTTTAGTATCGGTCACCATAAGATTAAAGAACGCTGTCAACTTCAAAGTATTAAGTGCGTGTGCCAATGGTGCCGAGCCTTTTACTTCTTTAGAAGTCAAACAGCAAAAGAATAACGTTGCTTCAAATAATACACTGATGGAAGACAGGTGGTTGAAAAGAGCTGTTCCATTGAACAGCTTGAGGTAAAACAAACAGTCCAGGTGTTGACACACTCGACCAAACCCAAATGAAAAAGGCTGATTGGGCAATACAGGCTATGTTGATGTAATCTTCTCCTAGATGATGCATCTATCCTCCCCTTAAAATGCCCCGCCTCAACATAAATCACCTTTATCCTTTCCAAAATTATAGTATGATTCATGAATACTCCTCCATGAAAACATATAATGAATAATTTATAGAATTGTTTGTGCAGGGCTTTTTTCATATCCCTGTTAGCTATGTCCTGTACCAGTGTATGGTGTGTGCTGAATGTTTCAGCACACAAGGAGACTGTTGATCCATTCTGCCACCATATTACTAGAGATTTGATTGACATGCCTCTCCCCCTCTCTGCCTTGCTCTCCCTGCCTCCTCTCCCCCTCTCTGCCTTGCTCTCCCTGCCTCCTCTCCCCCTCTCTCCCTTGCTCTCCCTGCCTCCTCTCCCCCTCTCTCCCTTGCTCTCCCTGCCTCCTCTCCCCCTCTCTCCCTTGCTCTCCCTGCCTCCTCTCCTCCTCTCTCCCTTGCTCTCCCTGCCTCCTCTCCCCCTCTCTGCCTTGCTCTCCCTGCCTCCTCTCCCCCTCTCTCCCTTGCTCTCCCTGCCTCCTCTCCCCCTCTCTGCCTTTCTCTCCCTGCCTCCTCTCCCCCTCTCTCCCTTGCTCTCCCTGCCTCCTTTCTCCCATCCATCCCTTTCTCTCTAGCCAGCGTAGCCCAGTCTCTGCTCTGACAAGGCGTATGAGTGGTTCTATGTCTTTGCATATGCATGGTCTCGATTGGGATTAGTGCTGGGAGAATGTGCAGTACAAGTGTGTGCCCATAGTCACAGCGAACTCCAGACCTTTTTTCTCCAGCCTTTTACATTTCTTAACCCCCCATAGGACTGTCATATTCATCATCCAAACCCATGGTTGGAAGGATCACAAGGTCACGTTCTGGTTTAATGCTCAGGGATTGTCGTTGGGACACCAATTTAGCAAGATCAATTTTGATCTGCACATTGCCAGGGATTCGCACCAGCAAGCTTTCCAACTCATTAGCAAACGGTGCTACCAACATACCAAGAATGTTATTTCTGAACCTCATTCTTTCTTATCCATCTCCTAAGAAGATGCATTAACACAATACCATAAATAAATACAATGGTCATGGTTGCACGCTTGAGGATCAAAAAGTTCAAAAAGCTTAAAAAAAAGAAAATCTATAATATAATGAATCTTGACAGGTCCAGTTTCTGTGGAAATCATTTTTATGGGTCAAGCTATTTTTGTGAAAGCATGAGATGCTTGTTTTTGGTCAGGCACAGAGATGCTGGTCTAAGTGCAACCTATTTCCAACATTTTTCATTACCTTTCATTAGGGCACATAAGGATAATGGTTAGTTATCGTCGCCAGACAGGGAACGTATTGCAATCTGGGATGTAGAAGATTTTTGATGCAATCTGGGATGTATTTTTGATGCTGCTCCACTTTGGCCAAGGTGGCACATTAAATCAACCTGAATGCATCTGTACACAAAGCCTTAATGATGTTATTTAAACCAAGACTGGAGTTTCACGCAGCATTTCTCCAGGAAACCTCCATCCTCTAACCTTTCTCTGCTTCTCTCTGTCTGTCTCTCTCTTTCTCTCTTTTTCTTTCTCGCTCTCGCTCTCCTTTCTCTCTATCGCTTTGATTCTGAGGACCACATGAAACAACAGTCACACAAATATATAAAGATCCTCACAGCTGCTTAAAATATATTATATTTTGTCTTGTTGCTAGTACTCTGCTTGAAGGGAAATTAAACCAGAGGAGTGAAATAAGTGTTGAAACCTTATTCCTTACATAATGCCCTATTTTCTACTAGGGCTCTGGCCAAAAGTACTGCACTATTTTAGCAGCCATGAACTGCAGCACACCCTGACATTCTATCTGATAAGGAAAGAATTCAGTTCAGAAAATGAATGTCAGTTAGTGAGACATTTCACTACACATGCTGGAGCTGACAGGGAATTTTAACAGCAGGGGAACGACATCCGTCTCCCTCCCGGTACATTCCGGAAGATAGACCCCATTCTTATGCTTTTTTTTAATGAGGCTGTCGCACCCGTTTTATTTCCATTGTTTAAGATAAGACAGTGGAGAAACATTTGGAAAGGTAGGAAAGGCAATGGGCTGGAACTGCCTTCATCATAGTTTTAAAGATAATCCTGAAATATCATGTTTTGGAGTTCGCAGTCTGTGTTGATGAGAGGAAAAAGCATTTAGCATTATTGCAAATATATTACTGCAAATATTACAGTAAACATCTCACAGTAAAAAAAACAGGCTAAGAAACTCCTGTGATGCAAAACCTAGACAATTTAGAGAATGCCTACATCCCATGTTAGAAGTGAGGAAAGTCCAATCATGGAACAGCAACTTTCCCAGTACAGTTGATTATCCAATATACTATGTCAGAATGCTAACATTTTATAGGTCCCTTGGTGGTGAAACCGTATCCAATAGTAGGTAAGACCCTCATCTGCGAGACAGCGCAAGTCAGAGAGCCAGTGATTTACACATAGTTTATGGAGCATTAAAAAGACAGAAGGACCATAACAGAAATAAGGTTATTTACGGGAGACTGTGAACATATGGGCTTTTGTGGGAATGCATACCCTGAGGTGTTGAGTGTGTATGCGTGTGTGCGCCTCATGTGAGACCTATTTTGTATGTGTAATATAATTAATAATTAATTATTAGCCCAAATCAAGAAAGGTACAAGCATATATTCTTCCACAGCCAAGCCAAATGTGAATTGTATAATTGACTTAATAATATTGTAGACAACATTTTGAAATAAAACACATCATCAGATTGAAGCAAAACCATCAAACTGATAACCATTAGTCATTTTTAATAATCGGATTTAGTCTCATACTAGTAGTCATTAAGAATCAGTTTTTACACTAAAATAAAATGGCATGGAAATGAGTGACCTAATCCTCGCTCAACACTAAGCGACTGTGATACTTCTGGCCCCGGAGAGGAACTGAAACATCTATTAAACATATTGTTCCTGTCTTGACCAATAGGTGGCAGAGTTTCACACCACAATCAGCAAGAGCGCTTTACTTACTTGCACTCTCTGTCCTCCAGATCAAAATGAGGGTTGAAGTTGATGAGTATCTTCTGGCTCGGATCTGGAGCTGATATAACCCACATACAGTGTTGGGATGGAAAGTATGACATTGGATAGCCAGGTGAGGTGAGGTAATTTGCACTGGTCATCACAATGTTATCTCCACATTGGCCTGCAAACCAAAACCGAAAGATTGTAAATAAAAAGGAATATACACATAAATAAACAAAAACAACAGGGTGATGTGAAGGCTGTCTTGTAAAAAACGATAATTCATTTAGAAAACATTTATAACCCTCAATCCTCAGTGGAAATTATTAACCAGGCGACGTTAAAACAAATTGTTGTACTGTTTCAACATGGGGCATATGAAATAGCCACAACTGGTCTCCTTATGTCATTTTTTTTACTAGGAATAGTATGTAACAGCGGTATGAAGACATCCTTACCTAGAACGAATAATCTGCATGAACAAAATAATGAATTCTGCATAATGAATTCCCTTTTTGCTATTCAAATAATGACAACCCACGAATAAATTACAAAAAAACGGAGTCGTTTCGGATGGGCTAACTTTGAATTGATTTAGACGAGCCTAGAGCTACAGATGCGGCCATCAAACCCCTGCAGGCTACCAGCCTAGATACACCTCAGTAGACGTGCCGAAAACAGGTGAGTATTGATGACATATCGAGGAAATTTAGGCTTTTTATTAGGCTACTGTTAGAGAATATTTCATTTTACCAGTCCACACTTACCACTTTGAGTCAATGAAGCCACAAAGATGAGTTGGGTTGAAAAGAACAGTATTAATCCACAATACATAATTGGACTGTAAAATACAGACGTCGGTAAAAAGCAAAACAAATCCTTGCTATTTCCACCTTGTTATAGTGTGCAGTGATAAAGAACAATTGTCCAATCAATTTATTTTGTGTGTTTCAGGTCGCAAGCAGCGTCATGTGTTATTATTCAACAACGGTTTCCTCTCTCCTCCGAAATTCGTGTTTCTCTCGCAGAATAAGTATTTGACATTTCCCAGCAAAAAAAAAATATAACAATAATCCAAACGGAGAAAACAAGTGTTGATTTAGAAAATCCAGTCTTCTTAAATTCCCCGACAGGTAATCATCGATAACAGAAATTTGAAGGCTATCAAAAGTGGATCAAAAACTTACAGGATTCAATAACATACACTCACTGCCCCGTCTAAAATTAACTGGCATTAGCTAACATACGTATGTTTCCCCAATTCCGCTGTCTCTTGACCGTGCTTCCTTTCGCGACGCGCACTGACTGACCAGCACAGTAGAATGTCAGCGAAGTCACTCTCATTCGACTTTACGCCAACTGTAAAAGTAACAGTGGTATTTCCACTCCCCAAATTCCAGCTCCAAGACGCGACTCACTACCACCCGCTCGCACACTACGCAGAGCGCTGGAGTGATTGGAAGGGAGGAACGTAGGCTACCGCGAACACAAGGTTCTACCATTCATTTGACAATTGACTTAAACCTATGCAGACTCTTACAATCTTGTGTTTAAAATGTACTATTTTTTTTAATTATATATAAATATATGTATTTATATATAAACATTTAAGAGAAATGTTCCCTTGCGCATGACATTATGCTTTTTTTCCGATGGGTCTTTGCAAATGCTAAACTCTTCCTGAATTGAAAGAGTAATATTTTGCTATGTGTAAGGCAATTTATTTCTAATTTCAAACGCTGAAGAATGCTTAAGAATGTCCCTGACATTGTACTGCATTATACTTAAATGAAACCTTGTAGATCCACAAGTAGGTTATCATCTCAGTCAGATCCTCCTTTGAATCTCTGGAGGAGATTGAGCAAGAAAGTAACTCAATCATCAGCACACTGCTGTATGTTTATATATATATATCCATCAGCCATAACATTATGACCACTGACCGGTGAAGTGAATAACACTAATAACCTCATTATCATGGCACCTGTCAGTGGGTGGGATTTATTAGGCAGCCAGTGAACATTCTGCCCTCAAAGTTTATGTGTTAGAAGCAGGAAAAATGGGCTAGTGTAAGGATCTGAGCGACTTCGACCAGGGCCAAATTGTGATGGCTAGACGACTAGGTCAGAGCATCTCCAAAACTGCAGCCCTTGTGTGGTGTTCCTGGTCTGCAGTGGTCATTACCTATCAAAAGTGGTCCAAGGAAGGAAAAGAGGTGAACCTGCGACAGGGTCATGGGCGGCCAAAGCTCATTGATGCACCTGGGGAGCGAATGCTGGCCCGTGTGGTCTGATCCAACAGGCAAGCTACTGTAGCTCAAATAGCTGAAAAAGTTAATGCTGTTACTGATACAAAAGTGTCAGAACACACAGCGCATCACAGTTTATGCGTATGGGGCTGCATAGCTGCAGACCAGTCAGGGAGCCCATGCAGTCAGCTGAAAGCGCCTACAATGGGCATGTGAGCATCAGAACTGGACCGTGGAGCAATGGAAGAAGGTGGCCTGGTCTGATAAATCATGTTTCCTTTTACATCACGTGGATAACTGGTTGCGTGTGCGTCGCTTGCCTGGAGAACACATGGCACCAGGATGCCCTATGGGAAGGAGGTATGTCGGCGGAGGCAGTGTGATGCTTTGGTCAATGTTCTGCTGGGAAACCTTGGGTCCTGCCCTTCATGCTAATGTTACACGTACCACCTACCTGAGCATTGTTCACCCCCTTGTAAGTCCATGATTTTAAAGAGAAAATTGTATTACAAAAAGGTAAATTTCACTCAAATACCTTCTTATTTTTAAGCCTCTCCAGTGGGGCTTTGGTTGTATGTTTGGGGTCATTGTCCTGCTGTAAAATTAATCCAAAGTTCCTAGTCCCAATATATCTGTACCTTCCGGAATCCATTTTGCTCTCTGTCTTCTCAAATGTTCTATGGCTTGTCGCAGAGAAACATCCCCATATCATGTTGCTCCCATAGGGATGATGTTCTCAGGATGATTTGTGGTGTCATACTTGTGCCACACAGAGTGCTTAGCATTGAGGCCAAAAATACTATCTTCTTCCCCTTGATCTCAGAATTCTTTTTAGTTTTTTTCCAACAAAGACTTTCTTCTTGTCACTCTCTCACAAAGGGCACTTGTGTGAAGCACCCAGGATTTTATTGCAGTATTCACAGTGTCTCCCAGCTCGGCTGTGGAAGACTATAACTCCTTTAGAGCTGCCATAAGCCTCTTGTTGTTGGCCTCCCTGACTAGTTCAAAGTTTATTTATCAAATGCACAGGAATAATGCACAGAAATAACACAGCGTCATCCTGCACAATAAAATTATTGTGACATGGCACACAACATCTACGTAGTAAGAATTAAGAAATACAGTGGGGAAAACAAGTATTTGATACACTGCCGATTTTGCAGGTTTTCCCACTAACAAAGCATGTAGAATGAATGGAATGTGAATGATGGAATCTAAAACAAAAATCCAGAAAATCACATTGTATGATTTTTAAGTAATTAATTTGCATTTTATTGCATGACATAAGTATTTGATAGATCAAAAAAGCAGAACTTAATATTTGGTACAGAAACCTTTGTTTGCAATTACAGAGATCATACGTTTCCTGTAGTTCTTGACCAGGTTGGCACACACTGCAGCAGGGATTTTGGCCCACTCCTCCATACAGACCTCCAGATCTTTCAGGTTTTGGGGCTGTCACTGGGCAATATGGACTTTCAGCTCCCTCCAAAGATTTTCTATTGGGTTCAGGTCTGGAGACTGGCTAGGCCACTCCAGGACCTTGAGATGCTTCTTACAGAGCCACTCCTTAGTTGCCTTGGCTGTGTGTTTCGGGTCATTGTCATGCTGGAAGACCCAGCCACGACCCATCTTCAATGCTCTTACTGAGGGAAGGAGGTTGTTGGCCAAGATCTCGTGATACATGGCCCCATCCATCCTCCCCTCAATACGGTGCAGTCGTCCTGTCCCCTTTGCAGAAAATAATCCCCAAAGAATGATGTTTCCAACTCTATGCTTCACGGTTAGGATGGTGTTCTTGGGGTTGTACTCATCCTTCTTCTTCCTCCAAACACGGCGAGTGGAGTTTAGACCAAAAAGCTCTATTTTGCCTCATCAGACCACATGACCTTTTCCCATTCCTCCTCTGGATCATCCAGATGGTCATTGGCAAACTTCAGACAGGCCTGGACATGCGCTGGCTTGAGCAGGGGGACCTTGCGTGCGCTGCAGGAATGAAATCCATGACGGCATAGTGTGTTACTAATGGTTTTCTTTGAGACTGTGGTCCCAGCTCTCTTCGGGTCATTGACCAGTAGTTCTGGGCTGATCTCTCACCTTCCTCATGATCATTGATGCCCCACGAGGTGAGATCTTGCATGGAGCCCCAGACCGTGGGAGATTGACCGTCATCTTGAACCTCTTCCATTTTCTAATTATGCCAACAGTTGTTGCCTTCTCACCAAGCTGCTTGCCTATTGTCCTGTAGCCCATCCCAGCCTTGTGCAGGTGTACAGTTTTATCCCTGATGTCCTTACACAGCTCTCTGGTCTTGGCCATTGTGGATAGGTTGGAGTCTGTTTGGTAACGAGTTCAAACAGGTGCAGTTAATACAGGTAATGAGTGGAGAACAGGAGGTCTGTGAGAGCCGGAATTCTTACTGGTTGGTAGGTGATCAAATACTTATGTCAGGTTTCTGTACCAAATATTAAGTTCTGCTTTTTTGATGAATCAAATACTTATGTCATGCAATAAAATGCTAATTAATTATTTAAAAATCATATAATGTGATTTTCTGGATTTTTGTTTTAGATTCCGTCTCTCACAGCTGAAGTGTACCTATGATAAAAATTACAGACCTCTACATGCTTTGTAAGTAGGAAAAACTGCAAAATCAGCAGTGTATCAAATACTTGTTCTCCCCACTGTATATAAAGCAAAAATACAGTAAGAATATAGCAATAATGTACAAAACAATGTAAACTTTTAAAACAAGTAGAATGGGGAATATAAACAGTATGGGTAAAAGTATTGAATATTATAGATTATATAGATAAAAGCATTGATTGATGCTTTTGAAGAACCTTATTCAGAATTTGCTTTGAATGTTCATTTGTCTTCATGATGTAGTTTTTGTTAGGAATCGTATCAATCAATTGTGGGACCAGAGACACGTGTATTTCACCTGATATCACGTGAAAATATCTGATTGTACACAGGTGGACTCAACTAATATGTGACATCTAAAGACAATTGATTTCACCACAGTTCATTCAGGTGTGTCATAGCAAATAGGCTTTGTAGCTGTAATTAATTTAGAACAATTTGTAGATTTTATTTTTCACTTTGGCATTATATACTTTTTTCTGTGGATCATTGGCAAAATCTCCTAACAAAACACTTTTTGAGGACGTTGAAACACAATCAAATATGGAAAAGTCAGAGAAGGAGAACACTTTTGAGAGATACTTTAAATGGCTCTCAATGCCAGTCACATTTGACCAAATATTTTTAGCAAAAGGGCGTGGCTTCATCATATCTCGTGACAGAACTCGACTGGGGCATGTGCAAGAGTGTGTGTGTGTGTGTCGGAGGGTGTGGACTGTGTGTGTGTGTGTGAGTGTAAAATGATAAAAATTATCACCAGCATGCAGAAGGATCTTGCCTCTTGACTCACTTTTTAAGGACAGGGTTTAAATTCCTATAAAACGATTTGTTCAATTTATTTTCCTAATTAACATTGGGGATTTGAACTGCATGCCACACATCATAACGGATTAAGAATTTGAAAAATGAAAAACCTAAATTGTGTCAAAGTAATCCTAAACACGAAAATAGCAACAGTTGTATGGACATGGCATGGTTATGCTTTCATTCAGCCCACTTCCATTTCAACAAGATGTTTGGTAGTTGTGTGTGTGTGTGTTTGTGTGTGATCCATGTCTGTGTCCCAAAAGGAAATTAGGTACACAGGTCTAAATGTCTATACTAAATAATGAACAATCAGTGAATATGTAAATTTAAGATAGAATTGACATTTTTCAACTCATTCAAAGGTTAGGTTAAAAATTTGGTTTGGGGAATATGGATTTCTGTGTCTAAGTCAGATCTCAGGTCCCCACAAGGACAGAAAGACAAACGTGTGTGTTTGTGCCTTGGTGTGTATGTAAGATCATGAGGTGAGGAAATACAGAAAGACTGAGAAAGAGAGAGAAGGAAAGAGAGAAATAGAGTTGCAGAGTTAACAAACGATGCGTACAGTATATGTCTGAGGTGAAGTTCAATATAACAGCTAGCTAGCCTGGCTCTAAAACTTCAAACCCCCACCAGCAGAGATCTAGGAGAGAGAATGGAGAAAGCAACAAGAGGAGAGGGAGGAAAGGAAAGCAAGATCAGAGACTGAGAGAAAACGAGAATTAAGAGACCAAAAGAGAGAAAGAGAGACACAGCGATATAGATACAGAGGAAGAGAGTTCTCTCTCTAGAGAGCAGATCAAAACCACAAAGGCCTTCATGGTGGCAGAACATCGTCAATATAAATGGCGCTATTTACGTTTAGGCCCCACTGATTTATGAACCTCATACGTAACCGTGCACACACAAACACACACACACACATATTTACAAAGCCCGCTTCTGGATATCCCCGGCTTGGTTTAAATCGAGCCAAATCAGACAGCTCCCAACATCATATATCAACGATAATTTAACAATTTGTGTCCCAAATGGCACAACCACGCCTCCTGAAACCCAAGACATTTGACCAGAGCCCTTTTGCCTTGGGTTCAATGTAGCCCACTGTGTAGGGAATAGGGTGCCATTTGGAAGCAGTAAACTCATTGATAATGCGAGGTTAAAGCTCTTGAGGGTTCCAGAGTATTTCCACATCGTCACTTACAGGGACATTGGTTTCCTAGTACCTACGCCCTTTCAGATCTGGTGTTGTGGTCGATCAGTCAATCACCCTGATAAAGCTGAACGTATATATCATACCAAAACCCAGCTCAGGTTGAACGCTGGACTCAATACATTCACAATGTTGACGTGTGTTGACGTGTGTTGCGTGTGTGTTGTATGTGTGTTTGTGTGACCTGCATGTGTGTCTGTGCGCGTGTATGGGTGTGCGCCTTTTCCCCTGAGTGACAGGTAATAAGCCTGGAATGATGGAAGAGGGGGCCCGTTTCTATAATGACACAGTAATATCAACGTAATTACAGGCTGAGTGACAGTGATGCATTGCGGAGCTATGTTGGGCTTTGTGGCAGAAGGCCATTTTGAAGGGACAGCCCATAAAGGTGCATAGCAGCGGCCTGTCGCCACAAACAACCACCGTCGATCCGGCGTGTGTGGACGGGGGAAAATCAAATACTACCTCGGGAGAAACAAACGACGCAAGGAATGGCCTCCGGTTTAATCTCTGCGAAATAAGTTAAATTGGCAAACATTTGAATTTGCAGAGATTGGGAACATTACAATGTAGGTCAGTTGATTTTTAACGTCTGGACACGTCATGAGGTCAGTTGTAGTGATAGGAACTCATCCAGTTGGAAATGGAACTCATCCAGAGGACAGTGCGTTTTTCACACCCACCTCAGACAAAGGCTAAGCTGCCAGCAGTACGGTCTGTCAGCAAACCGCCCTGCCAATGCCAGGGATGGATCCCAAATGTAATCCTAATCCCTTGGTAGTCATCTACTTCTGATGAAGGCTCCTGTACAAACAAGTGCATTTTACAGGAAATAGGTTTTCGTTCAGGACAGCCTCAGGGACTAATGAGTGTGCTGGTGAATTAGTGCCAGATATTTAGTAAATACAGTAATTTCAGCTATCACCACGACCGAGGTTGATTGATTTTCTCACATCATTTGCACAACAGTTCTTACAGGAAGATGTGTTAACACTCATCATTCCTGAGACACATTCCTGTGTGCAATTTAAGTCAGCTCTTAGCTTTTAGAGGAACATCTGTTTCAAATTTTCTTTTAATTCTCAGAGCCGTGGTTATTTTCTATGATGACACAGGCTGAAATATTCAGCTCAGCTAACGTGAGCTACATATTTCAGTTTGAGACTCTTTCATTTACATGAGGGGTGTTGTATAAAAAGTAATCTACAATTGGATCCTCTCTAACCTGTCAGAGTTTCAAAGCCAAGACACATTTTCTAATCTTCTAATTCTGGCTCTGTGTTATCAAATCCCTTTGACTAGCGGTTAATAGCATCTGACCAGTAACCAAAAGGTTCAGTTCTCATGTACGAAAATGTGTCCACTTACTGGCATGTCGCTCTAGACAAGAGTGTCTTCTTCATGACTAAAATGTAAATCCTAAAATCCTCTTGGAGGTCACACAATCAGAAGACGATACTGGGGCTAACATTTGCCTGCAATGAGTTTGAATAGCCAGACGATAGTTTTTTCTTGTCTATATGGAGAATATTTCATAGGTCTTTCTGGTATGTGACAGGGCTGTTGTCTTTAATACTTTGCATGTTTGTTCACTTCCTGCTGCACCACTTGTCTACCATCACCTAAACCCCACTTTCCCGTGACATAATGAATGGTAGGCTTGGGTGCAACACATGAAACGTGTAGTGGAATTCTAGAAGCATTTATATGGTACATTATTTGAGCGACTGTAATTCATTCACTTAAAAGAGAAATGCAGACCAGAAATAGATGAATATGTGTCATAGGTTTTCCTAGTGAGATGAAACTCAGGGATGACAGTCAAGGATGACACGGCACGGTCCATTATGGGATTCATTTGCACGCCGTCATTAGTCTTCCACACCACACCACCCATGGGTGTAAGTGACTCATGTTTCGGATTTAACTGCTTTTGACTTGGTGAATTCTGGTGCCATTTTGGATGCAGATTTCTTGTTCCTGCGGCTTGTTTGGCCTAATCTGTTTGTCTGTCTGTCACTCTGTCTGTCTGTCTATCTGTGGTGTCTGTCATTCTGTCTGTCACTGTTTGTTGTTCTGTCTGTTGATCTGTATGTTGTTCAGTATGTGAGGTCTGTTCATGTATGTGTTTCAATGCTGGTTCCAAATGGGCTGCTGCTGAATAGCCTGTCTAAAATGACATCTGTTTTTGATGGGGTAAAACCTCTGGAGGGTTGTCTCCCTGGGCGATTCCCGTTATTAAGTCTCTGGAAGTTTAACATGCTGTTGGCCTGAAGCCATATTATTATCTCAAACTAACTGGAGCATCAGGAATGAGAAGAATGTCCATGAGAAAGAGAAAGCATATCATTTGTACGGGAATATCACTTTATTGTGACACAGAGACTGAATCCAGAGATGAAATGTGATGTTTTTGCCTGACTGATTCAAATACAAAAGATGTTGTTGGTTCGAAAGGGAGAAACCTCCAGTCTTGCCAAGAACGTGTAGAACAGAGGTTGGAGTTAGTAAAGTGACATTGTAATCAGTCAGGCAGAGCTCAGTGGTCTGAGACATCCTGGGAGTCTGACAGCATGAGGGCTTGATTGAGTGTGTTTACACTGGTCAGATAGTGTGGCCTCGTTGGCCTGTGTGTTTGACTGGTACTCCGGCTGACCTGGTTTAATGGAGGGGCCCGAATTAACCCCTATTCCCTAAACTGGAAAGAGGTTACTGTGAATGTGACAGCACATTACAGTACACCTCATATAAACAGTGTCAAAGCATCTATTCTATGAGAACATATTTGATAACATGTTGTGTAATACCAAAAACCTAACTGTATTATCTAGAATATAATTAGAGGAGCAGGTTGTATTTTATTTCACTGTAACTGTTGTTGCAACCGAGTTGCCTGATGTGTTCACATTACATCATGTTCATAAAAGCCTTAAACAAAGGCTTCCATACATTATTTACTGTATGCCGCAGTAAAAGTTACTTATTTATTACTGTTGACAAAATCTTGACTTAAAATTACAAATTCCGTCAGTGTGTTTGGCCCTAGTAGAAAGTAACACATTACCTAGTGAATAGTTTGCCTTTTGGGACAGAGAAGACACAGACACACTCAGCCTGTCCTCTCCACACACGTCCTTACGAGCATCAAGGGTGCGACACAACAATGACTCTGTTATGCAGAACACAGTTAAGAGATATAGCACCAGGTCACCACTGTTGACCACTAACAATCCTTAAGTTACTAAGGACCACAAGTGCCATCAGTTCACTTGATAGGAATTTGAACATGTACGTAAAAAAGAACGTTTAGGCAATTTTTTGGCATCGAATATCAGCATTTGTCTGTTTTCTATTTTAAACCTAAAGTCTTGTGATGTAAAATATCAAGACTATCTGCTCATATTTGACTCAGTGTATTAAGATAATCTGCAGAAATGTCTTTTTCTTTGTGCAGTCTGAAAACTGTGTGGGAGGACAGTTGAATGCTCCTTTTGTCATCAGGAGGCAATCTTAAACCTCTATTTTTAAATGCAGTTGAACACAGCATGGTACAGCAAGATACAATCGGGACACATTCATTGAGTTCATTGAGTTAATGGTTGTTATTGATACACAACTGATTATATAAAAAGTTAAAGAAAAAAACAACTTTTTAAATTAGTCCCACTTGATTGGATCTTCTTAATGCTCTCTCAGTACGTGACTTAGTAAATATATCCAGGGCTATGAGCAATCATGAACAATTTATGATAATAAGCAACAGATTTCACTCTGACCTTAAACAGTATTTGGCAAACTGTAGGGGAAAGACAAATTGTGTTAATGTTGCACAGAGTATTAATAAAGCTTTGGACAAGTAAATCAAACCAGAACAGCTCAAAGGGGTAGAAATCTCATGTTTCTGTAAGATTTGGCAGCTTGATGAAAAAATGCAAATGCAATTGTCGTCAGAAATGTGCAATAGTAAAATGTGTTTTGATTGGAGTACACCTCCTGGACAGGACACTTGTCTGTGTAAGAACACTTCTGCATTAGGTTTAGTCTGAATAAAACACTTTTGCGGAGGCTGGGCTTACGAGAAATTGTATTCACTATCACCAGAACATGTAGACACCAATTCAAATACAAATGTCAATGTGGAACATGACCTTTCAAAGAATTGATTTATTTTTCAGAGCTCATTTCCAGAGAAGACACTTTGAATCGACTTCTATTCAGAGAATATTCCCAGCTGTTTGTATACTTTAAGAAAAACTAAAATGGGACTAACCCACAACATTTTTGTAGCAGTCTTAATAGTGGCCACCCTCAGCCAACCACATGATGGACCTCACAATAGTATTTACATTAGCCTAATAAATGGCAGTAATTTACTCCAGCCGAGTTATTACACTAAATCACCTAGATGACTGTTCCTGGCTCACGACATTCTTCAGTTTTTCCTTCCACTCACCTCATTTTTGTCCTGAATGTGGTGTGTGTTGCCAAACTGTGTTGAGCTAGAACCTCACCGCACAAAAAACGGTCTGGAATGGTTTACGGAACCATGCATCTTTCCCGATCTGTTGGCTTCTGCGGTTATTGAGTTGATGGTTTACTTTGTACGTTTGTTCCCCCTCTTAGATGGTCGTAGCTTAGCTCAGCTTGGTGGACCGTGGTATGGTATGGGGGTGGCGAGAGAGTGGGCATGCTACTTAAATGACGTCTTACTGCATTTGGTAATGTACCACATTTGAGCAGCGCTATTGGCACCAGTAGAAAGTAATGCATGTCAACTGGGCTTTAAATGGGTGGCCCAATTCAGATTGTTCTTGACTAATTGGTGATTTGACCGATCAGATGTGATGTAAGAATATTAAACTGGCCAAAAGACCACTTAGTGGAAAAAGGTATTGGGGTTTCTGTTTAAATGCAGCCTATGAAGGGAATATTGTGCCATTTGGGACATAGGCTATAGGTTAAACCCTCAACCAGCAATGCAAGGACACCGACATTTCTTGTGGAAGCAGCTACTCTACATATATGTATCTCTTCCATTAACAAGACGACCACAGACTACAGTCCATCAGGAGTTTAGTGTTGAAATCCCTTGGGTTTTATTACATGTGCCAGTAAACACAATCCCTTTAGGGATACTGCTGTACTCTACGGTCTCACTTGGTAACCGAGTGATGTAACACAGGTCTGGTATTGGAGTTTAACGAGTGAAGACATCAGCCACAGACTGCCTCCTCAGCACAAGACACATGGCCTCATTACGCTGTATCTACACAATCCATTAAGAGCGGACTGTTTCAGGCCACTCATCTGTCTTCTAGTTATTAGGCTGCAGAGGGTTAAACAGGTGGACGTTCAGTTGCTAACTCACTGCGGGTAGTTCCAGACTCAGACTGGTCATAGGGCAGTTCAGGCAGATACCAGCGGGTCGGGCTAATGTTGTTTTTGTGAAATAATTACTATTTGTTTAATATTTGTGCCTGAAGGCCCCTTCCTTACCCAATGTTGTAATATCCAGTACAGTATACAATATAAAGTCCTGTCTCATTCCAGACTCTCCCAATGGATTTTGGGAAGTTAAAATGATGTCAGCGAGGCCTCCTAGGTATCTGCACCATACCAACCTTTTCCCTCACTGCTCGTCCAATTGGATGTCAACACTGGTCAAAGCGTGTGTTAGAAAGTTCACTAACAGGAGGACCTCAGCTTAGCAGAAGGCAGACCCGCTTCCACAGAGGATGCTGGCATTTGACTTTGGTGCTTCTCAACCGCAAGCCACACAGTCAAGACTCAACCCTAGATAATGGTGTTTAGCTTGGTGGTACGAGCCTTAGACGGCTACGCCTCCTGAAAGGCTCAAAGGAAAACTCTTGTCCCAGGCCTTCTCTATGGAGGTCAGCAGCACGAAAACAAAGAAACCTTGTCCAGAGATCTGTCAGCGTTCACAAAACGTATTATCAAGAATAGTTTTTGCAAATAAATCCATTTAGGGTAGGAAAAACAATACAAAACAACAGCAAACCCACACATAACTTCATACTCTGTCCAAGGTTGTCAAATGCTATGGTCATTTCACTTCTCTATCGATATAGACATTAGCCCTTCACATAGCTCCAGTTCCGTTCATGGCCATTGTTTTATTTGGTTTCTTTTTAAGAGGTGAATGTGGACTTCATCGGTGTCTGAACGGGGAGGGAGCCCTAGGCGTCGGATCAATATTTGAACAGAAGTGCTTTGGTTTCCTCCCCAGTGTGTCCTGCTCCGTGTTGCCCACGGCAGCGCTGGGATCTGTGCCAGACGACCGTCTGAAAGATCATCATCGTGGTAATTCTTTATGAGCACTCTCCTTGATACATTATGAATGAACCCAGAAATCCAGCCAAAACCTTACACAGGTTCAAAGACACATATGGGCACGGGCATTGCAAGGCACACACGCGCACCTTTGACTGAGTTTAATCCACACAACTCCTTTTGTGACACATTTTGTGGGAATGCTCATTATTTGATCATTTGATAACTGTTCCCCATCCACATTTTATGCCTGAAGGTTCTGATTTTCCAGCTTACTACAGATGTCGCTCCCACTGATACAGTATTGATTAATAGTCTGCTGTTTGTCAGATACAGAGAACCTGAAGCTGGCTGGGGGATTGTTCTTATTATGGAATGCTTCCAGGTCCTGAGTGATTTTCAAAAGCCAAAAGCTGCTGTTCAATATTTTGAGAATGAAATAATGGCCAGGGGCATGTGGTGGTTGCTTTTAAGAATTACAGTAGATTTAGCTAAACTTCCCAAGGTCATTTTTTGAACATTAGTGGCGAATGAATTATTGAATGAGAACTAGAAAGGACATTAACTCAAGTACAATGTGGTGTGCTTGCTAGTTTTGAGGTGTTGGTGAAATGGTAATAGTAGTAACATACAGGGTTGACATTCAGGACATTTTGAGTTATGATTGTTGGCCAGCTGTATAAGAAGTTTTTTGTATTATTTCAAAAACAAGACCCCTAAAGTGGTTGTTGTACTTGTGAGCTAGCTAGAGTGTACATGTTAGTGTGATTAATGCTAGCAAAACTAGCTAGCTTGCATATACCATATAGAGAACGTGTTCTAGCTAACTAGTGGGTACAAGCTCCAGTGGATGACATAACAGAGCTGATCCCCTGACGGGTATATGAGTTAGCAACAGAGTCAGTGTGTTGTTATTCTGGATACTACTGATCTTGCGAGTGGGAATAATTGATCAATATCATTAATGAACCACCACATGCACACCTATTATTTATTTTCAAATTGAGAAGAGACAGTTTTTCACAGTTTTTCATACCCCTCATCTGAAATTGTTTGAGTTATAAAATAAGAAAATATGACCAGGTTTTCCAATCCTGAAATAGCCCAGGGGTCCTAGGAAATGTGGAGCAAATAGTCAAATCCATCAGGACCTATGGGCGATATTAATGACATTGTAATATTTGGCTTGCCTTGTCGCACTCTGGCAATTTCTTTTGGCACATTTGTCGTTTGTGAGCTCAATCAAGGTAGAAGGCTATTTCTCTCAGAAACAATCTGCACGTTTCAAAGTAAAAATAATATTTCTAGCTTTAATGTTTGAAGACAAGAGGGATCCATCAAGATCATTCAAATTTTATGGCCCATGATATACATAGGGATTCGGGCTAATATGGTTTTAATAAGTGTAATTTTCCCCTCCGTTTTTTAAGCCTCAAGTTATTTTAGACCAATCTACATATGTTTTAATGTTTGAATTGAGTTTTTTTCTTAAACAGTACATGACATATTATGGAACTAGACCGGTACATTTCTAATTATATAGCAATTCAAATATATTGTGTAAGTTTTGCAGCATTTTCAATAGTATTGGCAGTATGAAAATATTGTTTTTTTTAATCAGCCGGCCCCAAACTAATTCTGCATGTTTTCACTTTTTGTGTTGTAGCTTTTGCTGTATTGGTCCTTCAAGTGGCATTTGAATAATAATAAATGTATGAACAATTTCTTATGTTGTGCTTTTCTTTTGGCAAGCACATCTTACCATTTTGACATTGCAAAATACATTAATCCCTGTATATTGATTATCTATCTCTAAGAACCAATTTAAGAGCTATGCATAGTTTGAAAAGGTACGTCATTTACAGTATGTTTATATTGCTGTTCTGCCTCTGAGTATATTGATTGTCTGGATATGAAGTGCTTTTGAATGCATTTTACTGTACCTACACTAGACCACCACAACACCCACCACAACACCCACCCCTCCCCAACCACCCACCCTGTGCACTCAGAAGCTCATCTGTCTCAGAGTCCAACATTAAATTAAGGGGCCTTCTCTCTCTCTCTGGTTTCCTAGGTAACCACTCAGAAAATATGAGGCGTTTCCAGCAGGGGAATATCAGCATGCCCATGTTATTTACCACTGGCTAGTTTTATGCCCGTGGCACCAAATTCCCTATTTAGTGTTCTACTTTTGCCTGGGACCAAGCACTAATAGGGTGCTATTTAGGATGACCTAATCCTTGACACCTTCCATGCTGCTATGCCCCCACTCTCTGAAACATCCACTGACAACCTCCCGAACCACAAACCCCAAACAATGATGTTCCAGCTCAATCATCCATGCGGCATCCATGTCAAGTGGAAGAAAAGGGAGGAGAGAATTTGGGATGTTAACAAACCAACACTATATCACATCATCTCCTCTACACTTCCTGGATTAGTAGAACGTGTGGAAGAACCTCCCCTAATAGTTGTTTGTCATTCACATCAAGACCTCAACGTAAGAGATCTAGTTCCAGGCGATCTTTTGAACTTCTTGCTACATTAGGCTACAGCTCAGTAAACACGCTACTCACAGTTTCCATGGCGATATCAATATTTATCACTTGCACAACCGCATCAACAGGTGAGTTGTAATTTTGTCACATCACCTCCAGTCCCCATCCATCAAACTGATAATTAGCCAGAGTTCATTTGCATGGTTCCAGCTGAAGTATTTACCAGATGGGAGTCGTTCTATGAGTACCAGCTTCTAACATGATTAGTGCTTCATGCTGCATGATCATATCCAGATATAAGCTATAATGTTTCCTGATTGGCTGGGTTTAGGTGAGAAAAAATATATAGATTCTATGTTTCCGTCCCACTTGACTACATATTTGTTATGGGTCCTGTTCACCAGTGTATGAGTTCTTTTTTTTTTTACCACTATTTTTTATTGCTTTTGCAGTGCAAAACGTTTAAATAAAGTGGAGCATTTCAAAAGCACTTAATGAGTGTTAAAAAAAATACAAAGAATGACATTTGTTATGTTGACAACATTTTTGGATGCTAGCAAGCATATTGTCTAGGCGTAAAATACTGATAGTTCTCATCACTGTCCTGTTTGACTAGACGCTGTGGCTCTCAAAATTATTCACCCCCTTGGACTTTTCCACATTTTATTGTGATACAACATGAAATAAAAATGTATTAATCAGTTTTCATCACTTATCAGCACAAAAAGTATATAATGTCAAAGTGAAAAATAAAATCAGCAAATTATTCTAAATTACAAATACAGAAGTTAGATAGTTTTGCCAGAAGGCATGTGGGAGGCACTGAGACCAATTTGAAGAAGATTGTATTGTCTGATAGAACTTTTAGGCCTCAGTACAATGTTTGATACAAGCCTAACACTGCAAATCATCCTGAGAACACCATCTCTAACGTGAAATATGGTTTTGGCAGAATTATGCATTGGGGAGGCTGCTTTGTTTCAGGGTTGTGGAAAGCTTGTAGATCCAGTAAAGTACTGAGAAATGTGGGATGAAAATCTGTTGAAAGCTGCGAGAGATTTGGGACTTGGAAAAAGATTAATCTACCAGCAAAACAATGACCGTTAACATAGGACAATGACCCCTAACATAGGACAATGACCTCTAACATAGGACAATGACCCCTAACATAGGACAATGACCCCTAACATAGGACAATGACCCCTAACATAGGACAATGTCCTCTAACACAGGACAATGACCCCTAACATAGGACAATGACCCCTAACATAGGACAATGACCTCTAACACAGGACAATGACCCTTAACATATGACAATGACCCTTAACATAGGACAATGACCTCTAACATAGGACAATGACCTCTAACATAGGACAATGACCTCTAACATAGGACAATGACCTCTAACATAGGACAATGACCCCTAACATTGGACAATGACCCTTAACAAGTTGAAAATGATTGTTCATCAAAAGGTCCCCATCTAACTTGACAGTTTGCAAGCTCAAATTGTTGTGTCTTCCAGATGTGCTAAGCTGGTGGAAACTTCTCCAAATATGCTCTTAAAGGGGGTGAAGACCTATGCAATTGTTTATTTCAGTTTTGTATTTGTATTTAATATAGAACAACTTGCTATGTTGTGTGTGGGTGAGCTGATCACTGGCAAAACATCTAATTAAATCCATTTTGATTTCACATTTTAGTACAGTAACATTAAAAGTCCAAGGGGGTGAATACTTTTGAAAGTATAGTAGTGCCAAACATACAAAGGCATTTTATCTCACGTCCGTCATCTCATTCATTTCAAATTTTCAGGGTAAACTTTGTCAAGAGATTGAATTCATCATGCACCATTCTGGAAGGCAACATTTCTATTAGTTTCTTAGTGACATCCATCAGCCATCACGGCACAAGATATGCAAAGAATGAAAATCATTTTTTTATACAGTTTGTTCTAATTTGCAACAGACATCTTTGTTTCACAACAGAAAAGCAAGTAAATTGGATAATGTGGAAGCTTGTATTATGTTCCCTTGTGAATTATTTTATTTGCTACTTACTTGAAGGAAAATGTGCCTGATACAAAGGTGATCTGTTGTTCTCCTCCCTAGCTATCTTAAGAGGAATGCACTCTTGTAAGTCACTCTAGATTGGAGTGTCTGCTCCATGACTAAAAATAATGATTTATGTAAATGTACATTTTGACTACTAGAGGCTCAATTCAACCAGAAGTGGATTGCACTATTATCACAGCAGCTCTTTCTCCCATGGTCAAATTAGCTTACAGACTGGCTTTCAATACCGTATAAAATCCTACAGCTACTAGCGAGGAGACCCACCTCGCAGTTATGCCTTCACTTATTATGATGAGGAGTGTGTGGGCATGGGACAAATACGTTAAATGAAGAGGCTGTGTAAACATTGCCATGGAGCGTTTGAATGAGTCTCAGCAATAGGGCTTTATAGAACAACAAAAAGAAATATTCAAAATGATCACCTGGCTCATCTGGCAGCATGGGCTTTCTCGTTTTAAATTCTGTGTAGTCAATGATAATGTCTACTTTAGATATAATCACATATGGATTGTATTGCTCTACCACAGTTTTACCTCAAACATCTAAAACCGCTTTGCTGGTGTCGGCAAACGCTGTTCTGAAAGGAATCTAGCCTGAGGTCATAATTGTTAATGCAAGATGAACACCTTCCTTGATCTCGGACCCCAGGCCAAAATATCCTAAGAGTCATGGGTAACTAGTTTCACTTGGTAGCTGGGTATAGGGCGTGTCATCCCATTTTCCATGGATGGTACCTTCAAGGAAGGCGGTCATGTGTTGTGAAGCGGTCTATTTTAGAAGGGCGGTGTGTAATGGAGTTAAACATGTGCCGTGAGCTAGCTCCACAGCTAACAAAAAAAACTGTTAAGGATGGGACCATTGAAGAGGTACTTACAGAGCAGTCACAAGAGGACCACTTGTCCGAACCTAGCGTGGCAGTCAGACAGCGGAGGAGGTCCTTGAAAAGCAGCTCTGCTACAACAAAGGTTGGATCCAGCCCAGTTCTCTTTCAGAAGAAATCTGTCCTGTATTTGCCACTGTCACAATCAAATAAAGCATACAAATTCCTCAAAACACATCGTGTTCACATTATACGTCTTCTTCACATTTCATATCTTAGCAATTGGGTTGTAATAAATATAGCAGATGACTTGAGAGCTTGTCCTAGATTGCTTAGACGTATTGTTTTGGAGGGATTCCAGAGAGTCTACCGTAGTGAAGCTCGGCACTACAGGTTTACCACCATCAGGTACCCCAGGGATGTCATTAGGGTAGAGATTTTTTTTTGCAATACATCAATTTCTAATTAGCATTTGCATATTGCATCATGGGGGTTTGGTTCAGGGGGGGAATCACAATCATGTATGCTAATTAGTATAAATAAAATTAGCCTAGAGCTTAAAATGGGAGGAGGAGCATCTGAATGCTTGAACATTACATTGGAAGAAAGGGTGAATGCCTAGGCACTGTTAGCAATGCCTGGCGCTGCTCTGTGAGATGCAGGGATTGTGTCAGGGGTGTGTGTGTGTGTGTGTGTGTGGGGGGGGGGGGGGGGGTACATGAGAGGAGGAAAAGGGGCTGCAGGACCTCTGCTTAAAGGTCTGGTAAGCCAAACAACCAGACAGATGTACCCATGTGATATTTCTGTCTTTCTAGGTCACAATGAGGTTAGATGATAAAATATACAATAACGTGCAGAACAATTAATATCTGTCCATTTACATACTTTACATGAAATGTTTAGAGACAAAGCCATTCAAAGTCACATAAAAACCTGGGTGGAGCAGAAAAGTGTTGATTCACTGATTTTCACAAAAGGTTTTCATCAAAAATAATTTATCCTTCGTATCACCAATTAAAAACATCTTACAGAGGGAATGACATGTTCTGTGTTGGAGGAGTAAGGAGGAGTAATGTGCTGTGATTATCCAACAATACACTGAAACCCTGGGTATCAAAGGAGAATGTTAATGATGCTTCTATTGGATTTTCCTTCTGTGCCCGCTGCCATTCATCCTCCTGCCTGCATAGTGTGATGAAACAACGGAGCTCTTTGAACATAATTAACTTCTGCAATCACTTTGAACTCTGTATATTGAGTGCCTGTGATCGAGAGAAATGACACCAGGCTATTGCCAAGTATTTTTAATAGACCTGGGAGTGCCAATTAATGTTCGAGAACCTTTTCGTTTGATTTCTTTCTTTTCATGTCCACCGTTACTCATTTATTCCAGGCACTTTTCTTAACCTGAAGCCTATAGTTTTCTTCCCCCCTTCAGAACACAATTCCCCGACGCCAAATGTTTGGCCCTAAAGGGCCCCCCTTCTACTCTACAGTGCACTACTACTTTCACTGGCCTGGGGGATACATGAGAATTATGTATCCATATACAGCATATTTATAATATACAGTGCCTGAAATTATTCAGACGCATTCACTTACTTCACATTCTGTTGTGTTATAGACTTAATTGAGAATACAGTGGATATAAAAAGTCTACACACCCATGTTAAAATGCCAGGTTCTTGTGATGTAAAAGAATTAGACAATTGAAATGTTCACATAGTAAGTCACATTAAAAAGTTCTGACATGATTTATCTTTGTCTCATTCTTTTACAGCACAAAAACCTGGCATTTTCACAGGGATGTGTAGACTTTTTATATCCACAGTAGATAACAATTTTTTTTGCCATCAATCTACAAAATAATACTCCTTAATGACAAAGTTAAAAAAAGTTGAAATGTTGCCAATTTATTGAAAACAAAACACTTAAATATCTCATGTTCGTATGTATTCAGATCCTTTAGTACTTTCAGTACTTTGTAGAAGTGCCTTTGGCAGTGGTCATAGCTTAGTCTTCATGGGTATGCTTTGCACACCTGGATTTGGGCATGTTCTCCCATTCCTCTTGTACAAAACATACTGTGATACGGTAACAGGAATTTGCATATGAACTATACGCGGAAGGCGATTTTAGCATGTGTACTGCACAATGTTCAGCATTAAATACTGCGTGGTATACATACGCCATATCAGTGACTGAGCTGATATTCTAGTTGTATATATACAGCTAAAACCCTGAATGCCATGTAAAAACAGCATTGAGGGGAAATAAGTGGTGCATTTTGTGCTAAATGTTACTTTAGAGCAAAATCAAGGTATGAATGTGTTTAAAATGTTTCTGGAATTAAAAAAAGCTTTCAAAAAAGTTGTCAACATGTGAAAATGAGCTAATCCTGCAAGCTATCTCAATTAGTTTGCATAATAATTTCAAAGCCCTAATAGCAATATAGTATGTTTTTGCTTACGCCCTCCATTAGCATTGCTTTTTTGGCTCCCAAATGGCACCCTAATACGAACCCTGGTCAAAAGCAGTGTACTACAGAGGGAAATAGGGGGCTGTTTGAGACGTAGACCTACTGTCGATGTAACATAATGTTTCTTTTTTTGTTTATGGCTGTGCTGATAAGCAATGACTTCCCATCATCCGACTGAATAATTATCCTCCAATACTCAGGGGAGTGTGAGATTAGGTTTCTTCCCACTGTACCACTGAGATGGCCCACAGAGGCCCAGTGACATCACAGGCTGCTGGTGGCACCTTCATTGGGGAGGCTCCCAGCACAAGCTGGTATGAAAAACCAATGGAAGGGTATCAAACAACCCTTTCATTCATTTAATACCCCTCCATCCCCTCTGTAACAGTAATTATCATAAGCCTTCATCCCCCCACCAGCCTGTGGTATGATACACCTCCCCTATATGACCTTCACCCCGAATCGAGATGTGACACGATTTAATAAACAGGACTTCTAGGTAGGATGTATATTTATTTGCAAAGGTCTACAATAAAGACATGCATTTAGCCCGCGGCTCCATTAAATGGACACAGAAGCAAGAGGAGCATGTTTCAGAAATATAACGGCGAAACGACCGATAGTGTGTGTGGGGAACTGGCTGTTGTTTCTGTCAGTCAGGTGGAGAACGTCCAGGTTCGAAGCTACTGAGTGAAGTCTAACAGTACCGGGCCGTTACGATAAACAATCAGTTTGCGGCCCGCTGTGACTTCCTGCTTCGCGGACAGGTGCGCTCCGCCTTCCGAATCAGCCGGGGGTCGTCAGTCAGCGCGTGAATCGGGCAAGCGTATCGGAGGGGACCGAAAATTCATTTAGTCTTCTGTGATTCGCCACGCCTAATCAAAAACGTGGTAGGAGGCTTGAGTATTTGATGCACAGTTAATGACTCCGTGATTAATGGCCAAGGAAGCGCGGGTATTACAGCGTTGCATCGCTGTGGCTGATGCAAACGGCAGAGGGGAAGTTCGTAAAAATGACGCCCCCCACCCCCCCCCCCCACCCCAGTGACGTTTGAGGCCGCTGAACATCGTCAGTGTGTCGTCGCTCATATAAACGTAATCTTGTTAGAGGAGAACGGCCGCTCAGACCCGCAGCTCTGTTCAGTAAGTGATTGGTGTTAATTAAGTTTGTCCAGGCATATGGAGGTTTGCACCCAGGATTAACGCTGCATGGTGTGAAGGATAATAGGCAAAGGCAATAGCGGCCATAGATGAGCTGAGCCTCCATGGTGACAGTGTGCACTACTCCCACGTCCAAACAGGCACTCCGTTTATACAGTTAGGAGAGAAAAAACTACAAATACAGTGCATAGGCTGCTATTTGGGAAGCATTTTACTAAAGCCTGACAGTTGATTGCTGATTGGACTGGAAAGACTCAAGATGAAGCCTTTAAGAGTGTCAAATATCTCAAAAAAGGAAACAAACCTAGTGGTCACAAGCATCCTGTCATTCATAGAGGAACATTTTCATGCAGGAAAGTGTTGAAAGACAAGAGGGTTTTTGCTGAAAAAGCAGTGGGTAAGTTTCAAACCCAGGCTGCAGCAGTACGTGAACCCAGGGCAACAGCTTAGACCACTGGAACACCCAGTTCGACTGCTATGCTAATAGTTGAAAATGTACTAGAATATTTTCCTGTTGATGAGCCATTGAATTGTACCCAGACTACACCCTGACAACACAGGACCCGTAGTTATTGGTTATTAAGTGGCACAGTGGCAGATGATACTGATGGTTGGACTAAATCCCCCGGTAGTGGTGGCATTATGCTATTATCTCCTGCTGTGAATCTGTGTTAGACAGATGGTCCAGGGGGAATAGAGAGGTATTTGCCCCCCCCAAAGAGACCTTCAAACAATTGAGCACGATGCTAATATTAGCCCCTGCTGAAAGGACACCTGCCAAGGAAAGACATGACATTTTGGAAAGAAGTAGGGCAATTGGGAAACCTTCGATTCCCCTATTTTTAGAACTGAGAATTTAGAGAAGGAAGGAACCCCTCTCGAGTCCGAAACGAAAGTGACACTTGTTCCCCTTCGTGCTGCCTTGGAGATTCAAAATGTGGTTTCACGTTACAATGCTCAACTCCGTCTTCAAGGTAATGAGCTCTCACTCTCTCAAGGGTGCTATGTTGTACCAATGTCACTCACTCTTTTTTGTTTTTAAGTAGGAGTGTGCAGCCTTAGGCCATTGTCTCTTAACAGTCACAGTGGCTTGAGACTGCGCAGTGTGTGTTCGCCTGCCTTTAAATATGGCTCTGAGTGCCGTCTCCTGTTCATATCAATGTCAAGCAAACCCTGCTGTGTTACGGATTTGTTTCTTTCCTACAGTCTGTATAGGTTTGCTGCCTGCCAGCTATATGTATGTGCATGAGTGTTTATTGGACTATACCTTCCTGCTGGCTTCGGAGCCCACTGTTGCAGTCTGGTCGTACAACTCTAGGTCAACTCTGTCAAATGCACACACACACACACACACACACACACACACACACACACACACAGACAGACACAATCTCCGTCTGCTCTCGCGGCACTATCATCTGCCAGCGCTAACACACACCAGCTCTGCCCTCAGGGGTGCATCTGTCACTCAAATCTTATAGCCCAACTCTGAGCTCGCTCTCTGTATCATTATGGTGCTGGTGTCCTTCTTTCCTCCATCTAGCTCCATCCATCCTTCCATCCACCTGTTCTTTCTTTCTCAGCTCCAAATCATTTCATTGCAACTTTTTTAATCAATTATCCACAACAGTATAGAATATCAATGCCTATGTTTGGATTGGAAGAGTATTAAATCGATTGAAAGCACACATCTCAAGGTGGTTAAGGTAGAAGGCCGATATCGTATTAATAATATCTAAGTCAGCTTCTTTAACACTTAGACCACTAGTGATTGACTTGCTTCCGCCAGACCCTGATCTGTAAACCGCACAGGCTAGTCCTCGGGAATGTGTTATGCTCTCATGCTCACACGCATGCGCGCATGCACACACGATTAAAATCTTCCCTAAATCACAATGATAATGTTATCCACTGGCCTAAGCCAACCTGTGGGGATTAGGCAGCAATGAAGAAATGGGAAGACAGATGTCGACATGACAGGTTAGTTCACGGGTGCTGCATTTGTGTTCGACTACCAAAAAAGTCAATCCAGACTAAGAAAGGAACAGATTTGCATTCCAAATGACACCCTATTCCCCGTACAGTGCCATGGTCTCTGGTCGAATCTAGTGCACTATCCAGGAGATCGGGTACTATTTGGGACAGGTACATTCATTTTCTAGTCTACTGCTGAATGACCACAAGCAGTTTGTCAAAGTCATTATATTCAACACCAAGTATTATGAGAAGAACACTGATGTGTATGACGGCCAGTGCAATTTGCTGCCAACCTCTACATGTCCTCCTGCCTACACAACAGCTAATTGCCAGTCATTTTTTGGTGACGTGGCCACTGTTACTGACCACATCATCGATTTACTTGTGCAAGCAGTGAAATAATACAAAATGGAGCCTGTCAATGGTATTCTAGAATCTTGATTTAATAGTAGCAGATCCTAATAAATGGGAGGCAGGATAGCCCATTGGTTAGAACATTTGTCAAGTGACCGAATGGTTGATAGATCGAATCCCAAAATTATGCCATGAGAAGAAAAAATGGTAACACCTCTTGCTACTAGGTTTTTTTTAGAATGTGTTCTTAGTTAGACTGGAAATCACATAATGGCGTACCTCAAAGAATGTTGAACTCTGTGTAATTGGAGTAAATGTGCTTCAAACCACTAAATGGTCTCAAATCCCTCAAATTGTACAAAATCTTATATAATGTATATATAATGTAGACTCATTCAACAAACAACAATTAATTCAATACAGTTAAAATACAATGATGAGTCTGAAAGTTTAACATTTGAAAAATTGGGGAAAAGGTTACACCTGAACTAGATTTGAATTTGGCTACTAATTAACACTCCACCTATATTTTCATTTTTAATAATATTTATTCTTACACTCACCTAAAGGATTATTAGGAACACCTGTTCAATTTCTCATTAATGCAATTATCTAATCAACCAATCACATGGCAGTTGCTTCAATGCATTTAGGGGTGTGGTCCTGGTCAAGACGATCTCCTGAACTCCAAACTGAATGTCAGAATGGGAAAAAAAGGTGATTTAAGCAATTTTGAGCGTGGCATGGTTGTTGGTGCCAGACGGGCCGGTCTGAGTATTTCACAATCTGCTCAGTTACTGGGATTTTCACGCACAACCATTTCTAGGGTTTACAAAGAATGGTGTGAAAAGGGAAAAACATCCAGTATGCGGCAGTCCTGTGGGCGAAAATGCCTTGTTGATGCTAGAGGTCAGAGGAGAATGGGCCGACTGATTCAAGCTGATAGAAGAGCAACTTTGACTGAAATAACCACTCGTTACAACTGAGGTATGCAGCAAAGCATTTGTGAAGCCACAACACGCACAGCCTTGAGGCGGATGGGCTACAACAGCAGAAGACCCCACCGGGTACCACTCATCTCCACTACAAATAAGAAAAAGAGGCTACAATTTGCACGAGCTCACCAACATTGGACAGTTGAAGACTGGAAGAATGTTGCCTGGTCTGATGAGTCTGTTGAGATGTTCAGATGGTAGAGTCAGAATTTGGCGTAAATAGAATGAGAACATGGATCCATCATGCCTTGTTACCACTGTGCAGACTGGTGGTGGTGGTGTAATGGTGTGGGGGATGTTTTCTTGGCACACTTTAGGCCCCTTAGTGCCAATTGGGCATCGTTTAAATGCCACGGCCTACCTGAGCATTGTTTCTGACCATGTCCATCCCTTTATGACCACCATGTACCCATCCTCTGATGCCTACTTCCAGCAGGATAATGCACCATGTCACAAAGCTCTACTCATTTCAAATTGGTTTCTTGAACATGACAATGAGTTCACTGTATTGAAATGGCCCCCACAGTCACCAGATCTCAACCCAATAGAGCATCTTTGGGATGTGGTGGAACGGGAGCTTCGTGCCCTGGATGTGCATCCCACAAACACAGTATTAGTATGGTGTTCCTAATAATCCTTTAGGTGAGTGTAAATGTAAACAGCATTGCTCTCCACTATCAGAAGCTTGGGGAAAGGGGATTCAGGCCCAGAGTTGGTTTAATCCTGTCCCAGTCAGTTGGATACTGTGATTGCGAGGTGCTCATCTGTATTCAGAATGATTAATAAGGGATGTGTTAGGACACCAAAAACGCTAATAATCTTTAAGCAGGAAGACAAACGATCATAAAATAATAAAGTAAATCAGAGCGTCTTATACTATGTAATTAAATGCAAGCTATTTAAGTGGAGAATCGCTTTTCGTTTCTGTGCTTCTCACTCGTCCCGATTCAAACATTATTTTACCTGACTCCAAATATGCATCCATTCCTGACAACCCTACGTCGCCTTGATCGGAATGAAAATTGTATGCTGTGGCTCGCATAATGTAACGGCCGTGACATTTACTTGACATTTGTACTAGGTTCCATGCGGTTTACATAAAGAGCTAAACTCACGTGAACTACACCAGACACCCACCTGCTCGCAGTGTGAATGTTATCTTTCCGCAAAATACATCTTGAAAAGATTCCACAATTTAAATGTTGGCGATAAAACGGTGTACCGGTTCTCGCAAAGTCGTATCTGTAAATACAACATATTGAATCCCTTACTTCTTTACTTATTAAATTAAAGATTTGGAGACAGACAAACAGATGAAGAGTGCAGGTGAGTGTGTCAACTAATCTCCTGTGTCGCCATTTCTGCGTGCCATATTGCTTTGTGGTTCCAGTAAACAATAAACTAGGCTTCACCCTCTATTCTCTGTACAGTGCACTATTTTTAACCAGTGCTCTACGAACCTTGATCAAAGTTGTGCACTATGCAGGGAATAGAGTGCTGTTTGGGAGGCCAGCAATGATCCAGTTCACCATACCTCAGCATATATATCCGAATGACAGCTAGCGCGAGGTGGTTAAGACCGCGGGACCTTGAAATGTGTTTATGGGAGTGAGAGATTGAGAGAGAGAGAGAGAGAAGAGGATTGAGAAGCTTTCTCAGCGTCTCATCCTCTCAGCTCCTGAATGCAACAGCAGCAAAGTCTCCCCTATTCCCTCTCTACGCAAACAAAGCCCTGGTCTATGAATTTAGTTGAGAGTTGTGTGTTTGGGTCTGTGTGGGTGTTTGCCTGTCTGCTTGTGTGTGGGGCTATGGTATATTCAGGCATGAACAGTGTGGAACCATTTCTCGCCTGGTCCGGGTTTCCCTCGGTCACACAGACAACATGACTTATAACACAATAACACACCCCAGAGTTCTGACAGGATCTGGAACAGTGGCTTATTTGTCATCCATCAAGTTAATGGAGACAGAAAAATACAAAGATAAAACAACAGTCATGTAAAAAACAGACTTTTCTCTTTAGAGCCACGGTTGGGATAATTGTCAAGTGAAAGGACTATCATTTTTGTGTCCAAATGGGCAGTATAAAAGGGTTTTGAAGTTTGTTACTGATAACATAATACATTTTTTTTCCCCTTTTGGTTGGTTGGTTTTAAATCACTTGTTTTTATCACATTACAATAGTATAAAATAGTATTCTAAATCAATCTCGAGGAAGTCATTCTAATGTAGCAAATCCTTCCACCTTTTTCAATTCTATAATTTATAACCCTGATATGACAGCATTCACAGTTCAATCAAAGGATCTGATGTTGTTCTAGTGTAACTTAAAAGCGTAGGAATTTCATATGAGATAAGAAAGATGCAGTTTATGTAGTTTATTGGAGCAGGCCAGGATAAGGTAAAACCTTTAATGTGTTAAACATGACCCCCTCTACCTTCCATATTGCACTATTTTTGATCAGAACCATGAGGTTAGTGTGAACTGCAGAGGCCATTTGGGAAGCAATCCCAGTCATACATCCATTCTCCAGAGACTGACAAGATTTTTCTAGCGTGTCTGGATAAACCCCTCATGTGACAGACCCCAGATTGAGGTCCCTGGCCTTTTTGTATTGTCTGTCCATTGTTGTAAGTTCTTCCATGACACACATGCGTGTACACCCACACATACATAAATACATAGATGCACATAAGCCCACGTGAGTGTGCGTGCTCTCACACAGCGACATGCCTTTCAGTTAAGCCTACCGGCTTGCTTTTATCGCTCTCCTTTATGACAATCTAGCCTTTCCCGCACCGTGAAACACAATCCTGTGCTATGTTACTGGGTCTGGATGGGAATGACAGATCTCCACCAGCCCAAGCCAGAGTGCCAGAACGTCATGGAGAGATAGGCGTCACATGTTTATTGTGTTATCACTCCAATACCAATAAAGCCTCTCTCTTGAGGAAGTCAACCCGCTGTCAACGGTACGTTTTTCTAAATGTCACGGCTCGTCATAGTCACACGTCAGGCTAAAATGGCACTCTACCTTTTTCATTAGCTTGCTGTCTCTCTCTTGTTTTCTGGATTGACCAACGCGCTCTCGACTAGCCCGATCACTCTCCTCACGTGTTTCTGTATAGGCACTTGGATCATATAGTCGGATGAACATACCGGTTTGCTTCACTGTGACAATAGAAGAGATTTGAGCTACTCACCCAATACCTAGTTTAAACTGATGCCATTAGTATTTTTTCTGAACACTGCTGACCATTTACTCTTGGAGAAAGTTGTCCTATTTCATTTGATTGAAAACTGCAACAAAGATATCTTCAACTAAGGACTTTGATGGGTAGATTTCTATCTTGGATACAATAACTATTTTCTTCTGTACACTAACGCCATTGACAAGAGCTAAGTCCATTGCTTCATGTTATATCCTGTGTATGAGCAGGGATATGGCATGATATGTTGATCTCTTGTAGGTCATTAAACTGAAATAGTAAAACAACACCGTCTCCTAATGGGCATATTCCCATAAATATGCTACATGCTTGTGTTTTATGATCCCTGCAATAATAATTGTACTGTATTAAAGACGGTAAGATGTTCTTAATGAAGGAGAAAGATGAAACCATAAAGCAGAACTTATGGTGGTATAAAATAAATATTCCAGTGTAATAAAACAATGTCCCATGATGAGAAAGTAATTGTATCTAATTGCACAACTGTGTCCAATATTTTTATTTAATTTTATTAATTCTGTCACAAAAAATGACACATGCTTTAATAAAGTCTTATTGTTGTAGTGAATGGTCCATGGACTTATTTGAAAATATTGCTGCAAACAGAGCATACAGAGTAAATATATAACACTACCGTTCAAAAGTTTGGGGTCACTTAGAAATTCCCTTGTTTTTTTAATGGACAAAAAAAAATTGTCCATTAAAGAACATCAAATGAATCAGAAATACAATATAGACATTGACAAGTTGTTAATTGCTATTGTGGCTGGAAAGCTGATTTTCAATAGAATATCTACAGTGGGGAGAACAAGTATTTGATACACTGCCGATTTTGCAGGTTTTCCAACTTACAAAGCGTGTACAAGTCTGTATTTTTTATCATAGGTACTCTTCAACTGTAAGTGACGGAATCTAAAACAAAAATCCAGAAAATCACATTGTATTATTTTTAAGTAATTAATTTGCATTTTATTGCATGACATAAGTATTTGATACATCAGAAAAGCACAACTTAATATTTGGTACAGAAACCTTTGTTTGCAATTACAGAGATCATACGTTTCCTGTAGTTCTTGACCAGGTTTGCACACACTGCAGCAGGGATTTTTGCCCACTCCTCCATACAGACCTTCTCCAGATCCTTCAGGTGTCGGGGCTGTCGCTGGGCAATACGGACTTTCAGCGCCCTCCAAAGATTTTCTATTGGGTTCAGGTCTGGAGACTGGCTAGGCCACTCCAGGACCTTGAGATGGTTCTTACGGAGCCACTCCTTAGTTGCCCTGGCTGTGTGTTTTGGATCGTTGTCATGCTGGAAGACCCACCCACGACCCATCTTCAGTGCTCTTACTGAGGGAAGGAGGTTGTTGGCCAAGATCTCGTGATACATGGCCCCATCCATCCTCCCCTCAATACGGTGCAGTCGTCCTGTCCCCTTTGCAGAAAATGATGTTTCCACCTCCATGCTTCACGGTTGGGATGGTGTTCTTGGGGTTGTACTCATTCTTTTTCTTCCTCCAAACGCGGCGAATGGAGTTTAGACTAAAAAGCTTTTGCATGGAGCCCCAGACCGAGGGAGATTGACCGTCATCTTGAACTTCTTCCATTTTCTAATAATTGCGCCAACAGTTGTTGCTCTCCTCCTTTAGGCTGCTTGCCTATTGTCCTGTAGCCCATCCCAGCCTTGTGCAGGTCTACAATTTTATCGCTGATGTCCTTACACAGCTCTCTGGTCTTGGCCATTGTGTAGAGGTTGGAGTCTGTTTGATTAAGTGTGTGGACAGGTGTCTTTTATACAGGTAACGAGTTCAAACAGGTACAGTTAATACAGGTAATGAGTGGAGAACAGGAGGGCTTCTTAAAGAAAAACTAACAGGTCTGCGAGAGCCGGAATTCTTTTTGGTTGGTAGGTGATCAAATACTTATGTCATGCAATAAAATGCAAATTAATTATTTAAAAACCATACAATGTGATTTTCTGGATTTTTGTTTTAGATTCTGTCTCTCACAGTTGAAGTGTACCTATGATAAAAATTACCTCTACATGCTTTGTAAGTAGGAAAACCTGCAAAATTGGCAGTGTATAAAATACTTGTTCTGCCCACTATACATACGCATACAGGGGTCCATTATCAGTGTAATGTTTTGGTTTAGCAGGATGCCAGGTGCAGAGTTAAAAGAGAACAAAAAGGGTTTATTAATGCAACTGATGTGGGTAAAAAAACAAGAAAACGTCAGGAACAAGGCAGGCAGGCAGAAACACAGACTGATGGCAGGCAAGACACACACAATAACTTGACAAAGTGCTGACAGAACTGGGCAAACTAAATAGGGTGTCAATGAGGGCTAACAACAAACAGGTGAAAACAATGAGAACAAAAAGGACAGGCTACATACAAAAACAAAGGAAGAATACTGAACCGAAAAGGCTACATTCAAGAACAAATGCAAAACCAAACAAAACCTCACAATCAGCAACCAACCCTCCTGTTGTTCCAATGGCACTTTGTGTTTGCTAATCCAAGTTCATCATTTTAGAAGGCTAATTCATCATTATAAAATAACTTATGCGATTGTTACCACCGCTGAAAACCGTTGTGTTGATTAACGAAGCAAGAAAACTGGCCTTTAAACTAATTCAGCATTTGTGGGTTCGATTACAGGCTCAAAGGGGCCAGAAACAAATAACTTTCTTCTGAAAACTCAGTCTATTCTTGTTCTGCGAAATGAAAGCTATACCATGCTAGAAATTGCTGAGAAATTGAGAAACTGAGGCCCTGGTGCACAACTGAGCAAGAGAACAAATACATAAGAATGTCATTAGTTTGAGAAACAGACACCTGACAGGTCCTCAACTGGCAACTTCATTAAATAGTACCTGCAAAACACCGGTCTCAACGTCAACAGTGAAAAGGCCACTCCGGGATGCCGGCCATCTAGACAGAGTTGCAAAGAAAATATCTCAGACTGGCTAATAAAAGGAAAAGGAAAGATTAAGATGAGTAAAATAACACAGACACAGGACAGTGGAAGAACTCTGTCTAGAAGGCCAGCATCCCGGACTACTGATGTTAAGACATTTAATGCTTTATTGGTCAGGAAAGTGCAAAAAAAAAAAGCAGGGGACGACTTAGACCAATTGACCACTTTAAGCAACATAATGATTTCATGTAACCATGACTCATAAGGATTTGGTCAAAAATATTGGTTTTTCCCTTTTAGAATCATATATATAAAAAAAAATTGCTGCAGCTTATGATGATTACTTTCATGTGCTAACCTCTTCTAAATTACTTGTTAATCATTTGATGGTCACATTCTGCTGAAGTTGTTAATGTACAGCTGCTTAGTTCAGAATAAGGATCGTCTTTAATCGCTAATTAAATCTCATTTAATGAATGTAGTAAATTGTTTACCAAAGCATCGTACTGTACTCTACCTTTGCCCTTAGTGAGCAACAGGATTATTTTTCTCGGATTTTACATTTTTTTATTATTCAGAGCCATTGAGTGGTTTACTCACTTTAACAGAGTGACTCACCCTGTGAGGTTCATATTGGTTCCCATCCCCTACATTTAAAGTTATTCAGGAGGCACAATCTGTGCTGCTTCTGCTGCACCACTTGTCAAGAGGCTGAAACAGCCGGGAGACGGGCTCTTGTCATCTGGTCACTAGGCGATTGAGAGCTGGGGCAGGGCAACTATGATCAGATGGGGGAACAGAATATCCGGGCTGGGCTAAACCTGCTGGCTGCACAGCTAGCAGACAACCTAATGAAAATAACAACCGACAGTGAAGCACCCCTTCAAACCGTCATCGAGCCTCAACCCGCTTTCGGATCTGATTATTTTTCGCTAGGAGTTTTAGACCACGTGATATCCCCCTATCTTGGTTCTGTAATCCGGAGGTTGAAGAGGTTAAGGGCACTGGAAGCCTGGTGGAGGTGATTAAAACAGATTGGCTGCCTGACTAGGGAGGGATGAGGCGGCGGAAGGTAGCGCTGCATTATGCATGGTTGCAGATTGGCAGTGCTGCCCAGCGACTAGTTACTGTAGCTACTGTTGCTTGCCATCAGTGCTGGCATTACAAATGGCATGCTAGTCCCTCTGTAGTACACTACTAACGGCCCTGGTTAAAAGTAGGCACCGATTGGGGAATATGGTGCCATTTGGGACATTGGTTCATATTGGAGCTCTGCTAGGCACCAGCCCCAATGCGCTGGGCCTGTTGCCATGGCAGCAGGCCCTCATTAGCAAATATTACCCTTGGCCTGGCCGCAAGACAGAAAGAGACAGAGAAAGGGGAGGGGGAAGGGCCACAGAACAGATATTTTGACGCAGGCACATAAAGCTGAGATGAATTGACTGAGGGGCGAAGAGAACTATGACCAAATATCATAGTTCTTTATATTATAAGGAACCTTGCAGCATGTTTGAGAGGCATTGCAGATTTTAAAACTGTTAGCGGTCATATCCATTTATGGAAGGCACTGAATGTCTATACCTTGCCTTTGGGACTTGCCTTTGGGATCAAACTTTTGATGATCATGGAGTTGGCAGTGTCACGGTTGTGGGCTTGATTGTCAAGCAGCGGACATTACAAAAAACTGTAAACATGTCTCCGCTAAAGTCTCTGCTAAAACATAAAAATTTAAATGTTAGTTAAGTATCCAATAAAGTAATGTTTGACCATAACAGTGTTGATGACTTATTAAATCATCTTTAAATAGTTTGTTTACAGGGGAAATGGAAACAGGTTGTGTGCAACAGGGAGTGCCTGTGCAGAGTGCCTGGGGAATAGCCCCATCCGTGGTATATTGGCCATAAACCACAAACGACTGAGGTGCCTTTTTGCGGTTATAAACCAGTTGCCAACACAATTAAACAGGAATCATATATTTTGTCATACTTGTGGTATGCAGTCTAACACCATGGCTTTCAACCTATCAGCATTATGGATTTAAGCCACCCGTTTATAATGATTATTACCATTATTGGTTATTGATGTCAAAGAAGACAAGCAGTTTGAGGAAGTCTCAGAACACGGTACATCGGTGACGCTTGACTGATTCACATGACACTAAAAACTGAAATGAGAAGTAAGGTCAGTCGTCTAGCACCTGCATTTACGACACAAGATAGCCATAGCAGCTAGAGCTAAGTATATAACAGCTAGCTAGCTTGACATTCTAGCTAATGTTATACAACCTGTTGTTTGGAATTCCCATTTTTAATTCTAGCTGACCCGTAGAGGAGAAATATGGCCAACAGCCATATTTTTGCGATGCCTGTATTAATTGGAGGTTTCTCCAGAGATTTCTCCTGATGTGTTTGTGACAGGCAACTAAACAAGGACCTGAACAAAATCAACCAGAGAAAATAATTTCACATGCTGAATCTACTGAGATTTAAAACACTGACAATAACAAACTGTTTCTATATTTTATTAATGAAAATATAAACCAAAGAAAGGGAACTGTAAAAGAAACATTTCAAATGTTGAATACATTTTCTTTGTATAGTAATTAGTGGCAGAACAAATGTATACCAGTAAAAAGTTTTCTAATCTCTTGTTGTCATTAGGCCCAGAAGTCTAGAAGTCACTAGCACTAGCAGTCTTACAACTTCTGAAGTGTCTGACCTGTAAATTCAATTGTTGATTGTCCGCAGAATCAGAAATGAACTTGAGCACATTTTGTTCTTTTTCTATGTATTTAGTAGTAGTGTAGCTGAAACTAAACCAGAAATACCTCTGAACACCTAACATTCCAAATGGCATCCTATTCCCTCCATAAAGCCACTACCACTGTGCACTAGTAGCGCACTATTTAGGTTATAGCATGCCATTTGTTTTTGTTTTCTTCTCTATGTGTTCAGTGGCTGAAACTAAACACATTAAAGATGAGGAATGCAGTATATCAGTCACGATTCACCAGCGTTAGGCAAGTGAATAATGCCTTGTTCTTCTGTACCAGACCTATGCTTGCCTTCTCTGCACTCAGTCAAGAATCTCACATGATGACAGTCATCCCTGGGGGATCCTGCGCTACTCTCTATTGATTAACAGGTCAGGAGAGGGAGACGATGCTGGCTAATTTCCGTGGCTGTTGGAGGAAAAGTCAAGAGAAGACTGCTTGGTCTTGGAGTTCAAAGCAACCTAGCTAGTTGGGTTGAGTTTAGTCTTTTCTTAACGACACTTCAGGCTTTCCCATCAGCATGACCCTCAGGAGCCCAGCAGAACAATACATGTTGGAAAGAGAAAAATACAAGTAGGGAAGTGTGGCGGGATGAGATGGGTGTGGGGGGTGTGGGGGGGGGTGACGTGTCCATTGAGATGTAAAAGACTATATTCTTGCATTAGGGGAGACTCCATACATATCATGGCCCTAAGTCTGTCGCTCACTGACTTAAATACTGTGATACTGCTTAGTACGACAGCACCACTGCTTAGTTGGTCTCATGTCATCAATACTGATTGCCTTGGCCTTTGACAGTAAAAACATCCTGTATGTTAAGATAGGCCAAGACCCTATAAATATCGACTTGGTTACACAAAAGCAATGTTTCCTGTGATTTTCCTAGCTGCTGTCACTTTTTTGCTGATTTACTTCATCCTCATTGATTCATAGCCAGCGGTTTCAAATCCAGCAAGTCCCTTGTTTGTTTCTATTAGAAAAGGAAATAGCCTGGATGCTTTGCAATGATAAAAATGCATTTTATCAGCTCTGGTAAAAAGCAAGGCAATCTTCTGAGATGCAGAAAGCACAGTCAATTCCATTTAAATTCTAGTCAGTTCAGGAAATACACAAAATGACTACAAGGCAGAATGTGGAATTGGAATATTTCTGAACTTTCTGAATGGACTAGAATTGACCCCATCCCTGGCAGGAAGTCTTTCGGTACTAATCAGGAAAAGTGTTTAAAATTGTTTGTAAAGGAGTGGGTGAAGTACTGAGTAGTGTGTCATTTGGGACAGAAGCATGGATTTAAAGGTCAAGAGAAATATGATAATTTTTTAACCTATTTTAATAACCTGTTTAATAGCTAGATTAGCTCTGGGGGAATGGCCTTCCTGTACAAGAGGCTGTAAATACCAGATAGAGAACTTTCTGAGCCACCTAATGAAGGCAACATTTTCTAATAAGCATGACAAAAACAGGAAGGAAACAACCCTTAGATTCATGAAAAGAGAAACAGTATTTCTAAAATTAAATTAGAAAAACACTTGGAAAAAGAAAAGCCATGTGAACTCACAATTCTGATTCTGTAAGTACCAATATATTAAACAAACTGGTAATCAAATACCGATAGAAACCAGCCGGTTGTTTGAATGGGGCCTGGATTGGAGTATATGATAGAGTAAGTAACTAGGGCTGCCCTTAGATGGAACAGGAGAAGGAGTATCCATCACATTTCTGATGTCCCACTGGGATCACAATATGTTCCAGGGACACAGGAAGCTGCCGGAGGGCTCGCGGGACATTAGCCAATCCGTGATAGATCTGTCTTTTTTGACAGACACATACGGTAAGAGCATCAGGGAAGCATTTGTACGGACACCTTAGTAATGACTTGCCTGGTTGGGATCTCTGCGAAGCACTCCATTTAGGGAGCTAAATATCATGCTCATGATGGATGAACCGTTCTGTAAATAATCTTGAAATTCTCAAATATTTTAAATTTTACTGCTTTTTAGAAGTACACATTTGTCCATATAGCCTCTCTCTCACCGTTTTTACTGTGATAATATGTAAATAAAAAATAAAAAAATCTATGATGTGACATACCAAATGCTCCTAGAGTGTGGCTGTGATATCAGAAGCTGTGGGCTCCTGTGGGAACGGTTCTGCTTACTAGAACATCCTGAGATGGCAGGATGATAACATTGTCACCAACCATGTGAAAACTTCCTTCTGAAAGATCACCTTGTAACTTTAAGTGTTTTCCTTAGATCAAACTAAAAATATCACAAAGGTGCATGTTATCTGAAACCAATCTTTCTGAGGCAATATGTCATCTGGCCTTTGAGATTTAGCCTGGACAATGGTCTAAAAATAGTGAAGGATCAAACCCCTAGAAAACAGCCACAAAGTCCCCATAGCCCCTTAAACACTAGTATCAGTTTACTGACTTTCCAAAGCGTTTCTTGAAACCAAAAAGGTCACCTTTAAGAAAACAAACCGATGAAAGAGTAGAAACACATGGCAAAACCCCTTTTTGAAAACACATTTCTGAAATACCCCCTAAACCACCACCACTTAAGCAACAGCAACATCTAAAAGTGGAATGTACCATCCTACACAATTTCCCTCACTAGCTCACTGCTCCTCGCTTCATCTTGGAACTGCATAGGGCGGTCCAAAGCAAACCCAGCCAGCTAATAATTTCACAGCTGAGCCAACTCTCCATCTGTAGCAGTCCCCGGCCCTGGGAACATCACACAGACGGACGGTTGTGAAAGATGAGGCGCTCACGCTGACTCCGTTAACAGGTTCTCCAAAGCCCGCATGCTTAAGCCTATACACAAGCTGTGATAATTCAATTGAAGTGCCATCACAAAGGTAATAGACTGTGCCAATAGCTTCTTAGGCTAGCATGTAGCATGGTAACTTCAGCTGCTCGGGGGGGGGGGGGGTTGTATCCAATAAACACATGACAGTAGGAGCGTGTGGCGATCTAAGATCAGGCGACCCGCGTCTGTGCAATGTGACTCATTACGAATAGCGAAGCTATTGACATGCATTGTCCGAGGTGCTTTTGAATAAGGGTCAGAGGGCAGCTCACCTGCTTATATTGAGACTTTGACGGTTTTGAATGATATTGTGTGAGTGCGGTTTGTGAATATACTGACAGTGATAGCCATTTCAGCATGATAATGCTGTGTTTAGACTTGAATCTACTCATGCTCTGGCCTACGGTCTGTCTAATCCGCAGAACATGTACTCCTGCAGTATGTGTTTGAGTCCGCTCTATCAGCAAGAAACTCTCTTTCCCCGTAATAATCTATCACCACTTTCCTGTCAAATGAAGTACTGAAATGCCAGGAAAAATAAATCTGCTAATGTACCGTTTTAAGCTTTGATGCCTGCTTCAGACCTGGACATATAATAGCATCCCTACGAGCACAAGACGCTGATAAGAGCTTGTTTCGTTTTTAAGGACTTAAAAGTATTCTTAATGATTTTGCTCACTGGGATGTGCAGTTGAAGACTGTCATGGTGAAAAGAACGCTATCAATTCACATATCAAACATTCTTTCATGTCCCAAACCACTCCATGCTAATGTTAAATCCAGTTATTACCCAGAGATGAACACAGTTTGTTGTTCATTGCCAATTCAGAGCTGAGGAAACAAGTGGGCATGGCAAAAAGCAATCTTGGGAAACTGACAGAAATGGGCCCATAAGTGGACATCAAGCCACTACAGAGCTGATTGTCCCCTCAAAAGCACTAGTATATTTCTACTAAGAGCACATGCCCACTCACCCAAAAACACAGCGTTGCGCCCCAAATGGCCCTCTGTCCCCTCAGTAGTGCACTGTGTTTGATCAGTGCAAAATACAGTAAAGGTAACAGTTTGCTGTTCATAGTTCATACAGAAGACATTGAGGGTTACAACTGGGCAGCTGTACCAGTTCACTGTGGAAAAAGATCCTAATTAAGCACATTCTATACACAGTATGTGAAAGTCACATTTCAGGAAGTATCTTAATCTGAATACATAAAGCATATGTTTTTAGATTTTTTGTAAGTTTCTCTTGTTATTTAGTGGAGGTTGTGTATAGCAAATGGTACTATATCTCCTATATAGTGCAATACTAATCAAAATGAATGTGGTATATAAACAATAGTGTGCAAAACATTTGGCCTGATATTGAAGATTGATTGAGGAGCTGTTTAGCAGGCTGTAAAAGCTTATGTAATAAAGAGCAAAGGATGTTAGGCTTTTTACCACGTCACATAAAACTTCATTACCAAGGGCTTACCATGCAGTGTTAGGGAAAGGCTGCCGTTGCTTATTGAATTCATTACGCTATTGAATGGTTGGGGGAGCAAGTATCAGTCAAAAAAGCCTCAACGTAATGATGTCTGTTATTCTGTTTCGGCATCGCCGGGGGTAACAGGACAAAGGCATGAGGGTGAGTTGATGAGTCCACTGTTCTGTCCACATAAATTACAATTATTTCCATCTGGATCGTTTTAAAGTGCCACTTAACATCAGTCCATCCTAAGTGACGCACCAGGGTCCCCCTTACACCGGGAAGGATCCAAAATTGCCCACATTGTGTACTATAAGGCTCTGGGCAAAGGTTGTTAGATTAGATTAGATTTAACTTTATTGTAATTGAACAGTGCAAATACAGTACAACAAAATGCAGTTAGCATCTTCAACCAGAAGTGCAAATAGAGGGCAGAAAATGTACAGGTATTTACAAGTATTAAGTATATGCAGGGTCGGCCCTAGCCTTTTGGGGGCCCCCCTTCCCTCACTAGCGGAGTGTGGCCCCTAGAGGTCGACCGCCTATATTGCTTATGCTTAGGGCCGGCCCTGAGTATATGTATATTACAAGTGGAATGTGCAGATTCGCAATGTAGGCAAATGACAATACTAAATGTGCAATTAAGGCTAATAGCAGGCAGACAGTTTACAAGTATTAGGTTTTGTGTATGTTACAAGTGGGATCATAGTTGTTCAGGTACAAATGGCCATTTCTAAATGGCATTCTAGATGTGCAACGAGGCAAATAACGGAGTAATTTAGTAGGGTAGCATGAGCAACCGGGATGCAGACATAGCAGTTCTAAGGTCCCTGAGGTAGATGTGTGTGTTACAACTGTAAACTGTAATGGTGAGGTTCCTGAGGTAGATGTGTGTGTTACAACTGTAAACTGTAATGGTGAGGTTCCTGAGGTAGATGTGTGTGTTACAACTGTAAACTGTAATGGTGAGGTTCCTGAGGTAGATGTGTGTGTTACAACTGTAAACTGTAATGGTGAGGTTCCTGAGGTAGATGTGTACTTGTAACAACTGTCCATTAACCATTATGAATATTATGTCCATTATCAGGCTTGGCAAGGCAGTGTCAGAGTAGTACAAGGGAGTAGTGCAACAAGGACTTGTGAGGCGGGGGAGGGTATGGTAAGTGATGGATCACAGAGTTCATCAAGGTTACATTAGATGGGAAGAAAGTGTTCCTGAGCCTGCTGGTGCTGGAAAGAAGAGACCTGTACCGCCTGCCTGATGGGAGGAAAGCAAACAGTTTGTGGCCTGGATGTGAAGGATCCCTGATGATACCGCATGCCCTGCTCAGACACCACTTGCGCTGGAGGTCTGCAATGGCAGAAAGCTGGGCACCAGTGATGTGCTGGGCGGTTTTCACCACCCGTTGCAGGGCCTTCTGGTCGGCTATGGAGCAACCTCTAAACCACACTGAGGCGCAGTTAGTCAGAATGCTCTTGATAGTGCCGCAGTAAAAGTTCACTTGGAGGACAGACAGGCTTTCTTCAGCCCCAGTTCACTATGTAGGGAACCGGGGGATATTTGGGATGGCATTTGTGTTCCTTTATGGTTTCAGAACAGACTGGAAGGTATAGTCAAACATCACAAGTAGAGTATTTTGTTTTGCCCTCCAGTTCTCTGGCATCCCTGTTTGGGTAACTAATTCTGTGGGGAACACATCCGATTGAGAAATCACATGCGGTCATGCAAGAATGAAACCACCATCAAAAGTAGTTGTAAATAAAGAGAACCAGAAGACAGACCAATAGAATTGTTACTTATGTTAACAACAGGATTAGTCTAAAGGATTAGAGTCAAGCACTAGAGGGGCAGTCAAGCACTTTGCTATGATAATGTCATGTGCAAAGAAGCCAAAAATAAACAATTTAGAACCACTAACCTTGAAAATTGTTATGCTCACTTTATTTCAGGTATTAGGATTTCCTGTAGGTCGCAGCACCCCCTATTTGCATAATCTCTTGAAGCATTTTAATGAAGTTTGTTATTAACAAATGACAAATCCAAATACAAGGGAAACAATTCCATAGGGCTATTTTATGAAAACAAAACAATCGTGGGTGAAATACTTTAGCAGATTGTTCAAAACACACGTCTGAATCAAATTGTCACAAGAGACCATGCAGTCGTTTTGGCATAGCACAGGTTCCCACTAAGTTGACTTGTGATTAAGAAGATTCAAAAGTGCAAAATCTCTGAAATGGCCCTTTCGGCCATGGACACGGGCCCGCATGCTAAAATATCACAGCCCAATGTGAGATACATTTGATTTGCTACCAGCAAAATGGACAATGCGTCAGACTGTGGTGACCGGCCCACATGGAAGATGGAGATGTTTCAATGAGGCGTGGAAGGTTGCCATGGAAGCCATTGGATTGACCTGGAGGGACACGGGTTGAGCACTAGCGACACCAGGGTTTTGAGTTCAATTCCCATGAGGGGTAAGTACTAACTTCGGTGAGATTAGCCGTGTGGCCGACATGTGTGACTAACGATCAGCCGAAGCACCCGCAGCTCCAGACTGAAAGCAGGCCTGCTGACAAAATTCGAACCTGGTGGTCAGTCGTCACTCATAACACCATGCCTTCATTTGTTTGTGTTAACAACACTTGGCCTGAATGGGGGAATGTGCAAAAATGGCACAAATCGTTGTGAATGTTTCCCTAGATCCCATGGTTGCTCTTTATTGCTCTGCATCAGCTGAGGACACCAGACGTTACACTGTGGCTAGGGTCAATTCTCCATCCGGGGATTCACGTGACTATTTTATTAGTCAGCTTAGCACCTGTTCTGGCTTGCTGTCTTGCCATATGCAACAAAAAAAAGATTGTTTTTTGTTTGCTGCATGGGAGAAATGAACAGCTTGTCTTCTGAGTCAGCGCCAAGCTTGGACCATGGCTTGTATTTTTATAAATAATAGAAATGACTGTTCACTTTGAATCAACTCATCCATGCCTTTGTGCCGACTCCTGTATTTCATCTGATTTAGCCTTTGAGTTGTTAAGCGTCTGGGCTACACTTCATGAAAACGAGAGGTGGAAACATGGAAGCCTCCAACGGTGCACCACTGCGTTGGTTGGCGTCTCGTGGGTTTGATCTAAGCGTTAACCTAGGTAACAGATTGCACGTTGCAAGATGGCCTCTCAGCCGAACATAACACAGCGCTTCCTCTCCCTCCCACGCCCTCAGGCTGCTCTGATCCATGCGGCGTTGTACATCTCCACTTAGTTGGCCAGCGACTGTGTTTCAGTTCCTCTGTTTGCCCACGTTGTGCTTAGGCTTACTTTAACCCTGATGCAATAATGTACTGGAAATCACACGGCCTGTTTGTCATGGCGTGAACCTCGTGTCCACTCTCCAAAGGGGAATCCCTTGCAGGCAGCACGTCCCATCGAGGTAGATGAATACTTGGAACTAAAAACCCTGTGTCCTATTTAAGTAAGTCTTTCTTTATCCTCCCCTGGAGAATTCCGTCTCTGTAATCTATCACAGACGTGTTCATTAGTTGCTGTGTACGGAGCATTCAGAAGACATCTCTCGCCTGGGAGCCAGCATTAACTGCAGCATCAGTGTGCCATATGCTTGGATCAGGGAGACGAGAAGAGCAATTAAAACACTTTCGATAATAATCTTTTCTCATCTCAAGGTAAACCAGCCATGGGCATTGTCTTATGTTGGGGTACAGAGAATGTATTGTGTTTCTAACCTTTTCCTGTTTACACACGCAGAGAGAGGAAATGTCAATGCCTTCACATGACCTTTCAATACTAATATTCCCTGTCATGGAAAGTGTTTTCATGGAAATGCAGCAACATGTGGTAACAAAATACTGTAGATTCATGATTCTTGAAGAATGTAACTTACATATGCCTCATGAGCTATGTTTAACTAGTATGTCCAATCAGAATCAGAAATCAAGATATCAGTTTCATTTAATTCAGTGTTTTTATATAAAGTCAATTTGAACAAACATTCTTCAGATTCAAAATATGGTTGCAACTCGGATTCTGAATCAGAGATCAGTCCTTGAATCCAAACCGTTGTCTAATCAGACTGATTATTCATCTTCAGCCCTCTCTCTAGGAATTCTACCAAAACACTGGTGGTGACAGCCCTTTCTTGTTGTTTCAACTGCTTAGTCTGGCTTTAATATTTGAGATAATGTCCATTTCCAACCAATTGCACTTAAATGTTTCTACCTTAAACACACAACCAGAAACACGAATAGACATTCCATTAGCCCCTTAATGTGCATTCTGCTACATGATGGACAAATTAGGGACAACAAATTGATATTTTGACACAAGAGCACATTCCTGTCCACCTCCCAAATTACATCCTATCCCTACATAGAGTGTATTTTTGACCTGAGCCTTGGTTTGCACCAGAGGCGAGGAAATACCCAATGGCCGCCGTCAGATTCTATTTTCCAGTCAGCCGTTATGGTTCCTCTGGCTTCATTCACCCCTAGGCTCGATCGCATGCTCGTCCATGCACCACACCTCAGGTGGGGAAGTATCCAACAGCCTCCGTCAGATTATATATTCCATTCAGCCATTACGTTGCCTCTGGCCTCCCTTGCTGATAAGCTTGTGTCTGCTTTTTAGAGTGACAGTATTTAGCTTAACTTAGCCTGTGTACTACATACTGTAAAACCGCTAACACCGTTGTATTCCACAGACTCAACATAGTCTTAGGTATTTATTTGTTTGGTCTACCCTTAGGTCACAAATAATTGTGAGAATTCAACTGGGGTGACTCAGCTAATTGCTATGCTTTGTTAATCCTACAGATTATTTAATGACTTTTGTCTTTAAATTGTTTCCCTTCACTCTGACCAAACCCTCATTTCAAACCTTTTGCAATTTAATTCATGAATGGGTTGTACCTGCATAATCGTAAACACCTGATGGAAACTGTGAAATAAACAAGAAGTCTCTACAAAACATATTAAGCTATTGATAACAGAACATGAGAACATCCTGAAAGACAATATTATTCTTTGGAGGTCTTAGCTGAATATATTTGACTTCTAAGCTCTGCCCAAACAAAGCATTTGATTGGTTGATGTGCTGCTGTTTGTTAAGCCTCGACCAAGCAAGACATGTATTTGATATAAACCGTTCCACCCCTTTTTCTGGCATTGATCGTGTTCCAGAGCTTTGACGCAACTGATGCCTGACAGATCTTCCAACACCTGGGTATTTCTTTTAAAGTAACTACCCAGTAGAAATCTTAATCTCAAACAGACCGTCTGAAAATATGACAATAAAAGGAGTTTAAGTTGGCCAAAGAAATCACGTTATTCGTTACGGCTGGGATACACCATTCTATTGTTGGGGTCCAAAGTGATCCAACACAGAAAGGATTAAACAGAAATGGAAGGAAGAATATTTCACACATATTGTAATTTATTAATTTATTATTGTAATTCATAGAGCTGGAAAAGCTGAACCGATACTATAATTATCAGCTAACCACGTACTCATACGCTTTTACCCAGCAAATGAACCAGGTGATGACGTGGCATGAAACCATTGGTAGTTGTATTGCTTTAACTGTGGACCCGTGGACTTCACAAGGCTTTCCAAAATAAGGAAGTCTGGCTCTCTACAAACCTAAGTGGATCACAATAGGCCTTCAATACGCAGCTGAGTGGCTGTCCTACACACAGTCTGTTGTGCAATTTATGTCTACTCTATGTGGTGACCTTTCATCCCATTCGAAATTAGGCAAACCTGTTGGGACCGCCTGGTTTCCTTCCAACCCTGGCCAGCACAATTCAAAGCATTTAAACTTGCCTCTTGCATTCTGGTTATTTGTTCCATAGAGAGCCTCACAAAGTAGTGTCATTAATCACAAAGTAAAGCTCTGCCCTAAGTTACCCCAAAGCATTCAATTTACACTTTGAACACAGGGAAAGTTTGCCCAAGTATTTTCAATTTAACAAAACAAAACTCCAAAGACGAGCAGTTACTGTAATCAAGTAATGAGTACAAAAGCTGGAACTGTATAATATGACAACAGCTGATGAATTTGAGCTTTATTGGGATATTATTCTAATATAACAACTGAATGTTCAGTTGTGACTTACTTTGCTCGGCCAAACCTGACTCAACATTCAAGCAAGGACATTTATTCCATGAGCTCTGACCTCATAAAGCGTACAAGGGCCAAACATGCCTGCCGCCCTCCAAGAAAGTGAAAAGGGACTATGGTTAATCATTATTGGACAGTGACCGGCTATTCCATGGTTGTTTAATGTCAGTGTGGGAGATCTATTTCAGAACCATTTCATGACTGCTCAAAGCTTTATTTTCTCAATTTCAAGTCTTTCATAATCATGCCAATCATATTTATCGTAATTCACATCATCTGTAGGCACATTCAAACCCAGGAAACCTGACTCCTTAGAAGACCTCATTACTTTCCATCAGAGTGTTCTTGTCAGTGATGAAAACTAAATGGGACTAAATGAAGCCATGATGGCTAATTATGCCACCTTTATTTTGCCTTTCTATTTTACAAGGCTTTTTTGGAAACTAACGCTTAGCCACAATATCACACTAGCAGCCCATTGTTAAGGGGGGAAATGAGAGTTCACTGAACTGATTTCCAGAGCTGATAGACAAACAAGGGTCTGGCCAGCGGTGGAAAAAACAAAAGCCAGCGGGTTAATTATTTCTCTAGCTGAGCCCAGATACAAGGTGTGTATGTGTGAGGCGGTGTCTGTGTGTGTGACATCCATGGGAGGAGATGAAGGCAGTATAGTTCCTCAGTCACAATGACTAGGAACCCCTCAGCGCACCATCTATCAAACATTAAGGCATGTCTGGGCCCCCCTCTCCTTCTCTGCCTCACAGAAAAAATACCAGATGGTCCCTTAAAGGGTATGCACGCACACACACACAAACCCACACAAGCATGCACGCACACGCATGCATGCACAGAAAAACAAACACTTTTATGTTATAACTAGAAATACAGTGTTTTTGTGTGTATGTCAACTAACATTGATGATCTCATTCTGTAAAACAACAATGACATCTTTGTCATTGTCGAGGACCTTACAGTGTTTAGGTCTGTGTCACAAAGTATACACATTACACTGCAAGGTTTTAAAAAAAACTATATATACATTTCGCTTTTTGCATTTAAAAAAAACTATACACATTTCACTGCTAGGTTTAAAACATATACACATCACACTCACAGAAACGATTGAAACAATGTCTTGAAAAGCAACCATTAACTTCTACAGAAAATGTAAACAGTGTTCTCTGCATGAACAGTGCACCCCGAATCCAGATCCTTACTGTTAAGGGCCATCAGGAAGCCTAGCGTGTACATCATCTCACAGTAACTGAAAGATGGCTACATCGTATCCCAAGCCGGTTGGGAGAAGAATCCTGGCGCTACACACTTTTAAGTAGCTCTAGAATGTCGGAGGATGACACCCTCGGTGTACTTATTCTTAGTAAGTATGGAGTATGGTGTATTAGAAGTGCGCTACAGTAAAAGCACATGCACAAAGGACAATTTCTTCCTCTTTAAGAACAAAACCACAAACCGTCCTTTGTTCTTTTCTAATAGCTTAATTTCTAATCAGTTATTTTAGGACACAGTTTTTAAAAAAAATATATTTATTATCCTCATTTCCACTGATTCTATCTCCTGGCTAATTAACTTGTTTGGACTAAGTGCATTCTCTAATCTTACTTCAAGGCAATTAACAAACAAACCAATGGACCACAGAGAATGTAGTATAATTGCAAGATAAAAGAGAAACTGGTAGATGCTCAACACATGAATCAATAGGAAACAGCAAGTACTTAACACCTGGTTATTCCTGTAGGTTATTGAAGGCATGGTGGGTAATACTCCAATATGAACTCCGTTAACTTTCCAACATCTCAATAACACAACACGGACAGAATCGGGCCCACGCATGCATGTGGGATATGTTCCCAGAGGCATTGTTTACAACATTAGGATCTGAAAGTCCTGTTCAGAACAGTTGTAAATGTCCACCATCTGGTTTAATGGTGGTCAGGCCGAGCCCCACGCGTCTGACTTTTTCCACAGAGTTCAGGATATGCAGAGGCATCTGGAAGTCTTCACCAGCTCAGATATATTCAGTATGCTATTTAGTATTAATCTACAATTCGGGCTGGATTGATGCAGGGCACTTTGATGTCAGCCTAGAAGATTAATTGGACATGAGCACACAATCATGCCAATACATGCAAATTAACTTAATATTAAATGATGGTGATGGTTTTAATGTAATACACTAGTTATACAAAGCAGTCAACATCAACCTAGCCAGTATTTATATTCTCTGTGTCTCATTGGAGACACACCATGCGCACACCATGAAACGAGAGGGGCAAAGTTTACATTCCGCATGACCAAGTGTGTGTCAGTGGGTGTCTGTGTGTCTGTGGGTGTCAGTATGTCTGTGGGTGTCAGTGTGTGTCAGTGTGTAACTTTGGGTGTCATTGTGTCAGTGGGTGTCAGTGTGTCTGCGGGTGTCAGTGGGTCTTTGGGTGTCAGTGTGTAACTTTGGGTGTCAGTGGATGTCTGTGTGTCAGTGGGTGTCTTGTGCGTCAGCGGGTGTCTGTGGGTGTCAGTGTGTAACTTTGTGTGTCAGTGGGTGTCTGTGTGTCAGTGGGTGTCTGTGTGTCATTGGGTGTCTGTGTGTCATTGGGTGTCTGTGGGTGTCAGTGGGTGTCAGTGTGTAACTTTGGGTGTCAGTGGGTGTCAGTGTGTCTGTGGGTGTCAATGTGTGTCAGTGGGTGTCTGTGGGTTTGTGTGGGTCTGTGTGGGTAATTTTGGGTGTCAGTGTGTCTGTGGGTGTCAGTGGGTCAGTGTGGGTGTCTATGTGTGTCAGTGGGTCTGTGTGGGTGTCTGTGGGTAACTTTGGGTGTCAGTGTGTCTGTGGGTGTCAGTGGGTGTCTGTGGGTCAGTGTGTCTGTGGGTGTCAGTGGGTGTCTGTGGGTCAGTGTGTGTCTGTGGGTCAGTGTGTGTCTGTGGGTCAGTGTGGGTGTCTATGGGTGTCTGTGTGTAACTTTGGGTGTCTGTGGGTGCGTGACTCTACATGAGAAAGTGTGCATGTCCATACACCATACATGCACTCAAATCTGTGATGTAAGAAAAAAAAAAGAGGGAGGTGTGTGTGTGAGAAAGACAGAAAGGTAGAGATACAGTGATAGAGGTCTCGTAACTACCATAAGGCATATCTGGCTTTGTTCAGTCCCAGATAAATCTGTATGCGGTACATTTAACGCATTTAAATTCAGGACGATTGCAGCGTTTTCCAAAATCCTTCAGAGCTCAATGCTTTTTTACCCTGCAGACAGGCTTCTGAAGCTGACACTGACTGTGTGTAACAATAAACGGCAAAACAGTACACTGTCTGTTCCCTGGAGGCTCTCGCTCCATCCTCACTTGCTTATCAGTGCAACTTTTCCCAGCAGGTTGCAGTTTTACATATGCAATTTCATTATCTCCAAAATAATTCCATGTGCATTTTTAAACCATTTTGCTTCCTTTCATTCCAGCTGCTGTGTGCGCTTCAACTTCAAATGGTATTGCGCATTGTGAATTGAGTAAAGTCAGATTTAATCAACAGGACCTGATACGGCACCATTCTCCCTCCATGTATAATAGATGTCATGCATCTTCGTCGACACTCACAAAGACAGTCATCCTTGCCCCTGGAGTTGTATGTCTTATTTTTTAATTGTCAGTCACTCTGTGTTTACACATGAGAGGTCATAAACGAAGGCCTTGAATGTATTGTGCTGCTGTGGTCTAACGGATGGCTAGACTGTGTGTGCTGGATGTAATTACTCAATCCAGATATCCAGAAAATTGTCTGATATCCAGAACATTGTCTGATTTTTTAATAATTAATTTGCATTTTATTGCATGACATAAGTATTTGATCACCTACCAACCAATAAGAATTCTGGCTCTCACAGACCTGTTAGTTTTTCTTTAAGAAGACCTCCTGTTCTCCACTCATTACCTGTATTAACTGCACCTGTTTGAACTCGTTACCTGTATAAAAGACACCTGTCCACACACTCAATCAAACAGACTCCAACCTCTCCACAATGGCCAAGACCAGAGAGCTGTGTAAGGACATCAAGGATAAAATTGTAGACCTGCACAAGGCTGGGATGGGCTATAGGACAATAGGCAAGCAGCTTGGTGAGAAGGCAACAACTGTTGGCGTAATTATTAGAAAACGGAAGAAGTTCAAGATGACGGTCAATCTCCCTCGGTCTGGGGCTCCATGCAAGATCTCACTTCGTGGGGCATCAATAATAATGAGGAAGGTGAGGTCTCAGCCCAGAACTACATGGTAGGACCTGGTCAATGACCTGAAGAGAGCTTGGACCACAGTCTCAAAGAAAACCATTAATAACACACTACGCCATCATGGATTAAAATCCTGCAGCGCACGCAAGGTCCCCCTGCTCAAGCCAGCGCATGTCTGAAGTTTGCCAATGACCATCTGGATGATCCAGAGGAGGAATGGGAGAAAGTCATGTGGTCTGATGAGACACAAATAGAGCTTTTTGGTCTAAACTCCACTCGCCATGTTTGGAGGAAGAAGAAGGATGAGTACAACCCCAAAAACACCATCCCAACCGTGAAGCATGGAGGTGGAAATATCATTCTTTGGGGATGCTTTTCTGCAAAGGGGACAGGATGACTGCACCGTATTGAGGGGAGGATGGATGGGGCCATGTATCGCAAGATCTTGACCAACAACCTCCTTCCCTCAGTAAGAGCATTGAAGATGGGTCGTGGCTGGGTCTTCCAGCATAACGACCTGAAACACACAGCCAGGGCAACTAAGGAGTGGCTCCGTAAGAAGCATCTCAAAGTCCTGCCAGGCCTAGCCAGTCTCCAGACCTGAACCCAATAGAAAATCTTTGGAGGGAGCTGAAAGTCGGTATAGCACAGCGACAGCCCCAAAACCTGAAGGATCTGGAGAAGGTCTGTATGGAGGAGTGGGCCAAAATCCCTGCTGCAGTGTGTGCAAACCTGGTCAAGAACTAAAGGAAACTTATGATCTCTGTAATTGCAAAGGTTCCTGTACCAAATATTAAGTTGTGCTTTTCTGATGTATGAAATACTTATGTCATGCAATAAAATGCAAATTAATTACTTAAAAATCATACAATGTGATTTTCTGGATTTTTGTTTTAGATTCTGTCACTCACAGTTGAAGAGTACCTATGACAAAAATGACAGACTTCTACATGCTTTGTAAGTGGGAAAACCTGCAAAATCGGCAGTGTATCAAATACTTGTTCTCCCCACTGTATATATATTTATCTACATTTGCATGCCAGACAGATTTGAAAATATGTAGTGATCTATTATTGTTTTTACACACCATTTAACACTAAAAACTGTGTAAAGTGGCAGATTCTTTTTTTCTGGATGTTACTGCCACAATCCCATCGATCTTTCACACACCTCTCTCAAATTGTTTAAAAAAGTTAAGAGCACTAAACATTGTTGGAAATACATAAAAATATAGATAAATCATACTTCAATTGCAAATGATTTAACATTTGAAGAGCATTAAGCCTATTGTGTGTTTAGCTCACGGTATGATATTTGACTGAATAATGTTACCTATTTAACAGTATTGTTTGTAATTAAAGAAAATAAAAGGGATTATTGGGATTATTAAGTGACATAAAATGTGCACATTCATGGCAGGAATAGTAGTTCCATTTTATAGGGTGCTTGTATGTCTCCATATGCAATTTATGCCCACTGATTGTAAAAGTGGTTCTGTCGGGCCAATAAGGGTCATGTATGTGTTAACTTGTGCCCTTAGCATCAAAACCATTAATTTCAAACTTCAAATTTCTTGGCTAACATGAGGCATGATAATGATTATACTCATAAATTATGCATGTATAAAGAAAATATTACACATACAGCCCAGCATTGAAGCTTTAAAAAACGATTTTGTTATTCACCAAAATCCCAGACTGCGTCTTTACATTCAGCAAGCTGTTGTCTTTTACTGAATCTTAAGCGAGCAAATCGAGCCTAGTCCAGAGATTAAATAAGTGACTGATCACATTTTGCATGCAATCTGACATCAAGCGTTTTATTTTTCATTTTGAATTCATAGAGGCATTCCATTCTTGGTAAATAATGTTTTATCATAGGTTTTACACGAGTCCCCTGGATGGACTGTTTTGTGATCAAGCCAGCAAAAAAAATAATCATCAAATTTTCCGCGAAAAGGATGAAACCGATTTATTAGCCAGACTCGCCAGGCCAGGTGTACTTTCGCCCCTTTAGATTATGGTTAGATTTTGGTAAAGCTTCATGTCAGGGTACAGTGGTTACTGACTAGCAGTACCCCGGTCAAATATTTCAGGTCATTCAGCCTGTTTGAAGTTCAGGCTCAGCCCTCTCCATTGAGCCTTTCTTGAGAATTTCTGCTGTTGGGTCAGATCTGACTCCCGTACAAGTTTGGTTAAGTAAACTGTCCATGTGCATGTTGCGAGCATGTTTTTGCACTGTGTGGATATTCATTAGATGGTGTGTGATACGAACCCTAATCATCATGTCCCTTTGGGACGGTAATCAAGGGTCTGCTTCCTGAAACATCTGTTGCCTGGTTATCAATCACCAGATGACCCAATCAGAAGCTTTATGCTGGAAATTATAGGTGGTATGTCTCCAGTCTACAACCGTATATAATCCTGTTCCTTTATGTACTCATTTGACCTTGAGACTCTGGCTAAAAGTAGTGCACTACTTAGGGAATAGGGTGCCATGTGCAGCCCTCCTCAACTTTGGAGAGAGAAAAATTACCATACAATGTTTATCACAACTGAATTTCATTGCAATCATTCTTAAAGGGAATGTTTTCCCACAAACACACATTATTTGTGTTAGAAAGTTGATACACTAAAGCTTAAAATCTGCACTGACTGCAGGTGTGACTGTTAAGCAATGTCGTCCCTAAAGTTTTTTTTATGTTTTATTCAGAACAAAGAATGTCTAGTGGCTGGTCCCAATCTAAATGTTGCAATTGTCTGTCTAAAAGTTGCTTTTCATAAGGCAATTCCTGGGAACACAACCAGGAATGATGGAAATTTGCCCAGGTTTTTCTGGACATTTTGAAAACCTATTCCAGAACCTCATCACAACAATGCCATTACATCTTTACCTCTGCATAGAGATAGGGCAGGGTAAATGAATGGCACTCAGTGAGGTGATATCTGTAATCCTTCCAGATGCAGCCTGGCCCGTTGTGCAGCTAATGAGTTTTGCTTCACCTCAGATCAGTCCAAGGCTTTTGCTTTGAGTCCTGTTTAGCCTTCTCTCTGAAGCCTGGGAGGCCTGGCTAATACCTGCCACACAAATAAAAGAGCTGTGTTTGGAAAATCACAGCAACCGGTGGCTGTCATGCTGGAGCATTTCAGCCATGCAGATGAACCAGCCAGCAGAGCCCATCTGGAATGATTTTCATTTTTTCACCACAAAGCTAGGTGCCGGGTGTGGATGTGTTCAACCTGTTTTTTCTACCGGTTTCTTTTTCTTCTTGCTCGTGTTTATTTCTTGAGCGAAAAACAACTTCTGTTTTTTCCCCTTCCTCTTCATTTCTCTCTTCATTTTTTCCCCTGTCATACATTGTTCTTCCTCCTACTAGCTTTTCTTCTCCTCCTCCTAAACATTTCAAAAGACCAAGCAGTCCCATTTAACAGGCTGCCATCCACTCTTTGCTGAGACGTTGTCCTCTTACTGTTATTTGAGGGAATGTCTGAGGTGTCTGTGGCTTCCCAACAACCAGCCTGCCCGTCAGCTCTGTGGACGCTTCAGAGGGAGGGAAGGATCGTCTGCTCCCTCATTTCAGAATCAATAGCATTGACTTTTATGAAGGCCTTTCAACTTCCAAGACACAATTGTTACACATAGTTTCATCAAGTGAAGTGAATTTTAAGGGTTCAGGTATCAGGGTTGTAGTGTGTTTAATGGGGGCCAACTATAAAGCGTTGATACTCACATGCACTTTGAATGTTGCGATGGACCCACAATGTCCTCTAGTGATGCATAAACACTTTTTTAGTCTTCTTGCAGCAAACCATTGAAGTCAGAGACACCAGGGTGAGATACATCAAAAAGACAGGGTAATGACCGCAGAGTGCGAACAGGTCTTTTTCTGAACACTGACAATTTTTGGGGTCATGAAACTAGATAACAATCCCATCTGTTCAAATTCAGAAAAATTAGGGACTATTGATTGCACTCTGTGTGCGAAAGTGGGTGTACTGGGCCTGTGTGCCAATACCACACCTGGCTGAAGAAAGACAAGGTGTAAATCTGGTGAGAAGAGTTGGAAGGTAAGAGACAGGGAATGAATCCATTGGACCTTACAGAAATTCTCTGAGAAGACGGAGGGATTAACTGTGCCCAGGAGTCGAGTGAGGGAAGAGGGGGACAGAGCGGACCGAACGTGAGGTGGTTGCGCTTGACCTTGAGAACTGGAGTCTGAATCCCCATTGTCTTTGCTGTTGCTGGGCAACATATTGTAGCCTTGACTGTCTGTTGCGAAGGCAGGGGGCATGACTGATTTAATGACAAAACAAGAGGGATGAAACTTAACACCACAGAGACGGCCTGTGTCAGTAATTACAGCCCTTTTATCTATATAGTGTTCAATTTTAGGTTAGTGCCTTGGTCAAAAGTAGTGCACTAAATAGGGAATAGGGTAGGGAGAGTTGGGAACAGGATGACATTTCAGACACAAACACATATTTGGTCCTGGTATGTGATGCAACTGGTTCCGATTCCAGCGTAGAGGAATTACAGGGCACCTTATCCCTTGTGGGAAATTAAAGGTCAGAGGTCAACCAACGGCCTTGGCTCTAGTGGACAACAGTGCCCTTAATCTGAGCTCAGTTATGAGGCTCTGTTCATGGCTGACCCTGGGGAAGGCAAATGTCAGCAGTTAAGATTAAAGTGGTTCTCTCTGGACAATAGCACATATGGCGTGGGATGAGGTGAGCATCTGTAATTGTGGTGCAATCCTCTGTGACCCTGTTATGGGTCTCGAATGATACCCTTTTGTCTAAAGGGTCCTACTTTAGAACATGGACGCACAGGTGATGTAATATTTCCCAGTGAGCCGGCGTGAATAACCTCAGAGGTCAACCTCTTCTTTTAATAAAAACACAGTGACACATACCTCAATCTCAATTCCTGACGAAGCATTTAATTGTAAAACTTGAAGAACGGGCAAATAAACATTTGAACGCTTCTCTCTCTAAACACCAGATAAACAACAACTCCCATAGGAATTACCAGGCTTCATCAAGGTTGCTTCAAGATCTAGAAACGACCATTCAACCTTCATTTAAACGGCTTAGTTAAAATTCCCAACGGAACAAACAAATCTGTCCCTCCAATGAACGGGAAGGAAAAATCACTGACGAACCAAAATCAAAACAAGAATGAGCTGTATGAAAAGGGATCTACAATGGTATCCACCATAATACAATAAAAAAAAAAAATACACACTGCATTCATCCCAGGAAAAGACAAAAGCTGAATCAACCCACACTAATTTTAGGATAGGGAGCAGTAAAATCAAACAAGCCACCCACACCAACTTAGGATATGCAGTGGAAACCAAAGCAGAGCATAATCCAACTTGAAGAGAGAAAACAAAAGGATCAGGCATTTTCACAAGGTGTTTTGAAAAGATTGATAAGAAAAATGGGCCTAAATGCTATTCTGACAGGACAAGAAGACAGTTCTTTATGACAGTTGCCACACCTTTTTACAGAAATAATAGGCTGAGGTAAACATTTTCTTAAAATAAAAAAGAAAACTGGTGACTAGTGGAGAAAATGTCACACTGAATGTCACCATTCTAAAAGGGGGCCTGGTGTGGGCTGGGGTCCAAGACACTTTAAAGGGAATGAATACTTTAAATGTATTACAAACCTTTGACATTATGCTAGAGGCAGATGTAATGTTAAATTCTGAATACATGCCTTCTTTTTGAGCTACTTGGTTATCTGGTATACTACATAGCACGCACCACTGCTTTCTCTTTGCATATCTTAAAGAGAATAACATTTTCTGCCCAGTCAGCGACATTGCTATCAGACCAAGGAAGCATCCAGGGTTTAGTCTGGCACCACCCACATGCCAATAGATACCCATTGTATCTATTGGCATGGTTAAAACCTAACCCTTTTCCTAACTTTTAACCTAACACTAATTATAAACCAAACACTAATCTTAACCTTAGCCAGCATGGCAATTGTGACTATCTAAATAAAGTACAATCAATATATTTCATCAATTGTAAATTAAGTCTTCATCACAAAAAAATGTGGATCAACTGAAGGGGTCCGAATACTATCTGAAGGCACTGTATATGAATTGATAAATTATACATGTTTTTGTTTCAAAAAATCAAAACATAGTTGTCAATAAAGTTGGCGATAGAAAGCATCTGGGTTACATTACAAAATGTTTGACATCTGTGACATCATCTGAAAGTCCTGCCTGTAAAACAGGGGTCCACAAGTTTATTCCATGGTTGATGCAGTAAAATGACTTGCTTTTGTAGTAATTCACTGAATCCAGATTAAGTTGTTATTTCAGCAATATATGTACTTAGTTTTTTCACCACTGAAATGGGAATCAATGAATTGCAAATGTAAATTAATTCCAAATACAGTGGGGAAAACAAGTATTTGATACACTGCCGATTTAGCAGGTTTTCCTACTTACAAAGCATGTAGAGGTCTGTAATTTTTATCATAGGTACACTTCAACTGTTAGAGACGGAATCTAAAATCCAGAAAATCACATTGCATGATTTTTAAATAATTAATTTGCATTTTATTGCAGGACAAGTATTTGATCACCTACCAACCAGTAAGAATTCCGGCTCTCACAGACCTGTTAGTTTTTCTGTAAGAAGCCCTCCTGTTCTCCACTCATTACCTGTATTAACTGCACCTGTTTGAACTCATTACCTGTATAAAAGACACCTGTCCACACACTCAAACAGACTCCAACCTCTCCACAGTGGCCAAGACCAGAGAGCTGTGTAAGGACATCAGGGATACAATTGTAGACCTGCACAAGGCTGGGATGGGCTACAGGACAGTAGGCAAGCAGCTTGGTGAGAAGGCAACAACTGTTGGTGCAATTATTAGAAAATGGAAGAAGTTCAAGATGACGGTCAATCTCCCTCGGTCTGGGGCTCCATGCAAGATCTCACCTCGTAGGGCATCAATGATCATGAGGAAGGTGGATGGGGCCATGTATCGCAAGTAAGTTTTCCAGCATGACAACAACCAGAAACGCACAGCCAGGGTAACTAAGGAGTACCTCCGTAAGAAGCATCTCAAGGTCCTGGAGTGGCCTAGCCAGTCTCCCGACCTAAACACAATAGAAAATCTTTGGAGGGAGCTGAAAGTCCGTATTGCCCAGCAACAGCCCTGAAACCTGAAGGATCTGGAGAAGCTCTGTATGGAGGAGTGGGCCAAAGTCCCTGCTGCAGTGTGTGCAAACCTGGTCAAGAACTACAGGAAACGTATGATCTCTGTAATTGTAAACAAAGGTTTCTGTACCAAATATTAAGTTGTGCTTTTCTGATATATCAAATACTTATGTCATGCAATAAAATGCAAATTAATTGCTTAAAAATCATACAATGTGATTTTCTGGATTTCTATTTTAGATTCCGTCACTCACAGTTGAAGAGTACCTATGATAAAAATGACAGACTTCTACATGCTTTGTAAGTAGGAAAACCTGCAAAATCGGCAGTGTATCAAATACTTGTTCTCCCCAATGTAGATATTTTACCGGCTTAGCAAAGTGAGAGCACTTTTTAAATGGTATTGTGCAATACAGTTGAAAAAACAAGACTTTAAAGTCACTGGTGTTTGTCAGGTTTATAAGTAGGAACTTAAAAAGGAAACAAATGGTAACTGGCTTATATCACGCCACATTCTCCCTCTATGAAACATCTTCCCACAATCCACAATGTTGAATTCCCTGAGAGACAGGAATTGGAAAAAGATTAAAAAGAATTCAACCACTATGTTCTCTGTGAGATTTGAAACACTGGATGTCTTTCAAAAGATATTTCCATTCAATGTAACAACAATGCTCCAGAAATGCTTGTTGGTTTATTGTCCAATACTTGGCTTGTCTGAATGCTGCCATGCTGGTGGTAGACACAATAATTAGCCATTTTAGCAATCATGTCCGACCAGAAGATGTGTAATTGTTTCTAGGGATAGCACCGACAGCAGGTCAGGGAGACACAATGAACCAAGATTTGTGACATCTCTTGTAAACACTAGGCTGAATGGTTGAAATCCCATTACAATTATGGTTTATGGTAACTGCCTGCTCTGCACACATTTCATTTTAATAAATGCTTATGTAGTAAAGGAATCCTGAAAAAATGTTTTTTTATAAAGGGTCATGACATCTGTCAAAACACTGTAAATGACAAATGATGAACACCATAAGTGATACATTTCCCAGACTTTTAACATTTTTATAATACTAATATTGTTTGTTTTCTTTTACAGACATAGTAAGACTCCTTTCAAGACATCTCACATTATGAATCAGGTGCAATAAATAAATACGAATCACTACCACCACAATTAAATACAAATATAACTCCTGCATTTGAAGATTATTTCATTGAGCTTTCTTGGTCATTCCTATTAAGTGGTGCCCTTTCTGTACCCAGGAAAATGTAATTCGTTATTTAGGGTAAAATAAGGCAAATGTGTGTACCAAAAGTTTTTTACTATGAGGGCAAAAGGGAAAAGGGAATTACAGCTCTGTAAAAAATAAAGAGACCACGGCACCTTTTTCTTTCCTTTCCAATCCAAAAAAGTCGAAAAGGAATTGTTGGAATTGTTAGAAAAAATTGAATGTCCAGTGTAAGTCCAGTATGGATGTGGGAAAAGTGGGTGAAATTATAATGATTGTTCTTAAAAAATAACATACATTCAATGTTTTAGTTATTTGAAGAAAAACTGCCACATATTAAGGGTCAAGTATTTGTCTAGTGATGTGAATCTCTAGAATTTTTTTTTTTATACATTGTTATCACAGAGTTTCAGGTGTCAAAAACAGGACTGAAATATTCTCATTGTCTCATGTAAACAATCCACCTACATAGGATTTAAGAGTCCTAATGTCTGAAGTTTTTCACAGTCCAACATGACCTTTGTGTGATGACAAAACATTTAAAATATTGAAATGTCTTAAAAATGTTTAGGTTCAAATAAACACCCCCGTCCCAGACTGAGTGGGAGGCCGGTGGCGAGGGATTGTCGTTTCCTAAAAGTCACCCTATTCCCTAAATGGTGCAATTATTTTGACCCTACAGACCTATGGATAGGCCACAGACATAAGTAAAAGAGGGACTTTCATCACGGGCCTGGGTGGCAGTGATTGTACCACTAATTAATTTGGCCCACCATATTATCCCATTGTCTCTTCTCCAATAAACCTCTACCAATCAGTCATTCTACAAGTCCACAGCTGGGCCAGGCTCAGAAAGGAGCAGCTGTTGGCATTAGAACAGACCGAGCCAGCCCAGTGCGCTGTTTGCCTCTAACAACCTGTGCTTTCCAAACGGCACCCTATTCGTAAAACAAGAGCAACACATTTGATCAGAACGCTGCTTAAACGTAATGTGGGGTTTATAGAAGTGTTCCATTTGAGACACCGCTGCTATCTTCCAGCGTGAGGACGGTCACAACATGGGATCCGCGGAGGAGCTAGCTCCCTGAGCATACAACGCGTTCTCGGCGCCGTCTTGTGTGTTTTGTTTCATTTGGTCTCTGCGGCCGCAGATAAGCTGGAAGGAAGGATGTGTGTCCGGAGCGCTCACTCTCTTTTAGCCATCGCCCCCCCTATCGCCGTTAGCTAATCCCAAAGCTGGTCAGTCAGTGAAACAGAAACAGGTGACTCCTCCAGATGTAGCCAGTCAGGCTTGAGCTAAATCCTCTAAGGCTGTGACTGCTGACTGGGACATGGTTAGGATATATCATCCAGAGTGCATTGACTACCCGAAAAAACAAGTGACAAGTGAGTGGGTTATCCAGGCTAAATATATACAATGTGAAAATTGTATGATCCTTTATGATCCTTTTAATTTGAACGTTTATTTCCTTTCTCTGTATTACCTTTGTCTAATTACAATGCTGAAATGCATCAAGCAGGAGGCATTGTGTAATGCAGGGATCATCAACTACATTTTGCTGCAGGGCATCTTTATTGATAACAGATGAATATCAACAAAAACATTCACATACGAAATATTTTATATCCTATATTCTGTTCTGAACTGAATATCTAATGAATATTTAAAACCTTTCATGACAGAGAGATAGGCAGGCAAGCCCCTGAAATCCACAGTGAACAACAGTTTCATTACAACCACATCTGTGCAGTTTCATCATTATCTAAGACAGGAATCTCATTGATGGTGGCTTGTCACGGAAAACACTATCAAACTGGAGATTGGCGCACTCGTTCGTGGAAGCATTACAAAAACAATGCTAGGTATTCTTTTCAAATAGTATAGGACATTATGCACAGCCTCCTACCTAGTGTTTTTGATTTGAAGGATAAGAAGGCATCGCTAGCCAAGGACAGGAGGAATGAATCCTGAGTCCTGAAGGCAGTTACACTCCAAACAGAACTCACTCAGCTTTGCTGCAACACAACATTTCTCCTGCATATCCTAAGTTAGCCATGAAATCCTCCCGCCCTGGATCTCTGATGGCTGTCGGACACCAGAGTTGTAAGGCAGCCACTGGGAAGGTTTTCCTGCCATAGTGTTAAGAGGATGAGACCATAGCAATTGTTCTTTGTTGGTCTAAAATGGCACCATACTGTCTATAGTGTCTCAAACAGACAACGAGGGATGGTTACCCTAAAGAGGCTCCATACAGATGGCCAGAGTGTAACCTTAAAAGATTATGTAAAGGATGGTTATTAAATCTGTGACATGAACAGGCAGTTAAAGGCACATTTCTTGGGGGGCTTTTCCCAAACAAGTGCAGGTCTATTGCATACCTTGGCGGGGAGAGTGTGTGAGGTGAGGAGGACAGCCTCAACACCTGTAGAGGGAGGTGAAGATAACGCATGACCATCTGGCTCTGTCTTTGGGATTGGATGGTTGAGCTCTGAATGTCAAACACATAGGTATTACTGTAAAAGTAACGGCTGGTAATTTATTATCATAAAGTTAAGTTCAGGAGAAAAAAAAAATTAAGTACCTAACTATTAACTGTAATGCCTAAACATAACCCTAGCTCCTAAACCGTAATGCCTAAACGTAACCCTAGCTCCTAAACCGTAAAGCCTAAACGTAACCCTAGCTCCTAAACCGTAAAGCCTAAACGTAACCCTAGCTCCTAAACCGTAAAGCCTAAACGTAACCCTAGCTCCAAAACCGTAAAGTCTAAACGTAATCCTAGCTCCTAAACCGTAAAGTCTAAACGTAATCCTAGCTCCTAAACCGTAAAGTCTAACCATAACCCTAGCTCCTAAACCGTAATACCTAAACGTAACCCTAGCTCCTAAACCGTAAAGTCTAAACGTAATCCTAGCTCCCAAACCGTAAAGCCTAAACGTAACCCTAGCTCCTAAACCGTAAAGCCTAAACGTAACCCTAGCTCCAAAACCGTAAAGTCTAAACGTAATCCTAGCTCCTAAACCGTAAAGTCTAAACGTAATCCTAGCTCCTAAACCGTAAAGTCTAACCATAACCCTAGCTCCTAAACCGTAATACCTAAACGTAACCCTAGCTCCTAAACCGTAAAGTCTAAACGTAATCCTAGCTCCCAAACCGTAATGCCTAAACATAATCCTAGCTCCTAAACCGTAATGCCTAAACGTAACCCTAGCTCCTAAACCGTAATGCCTAAACGTAACCCTAGCTCCTAAACCGTAATGCCTACACATAACCCCTAACCATAACTGTAACCTTAACCTCAACCAGGCCTGATTAAGCTTTTTTTTTTTATGTGAGTGCTGGACAAAATCTCCTCACTTTGCATGATTTTACCTTGTTGTATTATCATAGTGAGGACCTCACTTAGACAGTAAGGCAGGAACACACGCTTAAAGTCTTGTTTCAGTTTCTCTCATGTATGTCTTCACCTTTTATCGAGCAGCTTCTTTACCTCCAAGTGAGTAATGAGCCTCTTCAATTATATGTAATGTCATATGCCGTGCCGCACTGCGACAGTCCATGTCGGTGAGTCACTATTAAAGGTTCATATTACCTCTGAGGCTGGGGGAATACGCTAAGTTCAAACACTACAAATGGCTGGCCTATCACAAGAGCTTTCTCTACTTCCTTCCCTATAAAAACGAGTGCACTACCTAGAGACTTAGACACCAGTTTGGGATTCAACAGAATGCGATAAATGTCAATACAGTGAACACATCACCAATTTCAGAATTCCACTCTGGTGATGTTTGCTTTTTAATTACTCTATTCTCTTAAGACTGGGGCTCCTCCAAAACATACCTGCAGATGGGTCCATTTGGGCTCAGGCATCACACAGCACCACAATCACAAAATTACTGTCTCTAGTTTCCCCAGAATGTTGTCCAGCATCAGATGAGTCTGTTGCTAGGAGAGAGAGAAGAAGAGAGAGGAAGAGAGCGTGACTGGGAGAAAGATCTATGATAGTGCACTACTTTTTACTATGGCCCATAGGGTTCTCATGAAAAGTAGTGCACTAAATAAGAAAGTAGGTACCATTTGGAATGCGTGGTGAGTAAAGGAAGATTAATGGCATCAGCAGGACTGTGTCTCCTGTTTAATAATGCTTATTCATCACTGTCTCTACCTGACGCTGGAAACACACACGAAAATACACACAGGACGTTTTGGGGAAAACCAACAGCCACAGTATGTCTAGGGCATACATGTGTATGAATCCCAATTCAAATGTGTGTCTATAGTGTACAGGCAGTCGTATGTACAGGCAGTCGTATGTACAGTATAAGCCTCTCGCAGGGGCATGGAAAACATTCAAGTCATTTGAAAGCAATAAACACTTCACACTAACATACAACTTATCAAAGATAAAAACTGCAACTATTAAATAAAAGGAGCCCTGAAATGCTCCGAGATAGAAACCCATTTCGGTTTCGTATTCCGGCCTGTAATGGAAAAGGAAGACTTGAGTGACCACAATGGAGTCTGCAGATGAAAAATATGGAGCCTGTGACAAAGGGTGAAAGCCTGTCCATTTTCCCAGCCAGAGGCAGCTGAAAATACCAAATAGTACCCTATTTCTGATCAGGACACAGGGTGCTACTTGGAATGGATCCTTTGTGCCTGGCAGGATTTATGCCTCAAATTCACCACCCGTGACTAGCACAGCTTCCTCGCGGAATTCCTAAGGTATGCGTCACTCATAAAGACTCCATCTATCTCAGAGAATTAGGAACGAACACAGAGGATCCAGCAGGGCGAACAGAAACAGGTGTCCCCTCCATCGAAGCAGAACATTCCAACCAGCCACCTCCCAACGTGTTCACAACATGGAAAGACCAGGACCCCAAATGAGTCCGGGCATTTTTAACACACCAACACATTTTTCTTTTTACCCCATGAGACAGAAAAATGCAAGCATTTGAAGCTAATCACAATGCAAGCATTTTTCTTATTAGACTCTCGTTATTAAAATACTGATAATTCCAGACTGAACCTTTAAACATCCACTAGCCTACAAAATGACAATCCCATTGGACTTTTGCCAGAACTGCCCTCTCAGCTAATCAGCCATACATAAAGCTAATCACACCATACATAAAGCTAATCACACCATATATGAAGCTAATCACACCATAGATTAACATTTATTTTCAACAAATGATGGAGGATATACATTTCAAAATGTATTAAAAACCAATGTTGCCATTTCAAATATTTCTATCTATATAAAATATATGTCAAATTGTATTTCCTTAAAGGTAGGTGCCACCATTGACTGACTATGACGTGAGATTAGCAGAACGGAGTCCGTTGTATCTCTCACCAGAGATCAATGAAGTGATCTACGGTAGGAATGAGGGAAATGGGTAAAGAGAGGAGAGCATTAAAAGCTCAGCATTAGCTGTTAGGAGTATGAGTAATGATAGGGCCGCACAGTCTGGCTGGTACACAGACACTTTTATTAGCCTCTGTCCACACCAGGCTGGCGTTATGTGACCCCGGGCTGAAAACGAATTCTCAATGAAGAATGGAACAGAAGAACTGAACAGAGCATCAGACTCTTCCTCATATGTGGATTTGTAACGTCTCCCCCGAATTAAGAACCATTGGTCATTAGCTTTGCTCAATGTTTCAATTTCAACATTTCGCAGATTTCATAGCTTTGTGTTTTCTCGAACGTACAATGAGCACCACCGAGAAGAATGTGTGACTCTACCACACAGGAATAATGTGGACAAGAATAGGTAAAGGCAAAAACCTTTATTGGGCTGGGCACTACCACATTTGTTATTCTAATATTTTTGTCATTTTTCTGGTTTATTTAACAGCAAAATCTGAATAGTCTGGTGATGTTTTGCTTAAAGAAAAGTGGACCAGACTCGTACCCACAATGCAGCACATGCACCGGAGGCAGTGGTTTAGACCAATAAAAACCACCTGGATTTTATTTTATTCGGTCAAGGTCTGTTTTCCTTTAACTGTCCGTAATCTGGGTCATATTGGTGGACAATGTGAAAAAAGTTCCTTTTAAAACTTTTCTGAATTTTAAATTGTTTTGCAATATTGAGAACCATTCACTGTCTCTACATTTTGTTGTTATAAACTTAATTTATAATCAATCAAAAAAATTGCCCTCAATCAACAACCCTGTTTTCAGAAAAGTTGGAACAGAGTGCAAACAAATGTTGAACCAGAGAAATGTTATTGTTATTGGAAAACATATATATGTATATGTTAAAAAAAAAAGCTGGGACAGAAGCATGTTTATTACTGTTGCATCTTCTCTTCTTTTAACAACACTCTGTAAGCATTCGGGAACTGAGGAGACCAATTGCAGTAGTTTGGAAAGTGAAATGTTTTCCCATTCTTGCTTGATATAGGATTTCAGCTTTTCGGGGTATCCTTTGTCGTGTTTATGATTTCATAACAGGTCTGGACTGCAGCCAGGCCAATTTAGCACCTGGACTCTTCCCAGACTCTTTTGCTACAGAGCCATGTTGTTGTAATATGTGCCAAATGTGGTTTGGCATGGTCTTGCTGAAATAAGTAAGGCCTTTCCTGAAAAAGACATTGTCTGGATGGCAGCATATGTTTCTCCAAAACCTGTATACATTGTTCAACATTAATTGTGCCTTCAAAGATGTGCAAGTCACCCATGCCATGTGCACTAATGCACCCCCATACCATCACGGATGTTGGCTTTTGAACTGTGCACTGATAAACTGGATGGTCCCTTTACTTTTTAGCCCAGAGGACGTGGCGTCCATGATACCAACATTTTATTTTCCAGGATTCCAAAAATCAAAATTTTTATGTCAGACCGAAGGACAGTTTTCCACTTTGCTTCAGTCCATCTTAAAGAAGGTGGCAGCTGTTCTGGATATTGTTTATATCTGATTTAGTTTTTTCATGGTAGAGTTTTAACTTGCATTTATGTATGCAGCGACGTACTATGTTCACAGATAATGTTTTCAGAAGTGTTCCTGAGGCCATCCAGCGATTTCCACTACAGAAAAATAATTTTTAATGCAGTGCCGCCTAAGGGCCCGAAGATCATGGCCATCCAATATTGGGTTTCAGCCTTGTCCCTTGCATACAGAGATTTCTCCGGATTCTCTGAATCTATTAATGATATTATATACGGTTGAGAAATGTTATTCTTAAATTGTTGCACTACTTGCCTGTGCAGTCTTTCAGAGTGGTGAAACCCTCCCCATCTTTATTTCTGAATGACTTATCCTCGATGGAATGCACTTTTTTAAGTGACATTAGGTAGCACTGGAGAGACATCAGCAAGACAACCACCAAATAGGGAATGGTTTTGCAGGTGGTGGCCAAAGACAATTGCTTGCTGCTCACCCTTCCTGACTGATTATTCTCTAGTTTTGTGTTTTGCTAGTGTCCTTGTCACTACTGGTAGCAGGAGGTGGTACCTGCAGCTAGTCCAACTGTAGGTTCACACTGAGCATGTGACAGACGGAGACAAGTCTGGAGACACCGTGGTGAACATTATGCTGCCTGCAACATCAACCAGATCACCGGTTTGGCAGTGGGTCAGTGATGGTCTGAGGAGGCACATCCTTGGAGGATCACACAGACCTCCACGTGCTAGCCAACGGTACCCTGACTGCTGTTAGGTACGGGGATGAAATCCTCAGACCCATTGTCAGAAGTTACGCTGGTGCAGTGAGCCCTGGGTTCCTCCTGGTGCTGGACAATGCCCAGCCTCATGTGGCCAGAGTGTGTAGGCAGTTCCTGGTTGATGAAGGCACTGATGTCATTGACTGTCCCTCGAGTTCCTCAGACCTGAATCCAATTGAGAACCTCAAGGATGTTATGTATCGGTGCATCCAACGCCGCCAAATAGCAGGGTAATAAATGAATGTTGTTCATCGAGACCCAATGATTTAAGTGTTCTCTTAACTTTTTTGAGCAGTGTATTTCAAGAATCAATAAACATTTTCAGTTTTCTTTGTACTATTGTCTATTGAATATGGGATTTCAATGATTTGCACATTTTTGCATTCTGTTTTATTTCCATTTTACAGAGCGTCCCAATGTTTTTGGAAACAGGGTTGTACACACAATACCCCATAATAAAAACTCTTGCTGTTTAAGCATTCTGACCCTTTGCTGTGACACTCCAAATTTAGCTCAGATGCATCCTGTGTCCTTTGATCGTCCTTGACATGTCTTCGGAACTTGGAGTCCACCTGTAGCAAATTCAATTGATTGAGCTAAATTTAGAAAGGCACACGTCTATATAAGGTCCTACACATCACAGTGCAAGTCACATCATAAACCAAGTCATGAAGTACAAAGAACTCTATATACCTCCCAGAATTCTATATGGTAGATTGCCTAGATGGACACCACCCATGAGTAAAAGGTATGACATGCCACCTGAAGGACTCTTGAGAGCTTGAGGGAAAAGGTCCTCTGGTCTGATGAGACCAAAACTATTAGGCTTGAATGCCAAGCACTACATCAGGCAAACAAAAGACCCCCCTCATCACCTGGCTAATACCATCCATATGGAGAAGTATGTAGGTGGGAGCATCATGAATTAAATCAGGTAGCGGTTTTGGCCGATTTCATTCATTATTCTTTTCCATGAGAAATGTTTTAAAATATATGAAAAGCCAAGAACACACATTTGTTTTGTCAAGTCATGCCATATAGGAAAAGGCCTAATGGTCATTGACCAGTCAGAAATCAAAGACAAATCCTACTCTGGCTGGAGGCTTTGCCCAAAGCACAGGGAGATTTCTGTGAGGCATTCTTTTATCAGACGATGACAGAGTTGTTGTATATATGCCATACATCTATAAAGATAAAAGAGCAGGAAGAAATGGAAGGATTTATTTCTTTTCCCATTTTTTCACTCTGCATCCCTCCGTTTCAAGACAGGGGTCAAAATGGCTTAATGGTATTTGGTATTCATCCTTAACCTTAGAAGCTTCACACAGTGGCTTGACTCATTCAACAAGTCCCTCATCAGAAACAATGGGAATGTGACTTGTAGAGGGATAACTAAAGCATACTGACAATGCATTTGCCTATATGCAAGCCTTAAGGCGTTTACACACACACACACACACACACACACACACACACACACACACACACACACACGTTCTGAGCTGTAGCAACATTCATGATTTGAAGCTAGAACAATAGCCTATTGACAGCGAAAGCATATTGAAGACACAAGAGGTGGATCAAACCAGACTCGTTGCTACTAATGAGGGTTCCGGAACCTGATATCAGCACCCGTTCATTTTTCAAAGGAAAAAAATAACAAATATAACATAGACCCAAAGTATGTAGTTGTAAACAGGATGAAACAGCCTTCCTTTTATTCTAAATTGGATATGTACAGGAAAAGGGTCTGTATACATTTCTTAATATACCGTGTACAAGTCTGAAGAAAAAAAAATCCACTTTACTTAAAATAGCTTTAGACTTTAAACATCATGATACATAGGGCATTGTGAAGGCAATGTTAAACAAACAGGACACAAATGCACTGCTCACCTGTCACAGCCTAAAAGTAACTCACTGTAAACAGCAACAAGAAAAAAAAAACCTGCAAAGACAACATCAAACAAATGCTTTCAGGAAATAAAAAGTAGCCCAAAGCAATCTTGGCTATTATTTTATAGATTAAAAAGGTATAATAAAAGACATGGTGTTAGGTCATTTAGCTAGAAAAAGACACTGTACAGGCACTTATTATTGACCTCTGAACTTACTGAAAGACTAGCCCGGTGGCTGTTTATGCTATCTTGTTAACCTCCATTGGTTACCTCTCTATTGGCGTTAGTGACACAGCACGAATGGACCCGGAAACAGGCTCACGGGGGCGAAGCGCTGAACAACGCAACGTACAGAAAACACTCATTTCCAGGTCAAAAAGCTGCTCGTTCTTTCTGTCGTGCCATGTCCCAAATTGTACCCTATTCTGTACCCAGCACATGGGTTTAAGGGAACAGTGTGCTTTAGGATGCATACCATGTCATTGAACTAATCTCAGGAAAAGCTGATGTCTTTCAAATGGCTGTTCTTGGTGTAGAGTGAAGACACTGAAGCACACCTCCAAAGCAGCTGGGTGCCAGCCAATGCCGTCGCGTCAGACCACAGGTCAACACACAACTTACACATGGCAACCATTAACCTTCTCTTTTCTGCCTTCCCTTTGTGCGCCACTTAGTCAGTTCGCATTGATCCCGGCCGTTCTGTACATTTCATAGACATTGAAGCGTTGTCACATTAAAGGTTCATTATCTACACGTAAGCAACTCATTAACACACTTTTGTGAGGCCACTTAATGCAGTTACCTTAAACCTCCTTTTTCCAGACAAGGGAAGTTGAACTACACCTACATTTAGGCATTTATCAGATTGTCTCTCATTGTTTCCGCAAAACCGCAACGGGGTTCTCCACAACGACGCAGCCTCTCGTGGGCCCGCATTCGTTCTTTGGCTGTGGCAGGCAGCAGGTGGCTCGTCATGAAAAATTCAGTGCAGGGTTGATGTGAGGGGGTGTTGGGGGGTTGTTGTTGGGAGGAAGAGAGGAGGGGGGTCTTAGACAGGCCAGGTTAGCCGGGCCAGAGCAGAGGGCCCAGGCAGTGGATCAGACACCCCTCCTCCTCTCTCTCTCTGCGGAGACGACACACATACACATTAATTATTCATGAGGGTCCTTCATTAAAAAACAGTGCTGTGCCACCCTCCCTCGCCCCTCCTTTTCACACACTCCCTCTCTTTTCTGACTATTTTTGAAAAGGAGGTTTCCCTCTGTGGAGAAAAAACAACAATGAAAACATAAATAAAACACTATGAAAAGCTGATGGTGGTTGAAACTTACACGGACGCACGCACGCAGACACACAAACGCGCACACGTGCGCACACAAGCACGCACTCCGTCGTGCTTTAAAAACGCCATCCGTTTGCCTGTCTGTTTGATTGTCGGAGCGTGCGGGTGACAGATGTCTGGGAATCACACCACAACCCTATTACCCAGGAAAGCGTCCTGACCGCAAATTCAGAAAGGCACTGAAAGTCTCATTAAACAGCAAACAGTGTCCGGGGGTCTGGCCGGCTGAGACTGAACACAGAACTAAGAGGTCAAGTCAAGGGCGAGCCGCTATTACAAACACCCGCTGTGCATTCACTTAATCGTCTTAGGGCAATCTTCGCTTGTCAACTCCTCCAGTTTTTATTAAATCTTCAACAACAACAAAAAAATGACGTGCGTTGGCTAATTCTGTCCCCTTTTAACCCCCTATTCCCCTCAGGAGAAGGGCCTCCCTTTCTCGGGCCCCTGTAGCCTGTTTAGCCTTGCCAGCTGGGAGGGTGACGGGGGCACGTCCTGTCGGTAGGGGCCCTTGGGCGATACAGGGTCTTTGCGAGGCGCGTAACCGTTTTTCCCCAGGCGCTCCTGCGGGGCTGCTAGACGTTGTTGCTTCCCTTTGGCCTCCTGCTCCCTGCGCCTCTGCTCCTGCCTCAGCAGCTCCTGGGCCTCGAGGAGGACACGGGCGTTCACGCCGCTCATCCCCGGGTAGCCGCTCCTGGAGCCCTGGTAGCTGGAGTAACGTGGGTTCTCCTTGGCCGTCTGGAAGCCCTCGCCCGGCTGGTAGACCTTGTCCCAGGAGTCCTGGGAGACGGAGCTAGGATTTTTCCGAGGTTGCCTGTGGAGGGATGGCGGGGAGACATCGAGAGACAAGTGGAAAGGTGAGGGCAAAGAATACAATGATTTACCGCATGGTCCATGATGGCGTCATCGTAGTTCCACAGTCACCACAATGACACCACAGTGGACTGTCCCCCATGTATACTCTACCTATGGGAATGAATAGCACTGCCATTTAGGTTCTACTGGTGAAACACGAGTGAATAGATTATCAGCGTTTTAAACAGTAAATCTGAAGCGAAAGGATTCCACCGGGATATTTCAGAGTAAGACAAAGCCCAAAACCACCCCATGACAAAAAGGTAATTTAACACACAACAAGCTTTACCTAGACAAGTGGCAACGTACGGCCTCTCAAGTCCATTCAGCCTTCTAGTGAAGGAGAGACAGGCCCAGTGGGTTTGACAGGGAGCAATCACAGCCGGTTGCGAATGAGAGTCAACTCCGCCCACCGTGTCTTTCAGGCGATTTCCCACAAGACGTCTGACACCTGACATGGTATCTAAAAGGCTGAGTTGTCAGCCTCCTCATTCCGTACAACACAGAGTCAATCGGTCCTGCCGACTGCATGTGACATCACCCCTACTCACGCTTGACATGGCACTTTGAGATCTCATTGTGTTCAGCCTAGAGCTCTGGTTCTCCCAGTGGCAGGAAAAATTCTAAAGCCAACATCTACCGACCACACATACAAATCCAGCTGGAGTTAGCTTGTCCTAGCTAAAGGACAACTAGAAGATTCTGGAACATCTAAACCGTACCCATCTGGCTCTCTATCCAACCTGGAGAAAAATAAGGTTTACCTCAGCAACAGGCATGGCTCAGACTCCCATCCATGTATTACTAACCAGTTTATCAACAGCAGTAAAGAAACTATATTATTTATGCATTCATATTGGAGGAAAACAAATGATAACGACAAAAGCATGATACCAGACCTGGTGAAATTCGGTGAAAAAAAGATAGAGTTCTTCTGAAGATAAGTATACACCCCAAACCCAACTGTTTATTTTCAACCCATGGTTGAACGATTCCAATTTAAAAAGATTGCGGTTTGACGTTCTCCATGTTGCGCTTTTTCATTATTTCACGTTGACATAAGACGCAGTTGAGAAGCTTCTCTGTAAATGTAAGCGACCAACTTATCTCCACAGAATTCTTCAAAAAAAATTCTTAATACTGAACATACAATATAATGTAAATAGAGAGAAAAAAGTGCCTGGTCGAATAAAAGGATTTGGTCTGGGCCGAGACACTTTCTGTTAACCTTGGTCTTCAATGACGCCCTATTCCGTACATAGCACACTTATTTCCACCAGGACCCTGAGGAAATAGTGTGCTGTTTAGAACACACGCCTCTACGGAGACCAAAGCTACTACAGCTGTTCCAGGCAGAGGCGTTCCCTTTGCTCCTGTGGCAAAATGGCATGACTTTGGCTGTGAGATCAATGCTTTGTCAATGATGAATACTGGCTCTCAGTGACAGCCTCTGTTGAGCTGGCAGACGTTTATTTTCACCATGGCAAAGCTTCACCAAGATGAAAACTAACTTTTATATGAAACGATAGCTGTTTGTTAACGCACCAATTTGCACACACACAGACCATGAATAATCCAATGAACAGACGGCAGTGGTTGTGTTTGAGTACAAGCCAAAGTGAGACAGAGTATGTTTACGGTTTTTAAGTGTGTTTACGTATGTGCCTGAGTATCTATGCTGAGCCATAGGAAATCCATCAAAATTGCCCAAGTTAATACAAGTTTCTACCAGCCCCTATATTACTCCATGTATGTTGTCTGGCCATAAGATGGAATTTGAAAAGTATACAATGAGAAACTACAAGCATGTTCATCCAAACAGGACATACCTTTACAAAGAAATTAAGACCACAAAGCTACAGGATGTTTCTTGGACAAGGAATTCGAGTCATTTGTACAATAAATCTCTGCTACTAAATGAGCTGCTTCGGCAAATATTTATCTAGGGGAAATCTACATCAACAACTGAGGATTATGCTGAATTAAGGAAGTACTAACTCGGAGACTAGGAGATTACATCTTGGCGATAAGTCATTGCTGAATGAGCACAGCTGTATTCTATTGGAGGTTTAAGTTGGTAGATCGCGGGGGGGTGGGGCCTTTACATTTTTTCCACACTGGCCTCCATGGGAATCAATCACTCACCTCTGGCATTGCGAGCGACATACTCTACCAATTGAGCTATGTGGGACCTGCTCCATGAGTCAGGTTACATAAGAATTTGGTCCTCGATGTAAATACTTGTTGTTATAGTGTCACCATAATTTGGTTGCAGTCCACCAGTTTCTTCAAGGTGCTACAAATCCCCTATCATAGTTTGTGCTTTGTAGTGGTTCAAGAAAATACAGTCTTTGACTCCTATCAGGCCTTTAAATAATTCCACATGGTGGACAGTAAACCACAGCTATCTGAACATGATTAGAAACCAGGTGGTTTGAATGCTTTATGCTGACTGGCTGAAAGCCATGGAACGTCTCTGCATACTTCTGGAATACCAACATATTGTACTGTTATAGTCATGTTCATAACCAGTTTATAATAGCAATAAGACTTTTTGAGGGCTTGTGGTATATAGCTATTATACCACAGCTATGTATGTGCTGTGTCTAGGCACTCTGTGATGCGCAGTGTCACAGAACAGTCCTTAGTGGGGGTATATTGGCTACACAGTGTTTTCTTTGATAGGTGGCCATCTCTAGGTTTCCATCCTTTCTATGGAGGCTTTCAAAGTCAATGTGCTTCAACATATTATTTTTGCTCTGTCAGCATGTATGCAGTTTACCTGTATAATAAGCACTTTTTGGAAAATACTGATGGGGGGAAAAAGGCTGAATACCCAATAAACCTAAGGTCTTAAGTATCACTTTTAACATTAATCGAATCATATAACTTGTCAACTAACAAAACATTATGTTCTCCAGAACAAAATAATGTAATTACCGTGGCACGGGTATTAAAAGACTGCAATAGTCTATATACACTGGGCTATTAAAAGACTTCAATAGTCAATATACACTGGGCGATTAAAAGACTTCAATAGTCTATATACACTGGGCTATTAAAAGACTTCAATAGTCTATATACACTGGGCGATTAAAAGACTTCAATAGTCTATATACACTGGGCGATTAAAAGACTTCAATAGTCTATATACACTGGGCGATTAAAAGACTTCAATAGTCTATATACACTGGGCGATTAAAAGACTTCAATAGTCTATATACACTGGGCGATTAAAAGACTTCAATAGTCTATATACACTGGGCGATTAAAAGACTTCAATAGTCTATATACACTGGGCGATTAAAAGACTTCAATAGTCTATATACACTGGGCTATTAAAAGACTTCAATAGTCTATATACACTGGGCTATTAATTAATGTCAAATGACTGAATATGGGAAATGTTAAAAACAATTATAGTTGGTAACACATGCATAATACCAGGGTACAGATAATCTTGTCCTGGGAGAAGACATTGTAAGGCTCAGGTGTTACGCACCGTGGCAGGGAGCTGTACTGTCTCTGGGCCTGTTGGAAGGCATCTCTCTCCTCTCGTCTCAGCCTTTGCGCCTGCACCTCCACAGAAACAGAGTGACGGCCTGTGGGTTGTCTCTCCGTCTGGTACGCTGAGCCGGCGTTGTTGTTGTTCGGCTGAGAGGGAGAAGGGGGCCGAAATCCTGGTTATTTCACGCACACCAAGTACACCAGAGCCATATAGTTAGAGAGTTCGGACGTTAGCGTTTTAACCACATTTGTCACAAGGTACCAATGGGTGAATCGAAAGCTCAAAAGGCACAGTGAAATGCTGGTTTCCTTTCAACCGTTGGGAGAACTCCCTGGACGGAGCCTACGGCTCAGCTCCACACGTACCAAGAGACACCTGTTGACATTAGCATACCTGTTCCTGTCATTTGTAGAGGACAATTGAAACAGAAAGGTCAGGCAGACAGACGGCTGTTAGGCGTGACAGAGGACCATGACTGAGATGCACACGGGGACATTGGTGATGGGATGAGATGCGCTGGATGTTAGTTGGTGTTACCGTTACAGAATGTTGGTGTTACCGGCCCGCCAGTCACGGGCCTTATCATAGGTCAATAACCCTCGTCAACAAACGGGCACACAACGTCAATCACTTATCTCCAGCCTTTCCCGACTTTGGATCCCTTCCAAACGGCATCCAGTTGGCTATGTAGCGCACTACCATTGACAGATCTCACTCAACAGAGGCGGCTCACTCCCCAGAGAAGTGTGCCATTTGGCCCTTGGTTCTTCATCCCAATTGTTCATTAGCTATAAGGTGGGTGTAATGACCGTCATAACAAAGACAATCTAATTACGTTTATGGGCTATGCCAAGTATTCATAAAGAGTGGCGCGCTATATTGTTGGGATGGGCCATAAAGCGGAGCTTCGCGTCACTGCTGAGAGGAACCAAGGCGACGTGCCCATTAAAGCTAATGAATCCGTGCAATCACCCGGGATTGATTGGCAGAACCTGGGCTGTCACCGTGTGGTCGCCCTCTCTCGCTCTCTTCTTTCTCTGTTGCCATGGTGACTGAACAGACCGAGGGCATGTAAAGGCAGCTCACCTTCATCCATGTTTTCGTGTTAGCTATGATATACAGACATTTCCAAGCAGGAACTCCATTGTCTTTATTCTAAATATCCACATGGACATTACGGTTTGGAATACGGGCGGGTAATGGGGAATGATCCCTTTCAGCGTCTCGAAATTATTCCTTCCCAGCACGAAGAAACATAGGTTGAGAAAACACCACCCAGAACACAAAAAGCTAATGGAGGTGTTCAATGAAAGCGGTGCTACAATAAAGTAGTGTGGCAATATATCGCCGCCGGCGGAGGCAGCCCCAGTGGATCCACGCTCTCAGCGTGGTAAATGGCTGCAATAAAGGTTTCTGAACACAGCAGCTACGCAGAGCCGGTATCAGTCACTGTGATGGAATTAGGAATACACGGTCATGTTCACAAAGACACACACACACAGTTTCACAGCAGAAAGTAAAAATCAGTGCTGAACAAGTTCACATAGCACTGAGTTATGGAAACGTACTAGAGGGGTACCAATCAGGGAGAGCAGAGGGGTTTAAATGCACCTCAGCTAACCAGGACCACCTAACTAAACAATGTAGAAGGGTATCATTATGGAAATGGATTTGTGTCACACAGAGAAATTCTAGACAGGCCGGACCTGTGAGAAATGTGTCAGCAGTCCACCGCAGGCAGCATGGGAGATAATACACAGGGCTTGCCGGACCTGGAATATCAAAGCCTGGTAAGAGCAGGAACAGTGACAGGGTCAGTGCTTCCACATGGCTGGAACCCCAATACACTCCAATCACTGTTTGCCCAGTGGGCCCTCAGAGTGGAATCCACCAAACCTTATTCATCGGCTCAATTTACACAGGCAGCCTGATTCTGATCCTGTTGGATTTTTTCCATAACTGATCTGAATGGTTGAAAGACCAAGTAGTTAAACAAAACATTGAGATTCAGAATTGGGCTTCTGGGTCAATGCAGCCTATGTGAATGTAGAACTCAGTCTTCATCCCTTAACCATAGAAATAAAATTACTAGAACAGACATAAGCATTAATGAAAGGGTTACGTAATGGGCGAGTTAGTGGCCGCATTGAGTGCATCATTTTATTTCTCAATCAGGTACTACATAATGCACAATGAGGTTAATTGAAATATTTTTATCGAGTCGGTCTTCTCCGACTGAATGGAGTGGGCAGTGCTGGACTGACCGGGTTAATATTCTGATGCATGGGGCATAAATACGTTTGATCAATTCAATCTAATGATTACACCAATACAGCTGTTGTGCATCCAGAACAACCTCTCATCTGCTCTTTATCTACATTCTCCATATGAGCAGTGTTCCAAAGTAGTGCACTACAAAGCTAAAATTGTGGCATTTAGGACACAGCCAAATGTATGTGCCCAGGGAGCATAACTGAGTTCCAGAAACATAAGTTCCTGTTTTGCATACTATGACAATAACTATGTCAGGGAAAAAGTCTAATAAAACAAAATGACTGCAAATTACCGTGCAGTCCTGTGAGAGAGTGGTTTTCTGTTATTTGGAAATAAATCGTGATAGTAATAACGTCTGACTCTATCCCTTCAATATTGCTGTCATGGAAACAGGGTGACTTTTTCTGTAATGAAAATAAACAACATGACAGTATTTTACAGGTTATTAATTACGTTGTCCGAGTCCCAAATACCAATCCATAAAGGCCATTGGTCAAAAGTAGGGCACTATTTTCGGGACAGGTTTCCATTTGGGAGTGTAGCTCAAAAGCTTTTTGCCCAAAACATATTGCTCTGTCAATCGAGGCTACTAATGTTAAACAGGACTCAAAATAAGACCAAGTGTTTCATTTTATTCATCATACTTATGAAATAAGCCTGTTTCAGAATAAAAGGGCTGAACTAGAATCAATTTCTACTTTAAACATCATAATGAATACGATCACATGGACACAATGCAGCAGGTCCTAGATCAGCATTCCCAGTCTGAGACAGTTCATACATACAGCCTTGGAAGTCAGTGGAGACGGTTTGTGAGCCCTTAGTAGACAATGATCGCAAAACCCATTAAAAAGCAATCCTAATAAGCAATCTAAACGACATGTGAAGATTATAAACTATTAAAAGTGGAAGTTTGTCTACACCAGCACTAAACACCACATCACACCCAACAGGCCTACTAGACAAAAGTTGAAATTATACAAATGTCTGCATTACCAGTGATGTATGGAATGAACAATAACACATTTCAATAAATACAGAGCCTATGGTACAAAGATATCATACAACATAATATTGTCTTTCAAACATTTAGCAAATCATTTTGCTGGTAATTCATAATTGACTGAGAATGTAACATGTACAGTATACTTAAGGCATACTGCTGGTGGAAAGTGGAAGGATGGGACATGGGGCAGTCTATTCAGGAAACAGAAACCTTAAGATGTCATGGCGAGGTCTCATTTTCATAAACTATGAAGGCATTTCACATTTTGTTTGATTTAAAATGGTGTTGACTTCTCACTGCTTCTACAGCGGTTCAGTTGTTATTCCATCAAAAGGGAGTAGAATCTAAAATACAGACACCCCCCAAACCCTTTCTCTAAAAAAAGGCACAGTTCAAACCGATGTGAACACACAGACATGAGCTGCTTCCCAACAAGGAAACAAAAAACCACCCACAAGCAGGCACACGCAGGATTCCATTGGTCCGTGAGAAGGTGGGCGGGTCCTTGCATTTTGAATGACAGACAGATGGCATGGATGGCAAATGGTATGGGGGGGTAAGGGGGTGTCGGGGTACAATGGTGGTAGTGGTGACGAGCGGGGTTAGGGGTCAGGTGAGGGTGCAGGAGGGTCACTTCCGGGATACATGCAGGTGGAGGTTTTTGCTGGCATCCCAAATGGCCACCTATTCCCTACGCACAGCCCTACTTTTACCCTCTGGACTCTGGTCAAAAGTAGTGCCCCGCGTCGAGAATGGGGTGCAATTTCGGATCCAGCCGTTGTTAGAGTTATTACAGTTTAGGTTAGGTGGGAGGTTCCTATGGGAGTTTATGAGAAGAACCTCCACAGGCTCAGGTGGTTCAGTCACTAGCATGCTGGATAGTCCATGCTCAGGCCAGGCATGGTCCCAGTGGCTGTCTCCAGCCAGTGAACCGACCAGCCAAACATCCATCCAATCAGGGCTTAGCGGCCCTCCCGGGTTGGGAGTGGAGGTCGCTGGTGGTTAGTGAGGCGGTGGATCCATGGAGAGGCAGTCTCTGGCCTGGTCCTCGGCCCCCCGCGTCTCACACACTCACCCAGGGCTGCTCAAAGCTGTAGGTGCGCCTCCGGTCGTCGGGGTCGTCATCGTCGTCCTGCCGGGCCTGCTGGAACTCGTGCCTCAGCCGCAGTATCCGGTCGTGGTTGCTAGGCGCTAGTCTGTTGCTGCGAGGGGGGGGCAGAAGAGTAGAGGTGAGCATAGCAGGGGGGGCTATTTGGAGCGGGCGAGTCCTAAACCACAGCCTATCCTCAGCACAGTGACCTACTACAGACCAGACGGCCATTGGAAGGACGACCAAACGACCCGTTTCCAAAAGCATAGCTGGGAAATGTTCCAGAAACGGGTAAATAAAATAAATATATACATGTGGATGGTAAGTGAAGGGACTTCTAAACCCTGTAGAGCGCTCAGACAACATAAATCAAACTAATGTATGCTAATGTATTATTCATATTCACGGTTTGCCTCCCAAATGGCACCCTGTCCCCTACGTAGCGGCCTGTTTTGGACCGAGAGCACTGAACGATTCAGGGAAACGGGGCGCATTGGGGGACGCTGCGAACAACAAAGCAGGGTAGTGAACGGTGGCGGGTCTAGCTACGTCCTCGGGCCATACATCAGTCACCAACGTCCCCCGCCGTCGTCTACAGGCCTCCTCATAACAAACCGCAGCGGCCCTTTAAACCTGCGCCACATGGCCCGCCGGCCTACCCTACTCATTCAACAGACATTGGCCAGAGAGGAGGAGGGGGGCGGGCGCAAGGCGTCCCATTATTCAATCCGTTTTCCCAGAAGCTTTAATGAAGATGAAAAAAAAAATCACATTGCGCTGTAGCCGGCTCATGAAGGCCAAGAAACAGACGAGGGGGCGGGGGGGGGGGGGGGGGGGGGATGAGGGAGGGAGAAAGAGATAAGAGAGATGGCTTGGTGAGAGGAAGGCTATCTGTATGTATGCAAGAGGACAGTAGTGGAGGTCATCTGTGCACACATACAGTGGGGCTAATTAAAACCTGACATTATCTCCGGTAGACTCTAGCACTGTCAGGACAGGTAACTACAGCTCATCGACGGGACAGACATCGAGTGGACTTCAACTATCAAAACTAAGCCAGAACTTTTTTGGACACTATTTAATGACATATTCAAAAGTGCGAGCTCTTAAAAGTCTACACAGCACAGTAAAGAGGACCCGTGAAAAAGCCTAACACAATATCCACGTATTTATCAACGATGCCTTGGATTAAGACCCACATTTTTACAGACAAACATTGGATCCATTGCCATAGAAACAGCCCCTGTTTAAGGGATGGAGACTGTCGAGTGTGATCAGCCTAATCCCTGTGATATGAAAAGCAGCCATATGCCCTTTGAACCCACATATGACCCCAGAGCCAATGTGTGTGACCTTGCCTATAGGTTACACCCCCATCCGTGGTCACAGCAACGGAAACCCTTCATTAGATGTTGGCATGTCATCGAAACCTGTGAACAGATGGCTCCCAACAGAGCACCAGATGGCTGTTTCCAAATGACACCCGAGTTCCTATATAGCGCATCACTTTTGATCAAGGCTTAGGGCAAATGTAGTGCACTACATAGGAAATAGGGTTTCATTTTGGATGCAACGGTCTTTTTTAGCAGTTATTATCTAGACTGACAGTTTTAGGAGGCAGTAATTTCTCATCATACTGGGACACGCTAATGTTGATGTCAAACATTTAGTTAAATTTGTCTTTATGGCTAAGTAAGAGTGAATACAAAATTACAGAAAGTAGGATTTTCCAAGTGCTTTTACACCTTTGAACCCTAGGTAATGATTCAACATATGAAACTGAAACAGATTTGTTTTGAGCGCACCAGACCTGATTTAAAAAAAAAAAGTTTCAAAAAGGGACTAACTGTAGGGGATCGGGGCTTTTCTTGTCTGACAAAAGGCTGAATCAATCAGAAAGGACAGTACAGCAGGAGATCCCCAAGAGTCAAGGGAGATGAATGGAGATTTAACATCACCCGAGTTCCATCCTGCGGACAAGCTCACTCAATATCTTCAGCAGTGTCTCAGGCCGAAAGGTCAGTGTTTACAGAACACCCCTTTCTCTAGGGCTCAATAACAACACACTTGGCCTTGTCGGCTGCTGACTGAGCAGCCAAGAAGGCCATTTATTTCATGGTATGATACGATGTGGCCCACTTGACCTGGTGGACAGAGTGGATCTGCCCCACAGATGCGATGGTAAACGTAAAAAGGTTCCAGGACTTTCGTGGTTTCCTCTCCAAATCAACGGCAGATGTTCACTGCCGTAAATCTAAAACCTGAAGCTTGGGATGGAGCGGTAAAGAGGAAACGACCTCGAAGCATCGACCCAACTTCAACTCGGACCGTCTTGCCAATTCCAACGGTCAAACAGGAAAAAGAGCACAGAACATTGGTTTAGACGACACATCTGGAAACCAGGCCAGTATCACAGCCCAGTTCCTTTTGATTCTCCCACCCAAAGAGGGCCCACATCAAAGGTCGTGCATAAAGGAAACCCTGAACAAGAATGTGAATGTACAGCAAGTGACGGTAGCAGCTGACCTAAAGACTCCTAATCCCCCGCTTTACATCTGAATGGCCTCTTTCAGAGATTCTTCGTTTCCAGCCTTGAGCATCTCACATCCTACTGGCATATATGTGGGGACCACAGCTCTTACTGGACTCCAGGGAACAGAACCAGTAACACTGGGAGGGCCTGAGGCTTTATGAATCCATTTCAGCATGAACAGATCATCCCTGTCCGATCCCAGGCTGTTAAAGTCAGCAGCTGTTATGACAACCTAAAGACCAGCCGTTAACCCAACATCTCCCTACATGCTTTGCATCAATGTTTTCCCGTCTATTTCGATTGCGTGTTTAAATGAAACCACAACCCTTTTCTTGGGATTATTGGGAGGGATGTGGTTGTTGATGAAGACCATTGTGCAAAGAGTGGGATTTTGGTTAAGGGGGTGAAACGGCTACAGCGACATTCCTGTTTAAGCAGAGAGAACACGCATCTCCTTTGGCAGACTACTCAGTCACACCCAGTCAGTGCGTTTGGCTCTCTCTCAATGACATGTCAGAGTACCACTTCAGGTTAAGGACCTTGAAGAGATAGCTTTGAATTGGTGGTGATGACACATTCAGTTGCTGCATTTAAAAAAAAAAAAAATCCTTAGGTACATGCCTCGTTCACTAAAATCACTTGGCTAGGCTTGCTAGGTTAACCAGACAGATGGGCATCCGATTACTGGAATAATCAGCGTAACGACTGATCTAACATACTGTACTTTAATGGTAGTATAATTGTTGGTGCCAGACAACCCAGTTCCAGTATCTCAGAAACAGCTGTCCTCCTGAGCTCTTCACTCACGTGAGTCAGCAGCAGACCAGTGGGTGAAAACAGCTCGTAGACGAGATGTTGAAGGAGGGAGCCGACTAAACGATGGGCCACAAACAGCAGTGGGATATGATAGCGATATGCTGAACGGCATCTCGTAATGCACCCTTGATACCAAACAACCTTAGAGCTATTCAATTTACCCTTCATTACACAACTGTTTCTGAAATGGGCCTGCACCATTGTAAGTAAGTGCATATTGGCTTAGAATGACTCCAGGAACATGATTTTGAGTTCAGTTAACTTGAGCGTCTTTGAGATATGATGGAAAGGGTGGTTCTCAGCATGACGGTCCCACCATCCAATCAACAACAAGCAATGCTGTCGTGTTAGCATGGACTGACTTTGTAGTTGTAAAATTAATCCCCCAAATTCAGGCTTTTCCGGAGGAAGAGAGGTCTCATCTGTTACTAGATGGATGTACTTACTACTACTAAGGAGTAATATCTCTACTACAATTGCAATACGAAAAATATGGTTGCCTAAAATCCTTATGAATCGTTCCTTGTTGAGGGGTTAAATACAGGACAGTTAATTGAAAAAGTTGCATTTGATCAGGTATGTTTATTGAGGTAATTGGCACTCATTCAGAGCGTTGCTTGTGATTGGTGGGATCATAATCATAACGTGGGGTGGTAGATATATTACAGTAAATGCCCTTTCCGACAGCTGTGATTGGTCTATTGACTGACCAACGTGATGGATGTGCGCTCCCATTAACCCCGGGCCCAGACAGTGGCGTGTGCATACAGCAGAGGTTCCGCCCAGCCCCCTTACCTTTGAGTGTGTCTCAATTATCCCCCTAGTCCCTAAGTAGTACACTGAAGTAGGGCAGTAGAAAAGGGAAAGGGGTGTCAATCGGGATGCACACTTTATCCCTCTGTTACGACCCCCTTGTAGCCACGCCGTCATCCGACCGTCATCCATCATGGGCGGCGCCGCACCAGTCGATCCCAGCCTTGACAGCGGGCCGTTATGTCATCGCTCTCTGACGGGCGGTGATACCGGGGGGCTGAGCAGTGTTAATGCGGTGTTCACAACCGCTTCGCACCTCCCTGGTTGTCCGTGCTTTCTGTGCATTCATCTAGAGATGTGGAAAACCTTCCTGGTGCCCAAAGGCTAAAGTTATATAAAGGAATTTGGAGGACTAGATGTTTCACCATTGTCTGCTTTTTTGAAAAAGGGGATATTAAAAGGCATGAATATGTATGCATGAAATTCCGTCTGTCTGTATTGTCAGGTAGTGATTGGAAATACAGCCCTTATGTCAAGGCATGCTGGAAATTCTCCCTTCCTACATAAAGGAGTGCCTAGTCACAAATGGCGGAAAAGCTGTGTAATGTATTTGTTTGTTGTAACCCAGAACCCCATTAAAAGCATGATATTGACCAGAAGTTAAAAGCAAGCATATACTATGTTGAACGCATTATTGCTAGAGTTAGGGCCATAGCCTGAAATCATAAACCAACTTAACCATCCCATTTGGCAATTTAGAGTAAATATCAGGCAGACATTGTATTACAGTCTCAGACGTTGTCAGTGCAGTGTCTTCTGTCATGGATGGCCCAGAAAATAATGGACACATTGTAAAATGTAAAAGCCAATTTAAATCAGATCTTTGTGTCCATAGATTTTGATGTTTACTGTTGAGGTGGTTACAACTGTTAGCGTCCTGTAGGAGTCCTTCTACTTTAAGCTATTAGTCCTTGAGAAAAGGAAATGCTTTGCTCTGCAGTGTTACTGTTAGACATTAAGGGGTTTCAGATATTTGCTCACATCGTTTAGTTTTCCTCTGTTTCAAAACGCAAAGCAGCCATTCGTTATTTCACACCGACTAAAACTATACCGTGAAATTAACGAGGTGGCGACGAAGCACCGAAAGACGACATACTGTCACGTCCTGATTAAACACATCTGATTAAATTAGCACAATTATAACAAAGGAATAACTATCGCTTCGATTTATGACATCCTGATTCATGTAGTTGGTCTGAAACGTCCTTTAGATATTTTGAGGTGCTGGTCAGCAGTTGCGCCTGCCTCCAGTCATGCAACGTTCCAAATGATGTCCGAAATGGCGCACTACTAGCATTAGCGCACTACCTTTAAACAGAGCCAGCATTGGAAAGAGTTCCATTTGGAATGCACAGTGTGAGTAAACTCTCCCCATATTTAATCCGGTGCACACAGAGAGACGGAGCTGGCAGTGCACGTTGGCTGTCAGCCAGAGGCTCTGCCCTTTGAGCGGTGCGTGTGCGTTTTGAGCAGTGTCTGAGAACGTCTTGGAGCGTGCACAGAGAGTTTAATTTGGCCCGTCATGGACGGCAGCTGAATCCATTAGCCTTGGGTCTACTGAACGGGTAGATAGATGCATAATAAATGATTTTTTTTTTTGCAGTCTAGCCATTCGCTTTCATCGGAAAACTAACTAGATCCAACACGTTGTGATCCGGGTTCCTCCACAACGTCCCGCTAAATTGCTAGGCATGGCCAGTGTACTGACTTTGGAATTGATCCGCCTCTACGGCAAATGAAGAATCGATGCAACTTTAACACTGTTAATCCCAGATCACCACGAGAGTACCTTTAATCCTAGGTAGTTAACGGAAACATAATGAGAGCCTAAAAAGCCCCAGTGTTTAGTGACGTCACGAAGAAAAAACAGACAGATGCAAATGGCCTGTCTAAAATGGTGTAAGAGCAAACCTAAACCGCAGTCAAGGGGAGAACGAGGATTCCGCTAACATTTTCGTCATTCAGCTGATTTATCCGGAGCTCAAGAGGTACATGTTGACATTTTTCAGCCAGCCGACTGGGGATTCTGACCTGCGACCGTACGATTATCGGCCCGGGGATTCAGACCTGCGACCGTACGATTACTGGCCCAATGATCCAACCATGAAGCTATCTGTCCACTGATCCAACCATGAAGCTATCTGCCTCCCAAGGATGTATTTTAGTTGGTTCACAGCAGCAGACAGGAAGGAGCTGGAGACCCGAGATCAGCATACTGAGCAAGCGTATCAGTCAGTGAGTCTCTCAGTGGATGTCACGAGTAGCTCTCGATCAATACAACCAGATTATCAGCTTTAGCATCTCCATTCATTTTTCACTGTGGAGAGTGCTTTTAGCTAGCTACCAGCTGCCGCGCTGTGTACGGATGTAAAAAAAAATTAAAATAAGGCCCGCATCCCTTGATCTGATAGCATTACTCAAGTAGCAACTGCTAGGGCTGGCTTTGGTTTAAGCTTGGGGACAACATCTCGTTGGGACCTGCACAAGTTTCCTTATCAGCTACGCCATATCAGAAACTACATCAGAAAATGTTTATTCAATACTCGTACTGTAGTTAGCAAAACAGTCACATCTCCAGGTATTTAATCTCTGAGATTGTGTTTAGTTGAAACTGTGACTTTTAATTAAGCTTTTAGTCAAATATTTTTATTAGTAATAACACCAAGGATTACTCTCTGATGCTGCAGATAATTACACAGTGAGGACCAAAGGAGTATTTGGGATTAAACCCCTCTCTCTCTGTCAGGGATGGACGGACAGGTGTCAAGCATGGCACAATGCAGACTGGTCATGACCGTTGACGCATAACGACATTCAATGTTCATTCTACATAACTCAGAACACTAGATGCCGGTCTTACTTAAAATAAAGGGCCCATACAGGTACCTTTAGGACAGTTACTCTGAGGGAAAGGTACGGGTAGACATGCTAACTGCCCATTCTAGGTAGACACTGAGTGGACATTCCAAGCCGCTCAGCGCGACAGTGAAATGACAGACCCAGTCTGAAGACAAGGGGAACCATCCCATCAGTCATCATCTGGGCTTTATCTGCAGGTTCACTGAATATACTCTGAATGAGGGAAACATTATTCACCTAAATGAAAAGGGGGATTTCACTCATCAATACTACACAACGAAGGAGATAATCCTTTACGAAGCAGCAACTGGAAACAGATAAGGGTCCCATACGGCTGGGCTAAGACCAACGAACCTGAAAGAAATAACCAGAGTGAGGACGGAGAGTAAATATGCTTCTAATGGGAATTCTGGAGCGGAATGGGTGAAGGTTCTGACTGATAGTATAATTCTAATGCCCACTGATAACTTCAGCATGCGGGCGGAAATCGAATTGGAGCTGTCCAATTTCTAGTTTGGTTCATCTGCACTGCAAGTGGCGGTGTGTGGTTTTTCAGTTTCTGTCAACAACAAAAAAAAAACGGGAAGTGACTGATGGCCCTTTCCGAGTAATAGTTCCAATTTCAGAGGCTTTCATGTCAGTGGAGTCACAGGAAGCCTGGCCTAGAATCTGATAAATCATCAAATTAGAGGCCATTATCATCACGAGAGAACGGCTCTGTTTAGGACTGATCCCAAGTGGTGTAGTAATGCCTAATAAATAAACCTATAGCACTCTGGTAAATAGTGGCGCACTATGTAGAGATTAGGGTGTTGTTGAGGACCCTTCCTTGGACTACACACTGAGGTGAAAATGGAGGGGAAAAAAATTTAGACATACTTGTTCTGGGACTGCACGGAGTCTACGGAAAACTAACATATTTGGGTGATGTATGGTTACTATGGTAATGTGTGCCCAATATGCCACAGAAACAGTTACATTCGGAATGCGTCCCAAACTGCATCCTATTCTTTACCTATTGTACTACTCACGACTTGCCTCTGTTTAAAAGAAGTGCACTAAATGGGTTATAGGACATCTGATTGTGCCAGTAAAGCCAAGCTGTAAAACCCAGCCTTTTGTTTTAGATATCTATAGCAAGAAAAATTCAAGTCTGTATTCAATTCACACTGGAGCACGTTTCTACGTGTTTATTGGACACATTCACTCTCCTAACAATTTCAAGATACAGAGTCTGACTAGGGGGTCTCCTTTTAAGGAGTGCAATGCACGGAAACAAACCATAATCCCAACCCCAAATGGCACCCTACTCTGTTTATAGTGCACTACTTTCCACCAGAGCTCAGGGGCCCTATATAAAGGGACAGGGTAGCATTTAGGGCACCAACAATGAGAATGTTCAACATATGCCTGAAACTACATTCCCACAATATGCACGGCATATATAAGAAATAAAGAAGAAAACCGTTAACAGAATGTGATTTCTGAGGGAGAAAGACAATCTTCATTCAAAACGTCTGCTTCGGAAACTCCTAGGGGAAACGAGGCAACTGGCTCTCTCACAAAGGCTACACACAAAATACACTTTGAGACTCATCCGAAGAAGTATAGTAAACACATGAAGTCAACTAATCTTATTCATAGATCACAGACTATGGGAGAGTTTCATCCAGTTATTTCTCAAGCTCTGGGATCACTGTAGGACTACGTGTATTATATCAAAGACGACTCCTACGGACGGTGCATGTCTCTTGACAGTCTCAAATAATAGGGCTCCGGTCAAAAGTATTGCACTATTTAAGGAGTAGGGTGCCATTTGGGACGCATTACCTATATATCCAAACACAGCAGAGAGCTGCAACCTAGGAGGGGGGCTCGGCTTAAGGATATCCTGGGCACCCTCAGCCTGGATCCAGAGGGGGGGGGGAATCACACCAGGTGCCGGGCAGTGAACCAGGCTGTGTCTGTTTTCCCAGGATGCAGCACAAAGACCTTCCTGCCCCTAATTCTTCAAGACAAATATTTCAAAAGGGGGCCATCAAAATACCCAACCTTCAGTGCGGTTTCCTCCTTGTTCGCCCCTCGCCAGTCTCCTTCCTGTCTTAAAAGTCCACACGGCTGTTCTATTCTCTCATTGTGCTGACCCGGAGGGACTGCCCTCAGGTGGGACACGCTCGTTCTGCGTTGCCGTGGTGCAAGATGGCGCTAGCGAACATGTCCGACTTGCTTCAAGACAAGTTTGGTATCGTTCACAGAAACGCGTTTGACTAAAACTTACCTGATGGGATGTTTTTATATTTTTATAAGACTGTATATAAGAAAATTACATTGATCATTGACAACCTGTTACTGATAAGTGTCTAGATGTCACCTGTAAACCAACATAACACCGGTCACAAACCACCTTGGAAGGGAAGATAAATTCACTAACCCCTCGCAGTCGTTTCGCAGGCTCACCTTTCCGACCTCCCTTAAAAAAAGTTTCTCTCCTAACTAGCCCTGAGCACACCTGTCATGTGTCTACAAAGTTCAGAGCGCCAGGAGGTGTGTGTCTGAACCGTGTGCAGACTAGTAAAAAGCCCACCACACACCCATGAGACGAGGCGAGAGCGGCACATCAAAGAGCCCGGATGGAAATCTCCCAAAATCGTGTCAGCTCTTTTGGCAGGTTCAAATCCCTTGAGACAGGGACACGGAGAAGAGGCCTGAGGGTTGCAAATAACCTGACAGGGCTGGGGGAAAGTGGGGGTGGGGGGCGGTCAGTAGAGGTAAGTTTGGAAAGGTGGGGTGGGGGGGGTTAGAGGGGAGAAAGAGCAGCGGTGCTGATCAGTCTGGGCCAGTGGAGAGAGAGCAGGCTGGGAGGGATGAATTGGGGGTTGGGAGGGGTGACGGGGTAAGTCCAGGGGAAACACTGAGGGGTGAGAACAGCATAAACTGGGGGGTGACGGGGTGGGGTGACAGGGTTAGTCCTGGGGAGAGGCAGGACTAATCCCTGGAGGCCATTCAAGGTCGGCTGCTGACAAGCACGTTTCACACACATTACAGAGCCCCATAAATAACAGGGGTGCTACAAGGGGCTGCCGCGGTTTAAGAGTGCTACTTTAAAGCCCCCCGTCATTACCTCTGAATGCATTCCAAACTGTACCCTATTTGCTATGTAGTGCACTACCTTTGACTTTGACCATGCCTATTGGGCAACATGATGCCATTTGGGTGCACAGGGACTCTGAAGTGGCGGACTGCTCGGCCTGGCATGGAACTCGAGGTGGTGACCTCACCGGCCGCTCTGTAAGGCAGACAGCGGGCCTATGGGACTTGCCCTGGACCACAGACTAGGTCCAAACGGACTCCCAAACATAACCCTATTCCCAACCCCGTCGCGCACTACTTTTGTCCATGTTCCATGGGGCTCTAAATAGGGTATACTGTAGGGCACCAATTAGGACACCAACCTGGGACATAAAAAGTCCCCTCCCTCACGTGTCTCACGTGACGGGACGCATTATTCCCTCCTTATTGAGCTGTCTGCTCCCAACCCCTTGGGGACCACGCGCAAGCCACATTGGACCGCAACCAGACAGCGGCAAAACAACGGCGCGGAAATAACAGATTACCCAGCGTGGCCGTCAGTGAGGTTGCAGTGCTAATTGAAGGTGCAGAGGGAGACTAGAGAGGGATTTCTGTCTTGGAATCTGTATTTACAAAGCGTTTCCGAGCAGCAACGGCCATGTGAAATCAGTAACATATGATAAGTAACATATGATAACGTGATCCGGGCGAACCTGATATCACATCAGCTCTTCTGTGACGTGGCACACAGTATGTACGGCCCCTGAGCTATGGAGACGTGCATTCAGCAATGCAGACATACTTTGCTTGTTATACGTTCACTGTTCGCTAACTATCAGGGTACAAAGGACAAGGGGAACACTTGCATAGAGAAATACTGTCAAAGGGCAGTATTTGCACTTCATGAAGTGGATTGTATACTAACTAAAATATACTTCAGATGGTTCATACAATACCTTATTTGTTCCCCTGAGTTGTCACGTCCAAGCAGCATGCAAAAGCCACAAGGGCAATGGGGGAAGGGAGAACCAAAACAAGTGTTATTATTTAGGCTGACATTCAGGTGCAGAGCAAAATGACACTAACAAGAGACCTAAGGTGATGCGACATGGAAATGAAGGATTTATAAAGCTGACCGAGGTTCAGTCATATCGGCTGCTTTTTAAAAGACTATACAAGTAGTCATCGGTTACATAATGAATTCAAATCCTAAAATACATTATTTTATGAAAGATAAGTTAGAGGCAGCGCAAAGGGTGACATGAAGTTAGAATCCAGATAAAAATGATCTAAAACGACTAATCTGGAAATCTCAGCCGAAATATCTTTCATTAGCATGTTGTTACAACGGAACTAAGTACTCTTTGTATGTCACAGACACATAATATTTCCTTGGGGCATAAGCCGGGCTGTTCCCAGAGAGAGGTTTTCATGTCCGTTTCCTGCATCGGCCTGTAGAACAGCTCAGAGGGTGAGGACAGGGTGGCCCCCAGTCGGCCCAGTCTGACCCCCTTCCCTGAGAGCAGGCCAACGCTGCCACGGAGACGAGCCTCTGGGGAGGAATTGTGTGCCCTCCATTCATTCCAATGGCGTGGCACGAATAAAATCTTACTCCCTATGTAGGGATCTAATAACGTCTGAGGCTCTGGTCAAACGTAGAGTGCTATTGTATATTTAAGCAATAAAATAGAAGGGGGTGTGCATGAACGTTAGACACTGCACAACACAGCTCAGAGCATTGAGTATAGTTTTCAGCCATGGTATATTGTCAATATAGCAAAACATTTTTATAAACCAGTTACTATCATAATTAGAACATCAAAATTTTTTTTTGAAAACACAGCTTTCAGCCAATAAGCATTCAGGACTTCTGACCATCCCGTTTAAAATTGTATTTTCCCAAACACACAGTTCCGAACGAGGGAGAATCCCTAAAGACATCCCAATCACTCTGACCCAGACAGTGACTGAAGGCAACATAGTAGGAAAAAGCACTTATCCGCCTACCATTCTTTCTTTAACAGACTAAAGTGGCGCACACATCACAGGGTAGGACAGAGAATGGATATGACCGATCGGAACGCGTCACTGAGGTCACATCTGTCCGGATACGAACCGCGGAATCCTGAATGGACCAATAAAAATTAATTACAAAAAACAAAGAGGATCTTAAATAATTGGATATGATGAAAGACTCCTTAGTTGATTGGGTGAATTGATTGGTTGGAAGCGAAGTGACTGCTCCGTGCGCCTCACTGTGTTGGCGTAGAATAAATCATGTGTTAAAAGGATGTTCGCCGGGACTCCAGTGCATATTGATTAGTTATTATTTGTGCTAACAGACTAGAGGTAGAAGAGGTTGGGGCCAGTGGTCGTTCATTACCCAGAAAAAAAAGAAAAGATCAATAGGTCTGGGACTGCATAGAAAACAGCCCCCCATTCTGTAAATGGAGCACTACGGTCAACACATGCAGACACTCTTGGCACCTCTTTCATTCAGGACTAGAGAGTGAAGAGGGATTTTTCCTTCTTTTTTATTTATCTCCTGAGATGTGGCGGTTGTGTCCACAGTTAAACATCTCCACAGCAGACCTTAAGTACAGTAACATTTTATCATTTCATGCTTTACATTCCCCTACTACAAGCTCTGGAACTAGTCAATAGGAGAAGTGGATTTCTTAGGGAATGGGGTTCACTTTCTTTCACGTTACATGGCTCCTCATCAGGAGCACTGTTAAACAAAGAAAAATCTACTATTTTGTTACTTAACAGTGATTTAGCTATTAAAATAATTACCAAATAACATTTTTATTTTGCAGCTAAAGTTAGCAATGGCTGAGTAAAGAAATCTGAGCCATGGATGAAAGTTTCTCTTTTCCCCATGACCTACATTCAGGGTGAGTAACTGTAAAACATCAAGTTGGACATAAGTCCAATTCTTTGACAATGTACACGTTACAGATGGATGAAAGACTTATTTCCTTTGTGAAACCTGCCAGGTCTGTCAGGTCCTCCCTTTTCATCCCAAACAGTCGATCCAAAAGGAACGTTCCACTGGCACCCACAACTCTTAGGTGCTGTGGCCCAAACGCTTGCCTGTGTCAACGCCTGCCGACTGGGAGAAAGACGGAAAACCACATTAAAATCTGCAACTACACACCCCTGCGCGCACACACACAGGAAGACAGGAACACACACTGGACCCCGAAAACTAGACCTGTCAACACAACGTCTAGAAGTGGTCCTGCACTCCACCCACTGGCATCCATTCTCCGACCACCAACCAAAGGGCTTGTCTGTAGTCAGCTCTGAATAACACAACAGGCCCGTCCTCACCTTGTCAAGCTCCTCATACCCTGAACCCAACCCAGGGGAAGGAGACCGGGGCAGTATCCCAAACGGTAGCCTGTCCACTAAAAAGTGCCCTATTTTTGACAGGATCTAAATTGGGGCAGTGTTTAGGGTACGGGGTGCCATTTGGTCCACGGTACTACTTCTGACATCAGTGGTTGAGACCTCTGCAGTCAAAACGGACCTGTTCTGGGTTGTCTCAACAGTGAGACATGTAATGGATATTAGTCTAACATGCACATTGTCAGAGTTCTTGGAAATGCCACAAATTAAGAGTAATTATGATTTGTTTCATCTCAGTCAATGTTGGCGAAACCGCTGGGGTATGAAAATGACGGATGATCGAGGCGAAAATGCCTCACTGTTGTCAAGCACAAACAGCAAGGGTCACACAGCACATATCCCCTTTCTTATCTTCATATTTGTCCAAAGGCAGAAGGGATGCATTACTCATACAGTACATTTGTTTTTGCGCAATTACAAAAACCTCAAAGGATTTGACAAAACATTATGGGTAACTGACTATTTTCCCCATTTTTTTCACGAAATTTCATGATTTCCAATTTGTGATTAAGGCCTTGCCACATTACAGCAACTCCCAGCAGAATCGGGACACTCGATGTCAAGGTATGCCTTCCAAAGCACATCCAAGGCTTATCTGGTTCTTATTATACTGGTCCCTCAATCAGGGAGTCTAGAACTGAATTGTTAGGCCCTGGAAGGAACGTGCTCTCCAGCCTTCTACCAACATTAGCTTACAGCCGCCTAAGCTACCAGGAGTTGCAAGATTGTGACAAAACACAGACGGTGCTGACCAGTTGGACTGCCCTCCACTGGATCTCTGGGCTACTCTGTTAGCAGGATTCAAACTTCCGGTCTTGCCCAGAAGGGGCTAACTGTGAGGCAGCGACTTTACACGGCGCCATTCAGGGGCCTCTGACTGACTTGTCTTAATTGTTTTGCTCATGATTCAATGTCAAAACAGGTTCCAGGAATTGACAAATGCTAATCATACCCTTAGTTTCAACAAAGTCATACAGTATACAGTACTTCACATAATGCTGGATTAGCATAACAAAGGAGGGATTTAAAATGACTGATTGGGTTGTGTTCTGTTTAGATAGCTATTGCAACAGCAATCTCCAAACAGCAGATGCTAGCTTCATAGCTTTCCGTCATCCTCCTGCTAACTAATTTCTACAGCTTCACAAAGAAAGCAATAGATTCTCAGATATCAATACATTGAAATTCAAGTCAAACATTCGTCAAGTCGACAACATACTCGCTATGCCAGATACACTTTTGTTATTTATTCAAATAGTCTGAATGAAAACCCAATGGGCCTTAGATCCGCAGACTTCATCCCTAATTAGCCAAATTGCTTTTTCAGTTAAATCATCTCATTTAATTAAACAAAGAAAACAACTTTTTGAGGGAACTTTCGTGAGCAAGAGAAGTAATTGCTTTGAAGTGCGTGGGTGAAACGGCAGCCCCCTAAGCCCTCGACAGTTTGGCCCAAATGGCAACCTAGTGCACTAAAAAGAGAAGAGGGGGATATTTGGAAGGAATCCTTATTTTCATTAGAGGAAGGCTTTGCACGCAAACAAACTGCAGCCATTTCATTTTGATACAGTTTGGAATAAGGGTGACGCGCGCAGACATACACGCACTCCAATTCAGTCGGGAAGTAAACTGTGATTTACCTCCACTGCAAACCTGTCAACTAATTTCACATGTTTGACAAATTAAAACGCATAGTTGATTATATTGCGCAGCTCTGTCATCTTCCGTGAAACAAACAACGTATCACTGAGGCTGCACCAGAGGGAGTTTTCATTAAGCAAAAAATATTGATGTAATAGAAAACTGAAATCAGTGATTTCCCAATGAATTATAATAAGAAAGATTGTATCAACAGCGGCCGTATTTTACTCATTTATTAATATTCAAATGAGAGCCTTTGTCAGTTGAGTGGCAGGATTTGAGTCACATACAGGAAAATGTAACTACTACAATGAGAAATAACAGAATTGTGACAGTCTTATCTGATGTGGTTCCACCAGCAGAGATTAGGAAGACTGTTCTTTTTACCTTTTAACCATTGAGTAATATCAGACTGCTAGTGTCACCTACTGTAACTGTCCTTTCCTTGTGTCACACCCAGGAGCTGAGTAGATGGAGAATTAGAAGAGTTGTTGTAAAAAGAACTGGCTGTCTGAATGCCGATGTGAAGAGAGAAATCCTGCACACTCATGATAGAGCTGGGCAATATGGAAAAAGAATACAAACATATTGCACAAAACCTTCTGAATTTGAGGTAACAATGAAAATAATAACTTTATTGCACATTTGAGGAGATACATATGACTTCAGTACTACTATTTATTTGATTTATAGAATGATGGTATCATTCTACCATTGATAATAAGACATTAGCAAACGGGTTAATATTTAAATAGATCTAGTTTCTCCAGTACAGACTACAATTTAGAACTGATCTGTCAGTGACTTGCAAACAACCTCTAACAAACATTCTTAGATTATTGAATTACATCCCTACTTTGAAAGAAGTTGGGAAGCTGTGTAAAATAAAAATAAAAAAATAATGTAAAGATGTACAAATAATTTAAACCCTATTTTCAATAGAAAATAGCACAAAAACAACATATCAAATGTTGAAGCTGAACATTTGTATTGTTCCTTGCCTACTTTGATTTTGATGCCAGCAACACAATTAAAAAAAGCTGGGCAGGGGCAACAAAAGACTGGAAAAGTTGTGTAACAAAAAAATAACATGGTGGAACATCTCACAGCTAATCAGATTAATTGGCAACAGGTCAGTAACATGATGGATATAAAAAGAGCATCCCAGAGAGGATGAGTTTGTCAGAAGATGAAGAGGGGTTCACCACTCTGTGAAAGACTGCATGGGCAAATAGTGTAACAATTGAAGAATAGCGTTTTTCAGCATATAACTGCAAATAGTTTGGACACAATATCATTAAAAGATTCAAAGAATCTAGAAAAATCTCTAAGCAACGGACAAGGCCGAAAAACAATACTGGACGCCGTGATCTTCCTGGCTTCAGGTGGCACTGCATTAAAAACAGACTTGATTCTGTAGTGGAGATCACTGCATGGGCTCAGGAACACCATTGTCTGTGAACTAGGGATGTTAATGATTTGTCGAATATCGGTCTCCGAATAATCTACAGCGGTATATTCCAATGAAAGATTAAGCGAGCAAAAATAAGTGGCTTGTGATCATTTTGATTGAAAAAAACGATCATATTCGCTGCAAATGGTGCTCCTGAAAATCAGTAGTCTTGCTTGACAATCAGATCAGCTTGCAGTAGTTGTAGTCTTTTGTAGTTAAATTGTAGTTTTTTTAATAACAGAATTGTTTTTGTTTTTGAGGATCGTTTGTTTATATTTGATAAGGGTGTATACACTATTCATGGTATATCCACAGAGTGCCTTGGCGGCCTTAAAGTAGTAGGCATACTCATCTAAAAATGTCAAGTCTGATTTTTTGTTCTTTTTAAATACAGGCATAGGTTTAAAATTATTAATTTTCCATTGATCTTTTAACTATTTCTGTTTTAAAATATACTTGTTTCCGTTTTTAATCCAGCAAGGAGGTATAATAGCGTTGCGCTCGTTATCTGATTTGATATTTGGTCATCTAAGCTACATGGTGTCAAACAAGCTATGTCTACGACGTGTAAAAATTACACATTGGAGATTTTTAGTCAGACACGTTTAATAAGATTAATCAATTGATTGATCGTTTACATTGTCGACCGTCGATTAAGGAAAAGTCTTAAAATGTGCAACCTTACTGTGAACGGAGTTTATCAATGCATCCACAAATGTAAGTTAAAATTCTACAATGCAAAGAAGAAACCATATATAAACAAGATCCAGAACTGCCTGTGTCTTTTCTTGGCACGAGCTTTTAGGGCAAAGTGGAAAATTACGACAAAGGAGACACTGAAATGTTGAGCAGCTGAAATCCTATAAAACAAAAACTATAGCAGTAGGTCTTCAGTTCCCAAAAGCTTACAGTGTGGTTAAAAGAAGTTGAGATGAAACACAGTAATAGAAAACCAGTCCCAAACTTTTTGAAACATGTTCCTGGAATCAAATTCAAAATGGGCATATTTTTCCAAAGACAATAACATTTCTCTGGTTTCCGAATTGGATATGTTGTCTTTGTATGATTTTCAATATAGGGATAATAGGGATTAAATGATTTGCACATCATTGCATTCAGATATTTTTCTTAGCATTTTAGGCAGCGTCACAACTTGGAAACGGGGTTGTACAAAACATTGTTTATAATTTTACTTTAGAAATCAAAATCAATTATTGTGTATTTGTATATATGGTAATAATGAACAAATAAAAAAATAAATGTGTTGCTTGCGTAGAAATTCAACCCCACACATTAACATTTGGTAAAGTCACCCATCGCGGCAGTAACAACGTTAACTCTTTTTGGGTACATACACCGATCAGCCATAACATTATGACCACTGACAGGTGAAGTGAATAACACTGATAATCTCGTTATCATGGCACCTGTCAGTGGGTGGGATATATTAGGCAGCAAGTGAACATTCTGTCCTCAAAGTTGATGTGTTAGTAGCAGGAAAAATGGCCAAGTGTAAGGATTTGAGCGACTATGACAAGGGCCAAATTATGATGGGAGGACGACTGGGTCAGAGTATCTCCAAAACTGCAGCCCTTGTAGGGTGTTCCCGGTCTGCAGTGGTCAGTACCTATCAAAAGTGGTCCAAGGAAGGAAAAGTGGTGAACCAGCGACGGTCATGGGTAGCTAAGGCTCATTGATGCAAGTGTGGAGCGAAGGCTGGCCCGTGTGGTCCAATCCAACAGACGAGTTACTGTAGTTCAAATTGCTGAAGAAGTTAATGCTGGTACTGATAGAAAAGTGTCAGAACGCACAATGCATCGCAATTTGTTGCGTATGGGGCTACGTAGCTGCAGACCAGTCAGTGTGCCCATGCTGACCCCTGTCTACTGCCGAAAGCTCCTACAATGGGCATGTGAGCATCAGAACTGGACCACAGAAATAGAAGAAGGTGGCCTGGTCTGATAAATCACATTTCCTTTTACATCACATGGATGGCCGGGTGCGTGTGCATCACTTACCTGGAGAACACATGGCACCAGGATGCACTATGGGAAGAAGGCAAGCCAGCGGAGGCAGTGTGATGCTTTAGGCAATGTTCTGCTGGGAAACATAGGGTCCTGCCATTCATGTGGATGTTACTTTGACACGTACCACCTACCTGAGCATTGTTGCAGTTCAAGTGCACCCTTTCATGACAACGGTATTCCCTGATTACATTGGCCTCTTTCAGCAGGATAATGCGCCCTGCCACAAAGCAAAAATGGTTCAGGAATGGTTTGAGGAACACAATGACTTCAAGGTGTTAACTTGGCCTCCAAATTCCCCGGATCTCAATCTAATCAAGCATCTGTGGGATGTGCTGGACCAACAAGTCCGATCCATGGAGGCCCCACCTAGCAACTTACAGGACTTACAGCATCTGCAGCTAACGTCTTGGTGCCAGATACCACAGCACACCTTCAGGGGTCTAGTGGAGTTCATGCCTCAATGGGTTAGGGCTGTTTTGGCAGCAAAAGGGGGACCAACACAATATTAGGCAGGTGGTCATAATGTTATGGCTGATCGTGTATGTACAGTGGGGAGAACAAGTATTTGATACACTGCCGATATTGCAGGTTTTCCTACTTACAAAGCATGTAGAGGTCCGTAATTTTTATCATAGGTACACTTCAACTGTGAAAGCCGGAATCTAAAACAAAAATCCAGAAAATCACATTGTATGATTTTTCAATAATTCATTTGCATTTTATTGCATGACATAAGTATTTGATCACCTACCAACCAGTAAGAATTCTGGCTCTCACAGACCTGTTAGTTTTTCTTTAAGAAGCCCTCCTGTTCTCCACTCATTACATGTATTAACTGCACCTGTTTGAACTCGTTACCAAACAGACTCCAACCTCTCTACAATGGCCAAGACCAGAGAGCTGCGTAAGAACATCAGGGATAAAATTGTAGACCTGCACAAGGCTGGGATGGGCTACTGGACAATATGCAAGCAGCTTGGTGAGAAGGCAACAACTGTTGGCGCAATTATTAGAAAACGGAAGAGGTTCAAGATGACGGTCAATCTCCCTCGGTCTGGGGCTCCATGCAAGATCTCACCTCGTGGGGCATCAATGATCATGAGGAAGGTGAGGGATCAGCCCAGAACTACACGGCAGGACCTGGTCAATGACCTGAAGAGAGCTGGGACCACAGTCTCAAAGAAAACCATTAGTAACACACTACGCCGTCATGGATTAAAATCCTGCAGCGCACGCAAAGTCCCCCTGCTCAAGCCAGCGCATGTCCAGGCCCGTCTGAAGTTTGCCAATGACCATCTGGATGATCCAGAGGAGGAATGGGAGAAGGTCATGTGGTCTGATGAGACCAAAATATAGCTTTTTGGTCTAAACTCCACTCGCCGTGTTTGGAGGAAGAAGGACGACAACGACCCGAAACACACAGCCAGGGCAACTAAAGAGGGGCTCCATAAGAAGCATCTCAAGGTCCTGGAGTGGCCTAGCCAGTCTCCAGACCTGAACCCAATAAAAAAATCTTTGGAGGGACCTGAAAGTCCGTTTTGCCCAGCGACAGCCCCAAAACCTGAAGGATCTGGAGAAGGTTTGTATGAAGGAGTGGGCCAAAATCCTTGCTGCAGTGTGTGCAAACCTGGTCAAGAACTACAGGAAACGTATGATCTCTGTAATTGCAAACAAAGGTTCCTGTACCAAATATTAAGTTCTGCTTTTATGATGTATCAAATACTTATGTCATGATATAAAATGCAAATTAATTACTTAAAAATCATACAATGTGATTTTCTGGATTTCTGTTTTAGATTCCGTCACTCACAGTTGAAGAGTTCCTATGATAAAAATTACAGACTTCTACATGCTTTGTAAGTGGGAGAACCTGCAAAATCGGCAGTGTATCAAATACTTGTTCTCCCCACTGTATATATTAGGCTTAAATGGTTTCATGTTTATGAATTTGATAGCTCCCTCTGAAAACTATTAGTAGCAGTAGCACTATTAAATGCAGTTTGACTTTTCTACAAGGTGCTGTGTGAACACATGGTCAGAGCTGTGGTTAAATGTACACACATTCTCAAGTACAAACTGATGAATCCCACACTTTGCTTAGAAATGATCTCATGCACTGTCTACGAATATTGCAGTTTGTAAGCAACATTGAAAAGTGAGGGCCTAGATCTTTGACTGGGCCACTGTATTTCAACCATTTAAACTGGGAGCTTCATGCTCAGAATAAGACCATATGTAAAACAGGTGAACTACAAATTTAATAAAAATATGCAATGTCCCACCGGAATCTACTCCAATATCAAAGACACTTTACCATGCGAGCAACCCCCAGGCATCATGGTATACAGTAGATGGTAATACCTACAAGGCAACAAGCAGAGGACATCACATGTTGTGGACTGACAAGGAACACAGCAGGCTATTCATTGAAAGACCCTTTAGTTAATGACCAACTCAACGGCATTTCAATAATTCTCTTCTAAAACACTAATTCAGTTTATTTCAATAGCCCGGAAGCTACGGTACCAAAAACACATTATACGCGATCAATAAATGTCAGTGGTAATAATGGAGCAGATCAAAAATGCATATTGTTTTTGGTGGGAGAAGAAAGGCTTTGCCATGCTTTTGATGTGTGCAGAGATGACCGTTTGAATAGCAAATCTCGAAGGAACGAGACAAGAAAATACAACAGGACTCGTTGGCTTACATCATCCAGGGTTTCTGTCTCGCGTTCTTGAGGGAATACTTAACCAAACACTGATTCCCTTCTCTCGGATCAAAGGGAATCGCTGAGAACAGCCGCTGATCAAAGCCGGTGTTTCATCCTCAGATTTATTGTGTTTTCTTCACTCCCCTTCCATTTCCCAGGGTCCCTATTAGACTGATTTAATAATCCAACAGACCCAATGTGACACCTTGTATGAGAGTGGCAGTGGAACGCCGTGGAGCATGTGTCCTACACAGGGGCAGGCCTGTTGCTGGCAGAATAACCCTTTATCTCGCTATTGATGTGACAAACTGCCAACGCCTGCCTGTGTGGGAGTGATTTAATCGAATGGGTTTTTCTTATTCTCTGTTGCTCCAGGTATCTTGATAGGAAGTGGAGACCATTTCAAAAGACGATGCACCGTGTTGGAGACACAGGAATACAACTGTGAATAACACCTTCGCGCAGCGCTAACTGCTGGGTGGGCAGCGGAAGAATACACAGTAGGATTTGATCGAAGTATGAGACATACAGGCTGTTGTAATTGTTTTCTGTATCCTTGGATTCCATATATTTCAGTATTTGGCCATGACACATAACGAGGGCTGTATACCTGTCAGAATGCTATTCCTAAGAGGCTACACAGGACCGCCATCATTAGTCCCACAATGACGCTCAACAAAGTGCCCTCAGTCTCTTCTCTGAGGCTCACGCCAGGTCCGCATCCCAAATGACTAAATATTCCCTTTGCAGGGCACTACCTCCAGAAAGTTCAGTTTAGGACAGAGAATCTTAAATCCCAAGAAGAGCTAACAAAGACCGGTCAGCCTTAATAAAAGCCAGCCTGCAGCATCTGTCAGCATCTCCGCAAAACGCTCTGAAAACGATTCAAATCTGGATTGTGTAAAGATTCTATCCCGTTGGATTCTCATTCCCAGCTATCTCGGCACTCCCAAGCAGACGGCCAGACACAGCTAAATCTGACAGTGTCCCCATCAAACACTCTGTGTATCCCTTCATCCTTTCCCTCTTTTATCTCCCCATTATCAGGTCCAGACATCTAGCCAGAGAGAAGAGCAGACATGGCCTACAAAACACTTCTCAAATCTTTCAGGCAACTTTGAAGGTTTGCTGGAGTTTCCCCATGAGTGTCTCGTGCGCAGGGACTGACCCGTTTTTCAACTTTTCTATTGGTTCCATTTCCTGAGGCCAATTCAATAAACCGTGCAGAATTAATCGCATTTGAAAGATTTCAGATTGTATTTGAATCCATGTCTGGGTGACAGGGCCTCTCAGATGTGTGGTTTTTCCAGTCCACATTTCTAAAGTCTTCAGATGTATGCTTTGGGGCAGACGGGGGAGAGGGATGTCTCTCATGGGGTAGATTCCATGAAGGTATCGGGTTCAGAGTAAGACCTAAATGATACCCTACTCCATCTTCAGTGCAGTTTTCACTGTCCAAAATACTTCCCAAATGTACACCAGTGGCATTAAGAAAGGTTCATATGAAGCAGCACATGCTGTTTGTGTAAAGCACTGCGACTGCTGTCGAAACTGTCAGTTCTACGGATGTTGACAGACGTTAATGGTGAGTCTATGGGTTTGTGACGGAAACAAGGGGGATCAAACAGCACAAACTTTAACAGAAAATATTGGAGTATGACTTTTTTAAATGTTATTCCTCCACGCTTGCGTTGCTGTCACAGACTAGGACTTCCGAGTGACCCCAGAGGAAAGCCCACATAATTAAATAGAACCGCAACGTTTCAGTATGGCGCTCCACTGGTGGGACTCAGCTCCAATAAGGATTCCGTCTGCCTGGCACCAGATATAAGAGGAAAGAGCATGACATCATCCTGCCAGACATCAGACATAGTCAATAATGGGCAGGACAGACAGACTGCTACCCTGAGTGGCCAACTGTCCCTGAGTGACCACACAGGTTTAACAGGCAATGTTCCATCATTTGGAAGCAGCGGTGCTGACCTGTCTCCATTTCCTTGCTCTTCCCTGTGCGTGCGGGCTACAGGTTCTCTGTTAATCAGTTTGCTGCCGTCCGTGGTGCTCAGGTTTAACATCGAACCACCCTGAGGAGCAGACAGGCTCTAAGTCTCTCTGGATGGGCCAGGCACAATACAACACATTATTCTCCTTTTGGCCATTTTGAGGTAGTCCAAACTGTAACTCTTGGCAGTCATTTTGTTACAGAGGGGTTGTACTGTTTATCCCTTACTCCTATATTTCATTACAATAATGTTGTCTTGGTACACTGTACATATTCTGTGTTCCAAGAGTATGAATAAGCCAGATTGCACATAAAAAGCAAAAAAAGCTCCTTCCGCAATATGTCCTAATTCAGACAGATATTACCGTAAGCAGCGATGGAGTGCCCTATAACCCGATCATCCTTTAATTTTACTCTCCCCCTCAGGGTTGACGAAACGGCAGCTATTTCTGGGCTCTAACCAGCTTTACTCTACATTAGGGTGTGTGGGCGTGTGTTATAAGCAGGAGTAATCCTTATCAAGCATGAAAACACCCAGACACAGATACTGTAAAACAGATTTGGAGCTTATCCTAATATCAGTAAAGAGAACGGGTGCATCCCAAATGACACCAGGGACACAAGTTGAGCACTATATAGGGAACAGGGCGCCATTTGCAACTACTGTCCCATTGAACCTATTGACTTCCTCAGTCCTTTCCCATCCCCCAGACCACTTACATTCACACATCCCTCTGTTGAGATTTAAACCTTGGGGTTGTCAAGGTAGCTGAGAGCATAGAGATCCTCATAGGGAATGCATTGTTGCTGGGCTGAAGCGTTTAAAACAAGAACCTAACCAGACCAGTGAAATGAAAGGGGCTTTAAGCTAAAAGACGGACCAGAGAGGAACGTCGTCCCTCGTTCACTAAACATCAGGGCAGTGCATTTCCACTGCACAGATGGGAGAAGCTGTTCATTACCAGATCTTGAGCCACATATTAAACCGCCAGTCATTTATGATACGCAGTATAACGCATGACGGTTTAAGTAAAGAGGAACCACAAAGTAATAAACCTTTAATCACAATAACGGATCCGGAAATCATGTATAGTACAGAGAACGTTACCTATTCAAACAGCTGGTGAATAAAATCCTCTGAGTCCCATAATACACCCTATGCCCACTACAGTGCCCTGCTTCGGCTGGCCGCGGTCAAAAGTGGTGCATTATATAGGGCCGGGGTGCAATTTGGGATGTATCCATGCAGTACACGTATGCAAAAAGCGGATTGAGACCTGGAAAACAGATGGTGACATAAGCAAAAGGTCAACCATTGGATTATGGTTTATCACATGAACCCCTGAAATGAGACAGACATCGGCAAAATGAATACGGGTGTGGAGCGATAAGTGGATTATCTGATGCCAGTCTGATCTCTCATAACTGGCGTTGGGAGATTTATATGCAGCGTAGTGTCTGTTGCTTTTGCAGCCTGTTTTTTTTTTTTTGGGGGGGGGGGACTAGCTCAAGCCAAATAATACTATCTTAATTACATTCCATTCTCAACAAAATGAAAATCTTGCAGTTTTAACTGCTCTGCTGTTTTGAAAGCCTATTCTTTTAGTGTCAACCTCGTAGGTGGCTCAATCTGCTTTGCAATTGTGTGTACATTTGTGTGTTATTCTCAGAGGGGTCATGCTGTGTATCTGAAAGCTCTCTATCTGAATGAAAGGAGATTAGCCATGTGTGTACTCACGCTGGATGTGGGAATTAGATGCGCTCAGGCGCACACTTACGCACACACACCCTTACACACACCCTCCAATTTTTTCTGGTTTTACTATACTCACTGGGACATTTAACCTCAGTAAAGAAACATTTATGCCTAAACCTTACCTAGACGTAATGCCTAACCCTAACCCTTAACTTAACCAAAATGCCTGGACCTTAAAGAACCCCAAATTCTAACTCTAAAATGAATTGTAAGTTTGACCCTAAACCCTGAGCCGGAAATTGACTTTTGCCTCACGGGGACCGGCAAAAGGTCCACATGAGTCACATTTTTTCTGGTTTAAAACACACACACACACACACACACACACACGGGCAAAATTCAACTGCCTTTTCTACTAATCCGCAAAGCAGACGGAACAAGAATGACATGATCCCCTGTGAAATAATGTCACTCAAGTGTTGAGCCTCATCAGGCTCCAGAACCTCTGCTGTGCATCCCAATAGCACTACTTATGCTGCTTGTCCCGCTGTTTCACACAACTCCTGTGGTGGAGCTGTGATATGAGGTGACCAAACATGTTGCTTCTCTCACTGCCAGGGCTTTTCTTGCCAGCTTAAATGAATGTAATGTAGCTGAATCAATGAAAGCAACAAACTGCATTAGCCATGGTGAGTTAAACCCAGGTCTCTTCTCAGGGCGGGGCTACCCAGAAGGATCCAGACTCCAGAAAGCGAAAATGGAGACCGAAAACTGGATGTGTTTATTTTTTATTTGATTACATTGCCATTCTTGTAGAAGGAAACAACAATGCAGATGGAAGATAATGAACTTGCTTTACCCGTCACCATGTCATGGAGAACAATATGCTCACCAGCCATTTTATTGGGTACACCCTATCTAGTATTGGGTACAACTGCCTTTTGCCTCCATCCACTTCAAGGTTCAATGAGCATTCAGAGAAGCCCTTCCGCACACCACTCTTGTGAAGAGTGTTTAAAGAGTGTTTGTGACCTTTCTGCAGCTGAACCTTTCTGCAGGCCATTCTCCTCTGACCTCTAATTAGCAAGGTTAATCAATCACATGTATTTTATACAGCCCTTTTCACATCAGCAGATGTCAAAGTGCTTTTACAAAACACCCAGCCTGAAATCCCAAAGAGCAAGCTACAAGGTTGATGCACAGTTACTAGGAAAGATGCCCTGAAAGGGGTGAAATTTAGGAAGAAACCTAGAGAGGACCCAGACTCTGAGGGGTGGCCAGTCCTGTTCTGGGTGAACATTAAGAGTACAAATAGTAGTAATTATAATAAACGCATGTGGGCTGTGTCCAGAGTTTGTAAAACAATCAAAGTCAGAAGTTAGACAAGGACAGGTGGGGCAGGGGAGTGGCTTCATATATGTTAAGTTGCAGCTATATGATGTTTGCTTTAAAGACCAAGTGTACAGTGTCTGATAACTGGTCAATGGAAACATATCAGGGATTGGTTAGATGTACATTTTTCTTCATGGAGAACTGATTGTCAATCAGCTTTTCTGATATAATAAATCTGAAATAATACCTTTTCCCAGATAGAAACAGTCAATGGGGCTTAAACTCACAATATTATGACAAATGATACCAGCTGTCAAATATTAACTCAAGCCCTTGCGAAATATACATAGCAATTCTGGGAAAAGTTTACAGATGAAAGTTTGAGCCTTGCACAACATTTTCTTTGGCAGATGGTCTGAGCAAGCAAGACCAACCACAACATCCAGGAGAAGTTATGCAACTTGACAGAAGAACAAGATGGATTAAATCAGAGAGAAAAATTGTATTCTTAACATATAGCTACAGCAATGATATGTCCAGTGCAATTATTCATTTCCGTAGTATAAGAAGCAGCACGAAAGAACTCTAGAAAAAGCAGTTTTCTGTTTCAATGTTTAAAAAGTAGGGTTCCTTCTCAAAGTATGGTTCCTTCTCAAAAGGAACTCTATCCCACTAGTTCAATAGTGCACAGCCTTTTACCAAGGCCCTAATGGAATAACAAGTGCACTACAAATGGTCTATGGTGGAAAGTGGCCCCTGTTGCAACAGTATGATTGAGTTGACAGATCTCTTTCATGTCTCTCAAAGTTGAGGAAATGGGCGACTTCTCCCGTGGGTTTCACGAAGGTCCTGGAAAACCTGTTTTACACTTCGCTGTTGAATAGACATTTCTGATCAGGACAACATTTTGAAAAGAAACTGGGCCATAAGAAAATTCCTCTGTATATTTACGCAGCTGAAGGTTTGTTTTCTTTCCCTGTAAAGTGGGAACACGGGGCAATGAGAGATTTTATTGCTCTGAGAGGAGTTGGAGAGCGAAAGGGTCTGGCCCACTGGATGCAACATTCTGGCATTCACATTCTAAGAAAGACAGGGCGGGCCGGTTTTAGGGGGGGGGACATTACCTGTAAGTATTGCACATGCTAGATGTGATCTTGCCATGGACATCAGTAAGTCATCTACTTGGGTTCTCAAATCAATTACTTCCGCAGTCTCTCTCTAAGGCACTAGCCTATATCTCCCAAAAAATAATAAGAAAATCAGAAACACTAGACACCATCCTGGTAAAATGTGTTCAGAAAAGAGAGACTTTTCTTCCAACCTTGCAGCTTTTCTTACTTTGTATAATGTCAGCAGGAGGTGACATAAGTCTCCACTTCTACGCAGGGCCTTAATGAAAAAACATTCCCCGCTATTTGACCCGGAAAAAGCCAGAGGGCTTCCACCTTCCTCTCGCTCCCATGGTGGGCTGTTACGCTCTTCCTGATCTACGTAGAGGCCCAAAAGGAAACGCACTTCCTGGTTTTCTCCTGTTCCTATAACAACCCCTCTTCGCAAGCGTTTGTTGTTACTTGCACCTATTTTGTTGATAAGAAAAGCAGCTGACACAAAGTCTTGATGCAATCTTGAGAAAATCCTGTCTTGTTAAGATTAACCGGTAAACAGAGCTATTCTACAGTACACACTCTCCTTGACATGTTATTACAACAGTGGAGGCAGTGCTCCTTGGAATACAGCGTGAGAAAATACAACTGGGCCTACATAAAAATCCCAAACAGGAAGGTAGCCCAACTTCACAATCAAATTAAATACTCCACTGCTAAAACAAATGCTTTCGTTTAACAGTTTCTGTCAGGACGTCTCAGTAAAGCCTGATCATTTCCAGACATCTAATGAAGACTGAATGGAAAGGCACCTTCTTCCCTACATAGTGCACTACTTTATAGGAAGGAGGGTGTTATTAGAGACTAATGAACTTCTGAAGGTTTTGCAATGAAACATATGCTTTTGATTACAGTGTTCTGGAGGGCAATTCTACTGGAGACTTGGAAAGATGCACTGAGCACCAAAACCAGAAAATGCCAGGCTTAAGGCAACACGATCACTGGCCGATGCTGTAAAGAATCGAGGTGCTCAGTGATTCGCAATGTCCCCGACTAAGTTCAGTGACCAGTTCCTCTATGCTCACTTCGTTAGGAACACCTTCTCTAGAACTAAATAAAATCTCTGACATGGCGGTGTGTAGAAATCAATAATGCATAAAGTATGAATCATTTGGAAATAGTTGTGAGCAGAGGGACATCCTGAGTTAACACCCAGGTGGACTGCATTCATTGAGTAGAAAAACAACCCCAGGGGGCCTTGCAGACCTACAGTGAAAAACCTGAGGTTCCAAATGGCACCCCATTCCCAAAGTAGTGCAATACTTTGAACCAGGGTCCCCTAGTGTGCTGTATTGGGAATAGGATGCCATTTGGAGTGCAGTGTGATGTGGTGCATGTGAAAATGCCGACCACTTGGGATATGGGATATGCAACCATCAGAAAACAATTGTCATCGATCCACTTGTAGCACACTTGTTTTCATGTGTGTGGAACAAGATATCTTTGGTTTAGGACACAATCCTGCAGTTCGACCAGCCCTCCAGGAAAGCCCTACTGTCTGTTCTGAAGGCCATCAGAAGGACCGGACTCGGTGTGAATTAATAAAAAGGAGTACAGATCAATGTACAGACAATGTAGACCTTTCCTGCATTTTAGGTTTGACCGTTTGCTGCAAAGCTCATTTCACTCGAGGACTTGTGTCAGAAGTTGAAGAAGCCTACTGTTCTGAATATATACCTGTGGCACATCAGTTAGGCAAGGTGAGGCACTGATATTCCAATTACAGGACTGTTTCAATTCAACACTGTTGAGGCTTAAACGAAGGTCTGTCTTTTACAAAAACAAACTGGCCAATAAAACCAAATTGTCATGCAGTGCTCCCATGAATATTGGTATTATTACGGTTATGTCCCAAATGGCACACTATTCCTTACTAAGCAAAATTACTCTGGTTAAAAGTGTGCACTATAAAGGGAACAGGATGCCATCTGTAACATATCCGTCCACCCTCAATCCCTCACCTATCAGCTGAGGGAGGGCGTCCGTTGGCGTTGCGGCCCTTGCCGACTTGCGTGTAGAGCGAGGGGTCTTGGTGGCGGGGGTCTTCTCGGGGGCTCTGCGGCCGGCTGTGCCCACTATCCATGGATGTGTCCAGGGGCCCGATGCCAGCGTACGGGTGCTCCTCATCCCGGCCTGAGTTGACATCCAGGATCTCGGCGTAGTCCCTCTCCCGTGCCTGCCTCTCCCGCAGTTCCCTGGTCTTCGCCTGGATCCTGAAGGAAAGTAGGTTCTCTTATTGATTTTGGAAAAATAGGGAAACTACTGGGAATGCTTTGGCCATCGGCACCCTTGTACTGCACTACTTTTCACCTAAACCCTACGCAGAGAATAGGCTACCATTTAGAAAAGGGATACAAATGCTCATTTTAGGATCCCTTCAGTTAACTCTCCTGCAGCACCAACCTAACTGCCCTGGTGAAGATGTTGGTCTGAAATGACGCGGTGGTCTGTGAGTAAGCTAACTAGGAAGATATACAGAGAGAATGTTTGACCCAAAAGTTAATGGAGTTCCTTTTCCTGATACATTTTGAAAAATACTACCTTTGGCAAAACATTGATTTGTTGAGATCAGACACTAGGAGACAATCCACCTCTGATTGGCTATATTTACTCGGTTAAGGGCAGAGAACAAGGCCAGTCAGTCTGAGCAAGACAAAGAACAGAGACATTTTGTCTTTTCCAAAATAACAGTCTCTAACCTGCATTTATTACACTACAGTATTGAATTCTAATCAAAATCGTGATATTGAAATATTTTGCAATATCCAAATCACCAACCTCTGCTATCTTCGGCTCAAATACTAAGATAAGAAATGCGATTCGACAGGTTTTCTTGTGGGTGCTGAAAGCATTTCTGTAGTTTGCTTCAAAGCCTGAACAAATACCAGGACAAATATTTGATATTTTGTCTGTGTTAGTTTTGGTTCAGAATACAACTTCTTGCAAAGACGTCTGATAAGCTAGTGAGTGGATATTGTCCCACTTACACAACAGCATGGTTATTAAAAGTTTCGGCTTCCATGTTAGTGACTACAAACAATTAATATAGGAGAAAATATCCCTCAATGTTTAAGAACGCTTTCCTAATTTGCTATGGCAACAGCACAAACACAGCAAAAGAAGCAAACACCATTGCATTAAATTAGTATTTACAAAAGGTTTTGAAAGTGTCAAATGTTTCAAAAGTATCTTTAACTCGTTTTCAATTCAGTTTAATACCACATTATGTATGGTATGATTTCTATTACCTCTATTTTGGAGTGAGATTATCCACGCTGTTCACAGCCATGGTTGAAAATCATAAATCACAATCGTAATTGCAGTATTTGTCCAAAAACATTGCGACTAAATATTTTCTCCAAATCATGAAGCCATAAACTATACCCGTTGACCAATATTGCACTATTTAGAGTCTTGTTTGGGATACAAGCAGATAGCCTAGCGGTTAGGGCAGCAGACCAGTAACTACAAGGTTGCTAGAAATCCCCGGTTCTGGAGCGACGGTTTGTGTTGTTGGTTTAACCAACCTGGAAGAGCATGATTGTGGACTAATCAAATCGCCCAACCGGCTAATTCACGGTGGTGTTGTGCATGTGAAAATGGCCGACCACTTGGGATTTGGGACCATCAGAAAACAACCATCAGAAAACAATTGTCATCGATCCACTTGTAGCACACTTGTTTTCATGTGTGTGGAACAAGATATCTTTGGTTTAGGACACAATCCTGCAGTTCAACCAGCCCTCCAGGAAAGCCCTACTGTCTGTTCTGAAGGCCATCAGAAGGACCGGACTCGGTGTGAATTAATAAAAAGGAGTACAGATCAATGTACAGACAATGTAGACCTTGCATTTTAGGTGCAAAGCTTATTTCACTCAAGGACTTTTGGTGTCAAAAGTTGAAGAAGCCTACTGTTCTGAATATATACCTGTGGCACATCACTTAGGCAAGGTGAGGCACTGATATTCCAATTACAGGACTGTTTCAATTCAACACTGTTGAGGCTTAAACGAAAGTCTGTCCTTTACAAAAACAAACTGGTCAATAAAACCACATTTCTATGAACTCATTCAGCACTCATCACTCAGCACTATTTAGAGTCTTGTTTGGGATACAAGCAGATAGCCTAGCGGTCAGGGCAGCAGACCAGTAACTACAAGGTTGCTAGATCAAATCCCAGAGATGGCAAGGTGAAAAATCGGTTGTTCTGTCCTTGCGCAAGACCGTTAAACCAATCTGTCAGAGAGCGTCGGCTAAAAGACGGAAATGTAAAATGTATGCGTCTCACCCACCCCCTGGCATAGAAAGACTTCTCGTCACAGATATACGCAGCTCATCCACTTAGGACCTTGGACGCGTGTTTCCTATCACTCAGCATGTTTTATCATTTGTGTAGCGGTTTGAGGCAGGTCCCAATGGGAACACAATGGTATATAATGGCACATTGTTCTCAGTGGAAGCGGAGGATAGGGCACTCATCAACCCTGGTTGCAAGGCCATTATCTCCCCTTCGCCTCAGTATAGAAAACCCTTACAGCCTACTCCGACAAGTGGAGACATCTCCATCTCTCATCAGAGCCAATTATTAAGACCTGGGAGGAACGTTTCAGAGTTGACGCATGGTTAGTTCCAACGGTTAATCCGGGCCTCCTTCCACGGACAGTGTTTGCACTGGGTATTATCTAAAATAATATCTCATTTCAGTAGTGTTGGAAGGCATTGTTGTGGTTGCTAAAATGAAAAGAGCTGGTATGTGAGTAAGCCGCTTCGGAGGTGTCCTTTGTTTCAAGGCTGCGGCTGTTTTGTGAGGGAACGATTATGTTGGGGTCTGGCAACTAGTCTGGCTAGTCTGCTTAGAAAACACCACCAGTGACCCCCTCCACCTCCTCTCCCTCCTACCAAAAGGCTGCTGAAGGAGCAAATTGCTGTTACGTCTGTCCTTATCTTATCAGCCCCACAGGGAGCACAGTGTTTCCCATCAGTAGGCTACAACACTCCCCCAACACAAACCATGTTTTCCACCAGGTTTAAAGATAGGCCTCTCGAGAGGCCACTTCCTTCTGGTAATGTAGATATGTGCTGAGTCCACAATCAACTTGTGTCCGGACTCAGGGCAGGCAGCTAGCACTTTACACAAGGACCACAGAAACATCAGTATATTCAAAAGAGGGCATGTTTAACTCAGCGACTAGGTGTAATGCGTGATGAGCTCTCTTCATGCTCACCGGGGAAATATTAGCTGCTTTTCTGGTAAATATTATCCCCTATAATTATTTTATTTCACTTTGCACTTGAATGAGAAAAGCTTTAGCTTGACTTATTATTTCATTAAGCAGCAAATGCAAATGTCTTGGGGCATATGTCGATTTCCCTTTTGAGTGCTAGATGAGGCAAACCTGTCCGTGTGCCGTTCTCTTTCCCTGGCAGTAAAGAGGCCGACACAGAAGCGAGAGGAACATAATTGGTAGTTGAAAGGCTGATAATTGGCACAGTTGTAATTATGTGCTTGGTGAGGTACTCCCTCTCTGCAGTTAAAACGACTACCTTTAACTAGCGACCAGTCAGTGGTCTTTATAGAGAGATAGGAAGGCCGTTCTTGAATAACCGATGCATATTGGCATTGCATTTGGGGAAAAGTTCTGTCAATCGGGAGACCCCCGGCTTTTAAGATAATAATGAAAATGTGGTCGGTATTAAAAGTAATTAAACATTTTGATAATGCATATTGTTTATAATTATAGACATTCATGCATTACTCTTGCTTATAAATAATGTTAAAAAAATAGCTTGTGAATACAGTATGGAAACCTTGTTCGACTGTCTCCATTTTCTGAACGTTATACTGATCAACATTCATCAAGATAGTGCCTACCGAAAGTCCTGGGACACAAAGCTCTCTCTTTTTGTTCTATACACCAAACATTTGGATTTAAAAACAAAAAATTACTTTGAGACTGAAATATAGAATTGACTAATATATATATATATATTTCACAATAAAAAAAAATGGGTTCCACATGTGTTTTGTGGATTTGGAGAAGGCATTTGACTGTGTCCCTCGCGGCATCCTGTGGAGAGTGCTTTGGGAATATGGGGTCCTGGATCCTTTGCTAAGAGCTGTCAGGTCCCTGTACGACCGAAGCAGGAGCTTGGTCCGCATTGCCGGCAGTAAGTCAGACTTGTTCCCAGTGCATGTTGGACTCCGGCAGGGCTGCCCTTTGTCGCCGGTTCTGTTCGTAATTTTTATGGACAGAATTTCTAGGTGCAGCCAGGGGCCAGAGGGTGTCTGGTTAGGGGACCACACGATTTTGTCTCTGCTCTTTGCGGATGATGTTGTCGTGTTGGCCCCTTCAAGCCAGGACCTTCAGCATGCCTTAGGACGGATTGCAGCCGAGTGTGAAGCGGTGGGGATGAGAATCAGTACCTCCAAATCCAGGGCCATGGTCCTCAGTCGGAAAAGGGTGGCTTGCCCACTTCAGGTTGGTGGAGAGTACCTGCCTCAAGTGGAGGAGTTTAAGTATCTAGGGGTCTTGTTCACGAGTGAGGAAAGGATGTAACGGGAGATTGACAGACAGATCGGTGCAGCTTCTGCAGTAATGCGGTCGATGTATCGGTCGTGGTGAAGAAAGAGCTGAGCCGCAAGGCGAAGCTCGCGATTTACCAGTCAATCTACGTTCCTACTCTCACCTATGGTCATGAGCTTTGGGTCCCAGATCCCGGATACAGGCGGCCGAAATGAGCTTTCTCCGCAGGGTGGCTGGGCGATCCCTTAGAGATAGGGTGAAAAGCTCGGTCACCCGGGAGGAGCTCAGAGTAGAGCCGCTGCTCCTCCACATCGAGAGGGGTCAGCTGAGGTGGCTTGGGCATCTGTTTCGGATGCCTCCGGAACGCCTTCCTGGGAAGGTGTTCCGGGCCCGTCCCACCGGGAGGAGACCCCGGGGAAGACCTAGGACACGCTGGAGGGACTATGTCTCCCGGCTGGCCTGGGAACGCCTTGGTGTCCCCCCGGAAGAGCTGGAGGAAGTGTCTAGGAAGAGGGAAGTCTGGGCATCTCTGCTTAGACTGCTGCGCCCGCGACCCGGCCCCGGATAAGCGGAAGAAAATCATAATGATGATGATAAAAAAATTTATGAAATGTATTTACCTACTTAAGGTAACAAAAGTATTAGATGAGTTAAAGGGTGTATCTGGTTACTCAGGTGTTCCATCAGAATTTCTACATGCACAAAAGAACTGTCATTGTCTCGTCTGGATTCCACACTTTGCATTTGTAGCCTGCCATTGGTGTCTGTCAACACAGAGGAGAAAATGAAAGTAAAGGAACCCATTAAAATACTGAAAAAGACAGACAAAACCTTAGGCTTATTAAAGTTACAGTTTGGAAAATAAAAAGGCACTGTTGAGCTCAGCAATTGCAAACAACCAGTTAGATGAAGGAAGGCCTCTAATAGTGGATGACTGAAAAGTGCTTGCCATGATAAAGAAATAAAATGACAAACAGTTTAGGAACAATCAACGAGGTAGACATGGATTATCAGTCTCTACCCTCCACAGAAGACTTCACCAACAGAACTACACAAGCTATACTTCTCACTGCATATGAGGAAAAGGATGCAAGGGCCTGGGTATGGCTGCCATTGGAACAGGCGTTCGTCTTTGTGATGTAAATGCTGATGGCAGCAGCAGAATTCATTATGGAATGTACAGAAACATTTGGTCTGCTAAAGTTAAAGCAAATGCCTCCAAACTCATTGGCACTTCATAAAGCATCAACAAAATGACTTTAAACATGCTGTGATAGCAACTAATGAGATTTTCAGGGCCAAGAAGGGGAAAGTTATTAACTGGCCAACAATAAGGGCATTAACAAACTAACTTGTATTGTCTTGGCTTAGAATCTATACAAATCATGCATCCACTCACTTAATCTGTTTGCCTGTTTTCCACACTTATGAGCCAAGAAGCAAGAGCTGAGAGGCATTTTGGTGATGAAAGGCCATTTCATCGATTTAGTCTCCATGTCCAAGTGATTGGCTTTGCGTCGCGGTAATGAGAGCAAGGTAATGACAGCACGGTAATGACACAAATGCAGAAATGGAAGTGTTGTGACCAGTGTTGTCGCTATTTCCCACAGCCAACATCCTAAATATCGGAGCTTTAAAAAGAAGCTCTCATGTTGTCAGTGATTGCTGCTAAAAAAACATTCACTCCTCCGAAAGGGGCGAATCAAAGGAAACACTCCAAGCTTCAGTGGTGTAAATCAAGCGCCAATCAAACACTTCCTCTGTTCCATGTGTGCATCCCAAATGGTACCCCATCTTAGATTTTAGGCAGCTTTTTTGACCACAACTCACTGGAGTATGTATGGAAAGGGTGACATTTAGGACACACTCGCTGCTTCTAGTCTATGTGGATGTAGCTATCAATTGACCTGGGGGAATATCCGAAAGAGAAAGGGTCATTGTGACAGGGTTCACGGAGTCAGCCCGAAGCACTCAGAGGGGGCAATTTTTCAAAAAAAGGTGTTGCAATACTTTGACCCTTGACCTTTCTATGGTTCTGGGTAAAAACAGAAAACTTTCTTGGATTAGAAAGCCCTAGCAACATCTTTAATGGTTTACATTTTAATGACAGCACAGTGTGAAATATCCTTTTCGACCTCTGGAAGAGAAGCATAATTTTAGTATGCTGACTTTATAGCTACAGTAAGCACACTTACAAACACAATTCAAATTTTGAGGAATCCATGAATTTAGTATCCCAAAAACAGTATATGGGCATATAAGAAAATGTCAGAAATTGCAAAGTCCACAGCAAGTTCAGTCGCATTATCTCAAACCAGTTAACAGCCAAAATGGTAGTGTATGTAATTATCCTAATGTGAACAGTTGCCCTCAAAACCGCTGTCTGAACTGTGCAGGAATTATGACATTCAAATTTGTAGAAAAAAATTAAAATAAGAGCTGAATGTCAACATTAATGAGTCATCCCCCTCCCCACCCCAGAGAGGATTCCACCTGCGGAGGAATTCATTAAACAGCGTGTGTATGTGTGTGTGTCTGTGAATGTGTGTGTAGTAATAGCCATGGCATTTACAACATGGTGACCAAATTACTGGCCATGGGCTTCCAGCCATATCCTTTAATAAACAGTGTGTTACATTGGGGGCTTTGGGTTTGTCTAGTGGGAAGTTGCACAGCCTTGCAGCACATCTACATTCATGCAATGTGTGGTACAGAATACCAATCGCTCCGCAACAGGAGCGCCAAACACTTGTGATTTCAGTCACTACAATCGTGTCTGGACCAAAACAATATCAAATTAAGCATGGTGTGTGCGAACGTATGTATGTTTGTAGTGTAGTCAGAAAGCCTATTACCTCTCCTGCTCCAGTCTCATCTTGAGAGTGTCTTCCTCAGAGGCCTGCAATTCCTCTAGCTTAGACCTGCCAGACCCTTTACACTCTATCCTATCGCCTTCCTTGCGATGTTTCCCGAACCTGAAAAAGAAAAAGGATTATTTTTGTTCATGCTTGAGGATACAAAAACACATACATATTTGTTATATGCCAGTGGACAGTGGGGAAAACAGTGGAATGTACTGGAACGGCAGTGCACTGGAATCGAACCAGCTGACGCCCCTACATTACCTCCAAATGACTCGCCACCTCAATGGGTCCCGTTTGAATTAGCACAGTACATAGGGTTCCGTCTGAGGCACCTTAAACGAGACACCCAGAGACACTAACTAGTTTTTAACTATCAATGGCGGTCAAGTCAGCAGTTCTCTCCAACGCTCTCTTGACAATCACGCCGTCAAATGTTTAGCCTTGAACTTTTTAATTCTAATTGACTAGAGTTGGCCTGTGATCAGGTCTGACGTTGAAACGAGACAAAAAAAATATTACCGTAGCCCTGAGTAATTATATTCATGGGTAGGGAAATGGTAAACCAAATGGGAACGACTTGACAGATATTTCAGCTTGATTGACTCTGCATAAACGGCGCCCTGTCGATTAAATGACTTTGCTGCGCTCATTTATATGATGGACCTCGGCTTGTTCAGAGGGAAATTGGCCTGCAGAGAGACTCAGAGTTCAATAAACTGCCAGGAAAACTAAAAACTTCTGCAAACTTACGCTTGCAGGAGGATACGGAAAGATGGAGAAAACAAAAAACGGCAAAAAATAAGAGGAGATCGAGGGATGACAGTAAAAGACAAAAAAAGCGGGAGGTCCATTACCTGATTAATATATCAACAAATGGCCTCAAATGTAGCATAAAGCCGTTGTAAGTGATGTGTTGCTGTTAATATGAAGAGCAGCACTATCTATCTATCACCGAGCCAGCCGGTGACAGATTCCCTTTCCACTCCACTGGCTTCCATTAAGTCTCCTTAAATACCAGTCGGCCCAAATGGTACCCCGCTCCCTACGTAGTGCCTACTATAGAGCAGCACCCCTGACAGGTGCTGGTCACAGGTAGTGCGCTGAATGGGGAATAGGTTGCCAGTTGGGATTCTGGCGCAGTCTCCTTCAGACACACTGGAGATTTATGACAGGAGGAACTACAGAAACTTTTAAAGACGAGGAGAACATTCATCATGACAAAAGAGCATTAAGTATTGTTAATATTCGGTGCACAGTTAGGCACAGAAACCCTTATCTTCCCTCTCATGAGTTACACACCGCAGATAAGTTGGGGATTTACAAGATGTCTTTGACTTAAAGAAGCAGGCTACTTGAGACTTCCAGTTCAAAGGCGGTGTTGTTGACAATGCAAAAAAAAAAAGAGTAGTGTGTCATAAGAAGGAGAGACCGATAGAGACAGATCGAGCGATATGGAGAGTTAGAACGAACTGCTTCAAATATTTGCCTAGCGAAATCTCTCAGATGTAAAAAAAAAAAAAAAAAACTGTGCAAAAGAAAGATGAGGACCGTTTCAAATCAAATGGTAGTGATGGAAGAGACACCAGACGTCTGGCAATCTTGAAGGAAATGCCAGGCTGAGGACGTTAAGTGATGAGGCCTGACTTGAAGACAGCGGCGGCCCTTTATAAACAGCGTTGTTGGAAAGCAGAAGTGTTCCAAGTAGAGCTTCTTGAAACCTTTCAAAAGTTAAACTTTCTTCACTTTCTAACTTCAGATTGAAAGACAGCCATAAGCCACGCGTGGCGTCACTTTTGTCATTGCCGGCAGGTGTTTGAATCCTGGTCTTGGGGTACCGACAACACCTGATGGAGTCCAGTATTTGGAGGTGGAAATTGTCGCTTGTGGTCAAACCTACAGCAGGGGTTAACATTTTGTAACTTTTCTTAGGATTAGAAATTACCTCTTAGGTTTAGGCATTAGGGCTAGGTTATGATTAGGCATACATTTCAGGTTATTGAAGTTAAGGTTAGCTTTAAGCTGAAATTAGGGTTAGGCAACATAGATGTTTTGTTTGCTGGTCCTGACAAGGATGGAAATACAAGGCCGGGGAAGTGTGTGCGCGTGCGTGCGTGTGTGCGTGCGTGTGTCTGGGCAGTGGCTCTGTTGAGGAAGCTGCCAAACAAGCAGATTGGGTCTTTCTTTGAGTCCAAGTGGTGATCAGAGCTGAGTAGTACAGGGAGGAGACTGGTCTGATGCAACCCTGATGGCAATGAGACTTTAATTGGGCTGCAGTGCATGTATGTGAGGGTGAGACCGAGGGGGAGACCGAGGGGGAGACCGAGCCCAGAAAAATGAGGGCCAGCTCACTAGGTGAACCTGCCTGGCATCTCTGTCTAAACATTGACTAAACAACATCCAAAATTGGATTCAAACGCCATTCAAAATGTTTCACCTATAAACGATTGGGACTAATGGACTGGTTGAACTGTCTTAAAAAGGCAAAAAGCACGTATCTGGCAATCCATGGCAGGCTATAGCGAAAGATCGAGATACTTTGAATCCAGGTTTGACTTTTAACACACTCACCAGCCAGAGACACTTAATCAATGTGAAGCTCTTGACAGGACATGGAGACCCCCAGGGGCCTGCGTCCTCAACGGCACCCTGTTCCCCCCCGAGTGCACCGCTTTCACCAAGGCCTATGTAGGGAGTAGGACGCCATTTGGAACGTATGCCACGTCTTATTTCCCCGAATATGGCCGCACCATGTGAGCAGAAAATGGCCCAGCACACGTTCTAATGGAGCGCCCGACATACGAGGCTTGTATCGACTGAATGAGACCGGTGTCCAGAGCTGCTGTCGGTGTGCCAAAGCATTCGTAGGATGAAACTGAAGTTGCCAAACCTGCCACTATGTGCATGTCTACTGACGGAGAGGTCAGGTCAAGCGGACGAGACTGCACCAGCACCCTGCGGTTCCCCGAATCAGCCCAAGCAATTCAGGCTCCGGCGTCCGTTAGGCCCGACACGGACGGACAGACGGACGGACGGACTCCCCCACCCACACATCCCTCCTTTGTTGAAACCCAGCTAATCTGCATGACCGCCGGCAGCTCCTTCCCACTGAATCTCATTCCACACGGCGCAAGGATTGTCTCGGTCTCAACTGCTTCAGTGCCACGTCGGGCCCACCGCGTTCACAGCGAGGGTAGCGCACACGATGTAGGGAGTAGGATGCCATTTCGGATGCTGGCTCTCAGTCGCAAGCCGTTCAGGAAAATATGATGTAGACATGACTCACTGGCATTCCAGTCGATGCGGAGCCCAGCTCGAGCCTTTAGATGAAAGGCCTGATCCCTCCCAGCACCCACATCTAATAGCGGGGAGAAACAAGAGCTAAAGATGGGGGAGGTGTAGCGTGTCCTACCTGAACATGTCTCCCAGTCCCTTCAGCATGCCTTTCTTTGTCTTGGTTTTGCCATCTTTCTCTTTGTCCCGCTCGTCCTTCTTTTTCTCTTTCCCTCCCTTGTCTTTCTTCTTGTCCTCTTTGCCACGGTTACCGTTGACCAGCGGCCTCTCCATGTTGGGCAAGGGCGTCAGGTCGGCCACGGTAGACACAGAGTCGCGACCGGACCGGGAGCTCTCTTCGGTGTCCTCCTCCACTAAATACAGAATAAGTTACAGAGTAAGCATAATGTTGATGTACATTCCCACATTATGAGGTTGGAAAAATCATTACATTTTCCTTTTAGCGCAAGCAGAATAATGTCTGTGTTGTTGGGATGGAGTTTTGGCCTGTTTGGTAACATCACCAGGACGTAAATGGCTTAATAGATCAATGAGAAAGTTTTTGGCTGAATGGATTGGAACTTATCTATTTTCCTCAGACAGACCTAGCAACATATTTGTTAATTCCTCTTTGCTATGAAGTAATTTGTCTTTTTAATCATTTTAATTAAAAACTATCAGAAAGATTACTTCATTGTTACCCAGATGTTATTTGGTATAAAGTATTAAAAATAAGAACAGATGCATTCAGCTATACAACAAATGGTCTTTGAATTAAATATGGAAAAGTAAGCTTTTAGTTAAAAAGATTTGTCAAATGTAGAAGTGTATATTTTACTGAAATCTGTCCAATATAAATCTATGTACCAAGGTTGGTCTAATAGAAGAACATATATTTAACATTGGTCTAACAGAAGAAGGGTTGCAGCAACTAATCGACAACATCAATTAACAATAACAGGCAACAAATGTCATTATCGATTAGTTAGATGTATATGGACGCCGCAAAAAACGAAAACATTAAAGACCTAAAGAAATTAAATAAAAAAGACTGTTTGCCAAACAATTTGTGAAACTGAACTGGTGTGGCACAGGAGCAGGACAGTGAGGCATGCACACCTAAGAGAACCCACTGAAGTCTGCTTTTCAGAGCTGGTTCTAGCTAGGCTTCAGTGCTTGATACTAACTCTTACTGATGGATCATATGATGAGGTGAATTCCATACTTCTCATCAACTTCGATGGAAATGCTTCCAGAGTCAATCTATTTATTATTTAAAAAGAGATGTTCTCTGTGAACTTCAGTTAAAGCTGCCTGCTATATTGTCAGATGTTTCACTGCCCCCTCCTTGTCCTTTTTAGTCTATAGTTTATTGGTTCATTGGAAACATTCTAATAAGACAAATATAACTGCTATAAGTTTTGAATAGAGCATTATACAATGAAAAAAACAAAACTTTAAAGATAACACCTGTAGTTAATGCAAAGGAAAGTTTTTTTTATGTCTGACGAGGCAAAGTCGTAATTGACAGAAGAATCAATTATCATAATAAACATTAGTTGCAACCCCAAACAGAAGTACATCTTACTAAGATCGGTCCAATAGAAGTCTGCCTTACATGTGTCCATGCCCTCATCATCCTCCTCGGTGGCGGCCGGCCTGTCATACGACTTGTCGATGGCGGCCCGGAAGCTCTCGTTGCAGCCCCGCCCCCTTATAATGCGCGGGCGAGGCCTGTGGAAGGGCATGTCACCGTTCAGCGTCACCTCAGCGACGGCTGTCTGTAAACTCTCCAAGGAGCTAGACTTCTTGAGGCCCAGCGAGGGACCCAAGTCCCGGGTTGAAGACCCTACGACCAACAATTTCACGAGTTAGTCAGCTAGCAAGGGAGAGATTGGAGTGTAGGGTTTTTTGCAGAACACAGGTCTGTGTTTGACTAAAGCATGTTGCTATTTATTCTGTTAGCTGAAACTTAATTGTCAGTGTTACATGAAACCCGAGCCCAGCTAAATCCAGTCTTTACTGTTGATGTACTATGCTTTGGGTATTTTCCATCAGTCACAGGTCGCAGGGTATGAATGGTAAATAAAGCTATGGGGATTGACAGGAGGCCGCTCAAATACGAAACTCTATTCCCTATACACAGTGGCCTCAGACCACTGAAATGTAAGGCAACACATTGGGAATAAGGAACCATTTGCATTTGGGACTGGCAAATGGATTACATCAGGTAACAACCAAGCATTTCGAGGATGCATGGCTTGAAGAGGGGGGGTTGAGGATATGACGGTAGCCTGGCTTGGAGAGGGGGGGTTGAGGATAGAGTACAATGGCTGTCTGGCTAGAACGGAGGGGGAACATGTGGAGCGAAGAGGGTCAGCAGAAAATTGAAATACATGCAGCCCGAACAAGCGGGCTGGCGCTGATTCATTTTCGTCAGGCTGTCCTATCCTGTCAAACACTCACTAAAGCAGTGTCTGATAGGCTTTCATGCATCAAACTCCATTCATTTGGTTTCAACATTTAAGCAGCTTTCCTGTCACACCTCGACAGCAGTCTTAAAAAGGACAAACCAGACAGCACAAGTCAAGGACATCAGGCAGAGGTTTGCATGAATGGTTTGGTTTGGGAAAGAGCTTTGGGAGTTTCAGAACTGGCAACCTGCAACCATCTACACATCAGAGGCAGCTTACAGACATTTCTGATGATCAGTCCTGGCAACCTTCTAGATGTTTGCACTGACATTTGAGTACACTTCAGTCACGCGAAAGGCCAAGTTGCCAGGTCTGACTATCTAGATTTTAACACCATGCTAGTTAGAGATGGCAAATTCCCGCTCCTCCCCATCTTTAGCAAACACGTTTAAAAGTTTCAGATAGCCGAAACTGGCAACTCAGCGCCAACATGAATCAGTACCAGTCATATACATGGGACAGCCCCTCAACATGAGCACACAACAACCCCCACAGTACACGTTTGTAGCCCCAACCGGCGGACTTCATTGTACATGTCAACACAATCATCGACCCCTCAAATGAGTTAAAACAGGTGAGTTGGCCCATGGTTGCAAAACGTGCCATTGGGGGTTCCTCACAAATGGATGTAACAAAACCTGCCTTATATGACAACACACTTCTTTTTACCAAGGCCTACAGAGCTTTGGCAAAAAGGGGGAAAAAAGGCACATGTCATCCGTGGGCTGAAAGACCCACCCAAGCGGCTCCTATAGGACAGGCAATGGTCTGGAAACGGATCGGAAAGTTTTGAAGGAATCACTATTGGCACCACGAGGAGTTGTACACAGCCTTTCGTGTTCTTCTGCTAGGCTCCTGGCATCCTCGCCGAACATATGGCTACAGTCTGTGTCAACAGGGGCCTGCACAATATCAGGGCAGAAGCAGGCCTACCGAACCGTGCTGTTGTGTCCCGTCATTCCTCTCTCCCCGAAGTTCAAAACGAGACGATGTTCCCTATGTAGTGCCCTACTCTGGCAAGAAATCTATGGGGGCCGTGGGCTGGTCCAAAGTGGCGCACTTACAGGTGAAAAGGGTGCCGTTTGGGACGTTGCCACGTCTCCCAGGCTGTCATGGGTTTTGCCGGGATTAGGGATTTGTTTTAGACCTGCTAAATGGGCCGTACCCCATTGGCACTTAGCTGGGAGTGGGGATGTGTAGATTAAGAAGTGCATGGGGGGCTGGGAATACAAACAGTGCTGAAACTCAACCGAAGAACGGCCTAAAACATATTCGCCTGCTAGAGCCAAATTGAATAGGGCGCTGTTTTGTTTTAAGAGCTGGGAAAACCTTTTTCACCGGAGACAGCGATACACATTTTTCTCATTAATTGATTTTTTTTCCCGGGGGGGGGGGGGGGGGGGGGGGGGAATCTTGCAGATGCCATTCTATAGATGAAGTACGTGTGTGTGGCATCCACTTCGTAATGTCTTGAACTGCTTGGAAAATATAAAGCAGTGCACTGGATCGGGTCCATCATCCATCGCCACTGAATAGGGAAGAGTGCCCTTTTGGGACACAAACCACCTCGTTCGTTTCAGAGAATGCCCAGGCAATGTTCAGAGACAGCATTACAACCCAGGGTCTTAACAAGGTAGTCACAGTCTTGTTCTGTGTAGTTCTGCCACACCGACTCTATTTTCCCTGGTTTCCATCCTTCCACTCTGCCATTCGGCTGAATCCCATCCATAAAGGAGCATCTATTCAGGGGTGGCTGTAAAAACACACGGCTGACAATGATGGATGACTTTCTGTCAGTTTGCAGCCCCAGCCAAGGACAAAGCGTTTTCTCTCGCTTTCCTCCTCTCCCTCTTGTTCGGTTTCTCTCCCCCTCGCCACATTCACCTCCACCGAACAATTAGGCAGAGTTGTGTGCCTTAAGAAGAACGCCTGCCATATTCAACCCCCCCGCAGTTCCACCGCAACAACCTCCAACTGTCTCCAGGTCCTCTGCCACTATCCTCGCTGCGAGTGGTGGACACGACTGGCTATATCGGGCCTGGGGTCTCAGAACGGAAAGGAGGGAAGGGGCCTGAGGAAAGGATGACCTCCTGTGCTTCCCCGGGGATGTGTTACTCCTTACCTGGTGGCTGTTCTTTGCGAGGAGAGAGGTTAATCTCGTCAGCTACTGTTAAAAGGGAGGGGTAACAAACACGTGGGAGATGGTTAGTGAGCACATTCCACATGCAAACACTTTGGTTACTGCACACGACATATTCAGGCATTTGCAGAGGCAATCCAGAACCATGCGAGACAGACAGACAGGGGTTTAGGCTAGCAATCACATCTATTGTGCTATAAACAACACAGCGATGCTGGAATTCAGCGGCGATCAAAGGCAGATTAGATACAGTGCGACCGGTTGCGTTCCAAACGGCATTTGTTTCTGGCCACCTACCTGTGTGCCCTAGTCGAACGCAGTTCCCTACTCACGCAGGGGAGCAAGGTGTCAGTTCAGGACAGAGGCAGAGCGCGCGCAAGAGACGGGAGATTAACGTCAGCCGAAGCAATCAGGATGGTTTAATGCCACCTCAGGCGAGCCGAATTGATATTCCGAGGTGTGGCGGGAGGCTCTACAATGCATAAACCTTGTGGACGTCATGCCAAAGGAAGGGAAGTCAATGGAACTCGGGTGGCGTACTGCAGAAGCCGCGAATGTCAGGGTGCAAGAGGCGGTGGGGTCGGCTTGTGTGGCGCCAGGAGAGTGCAGCAAACTCCTTAGCTTTGAGAGTCTAAGTTAGCACCTGATGTTTGACTGGCACAACAGTTTACCAGGGGCGGGGCAGGGGTGAATGGACCAACCGCTGAGTCAATAAAAAAGGAGAGAAGGGGCATGCTGGTGGTTCGGGTAAGTACCTAGATCCATGCTCTTGGACTTGCGCGTCTTGATGATCTCCAGCTGACCGGCGTCGCCGAACTGCTTGGTCCGCTTCTCCGACATACTCTGCCTGCCGAAGCCCTCCCTCTGAAAGGCTACATCGGGATCTGCCTCATCGGGGCTCAAGGTGCTAGCATAGCCGGGTAGGGTGGGGGGGCAGTTGAAAACGGAGAGAGACGAGAGGTAGCGAGATTGAGAGAGAATGACAAAAAGATGGAGACAGAGAGAGAGGAGAGAGAAAAGTAAAAAAGGGATGATTGTTGAATCAGCCAGACCATTCAGCATCATGCCTTTCAATCATTGAGTCACTGCAGCTCTGGGACTCCAGACCCTACTGGAGGAGCCACTGATTACGGCAGTGAGAGATTGTAGCTGGGCTGGACCAGCTACAATCACCAGACACGCTCGCCCCCAACCCAGCTCACTGATGAGGACTCTGACCAGGCCCACCAAATGACAGTCTATCCCCTATTTAACACACTACTTTGGACCAGAACCAGGGGACTCGTGTGGCACACTCCATAGGAAAAGGGCTTTCATTTGGGACACTGACCTAGTTGAATGAGCGACAGGTCGCCGGGCCCGTGCGCCCTTCCAAAATCAGACAGATTGAAACACACCGACCAGGTTTATGTTGTGTGGAACCCAAGACCCAGTGTGGGGATATAAGAAAAACCTTGGCAGGTTCAAGCGCAGGCAAAACAAAAAGAAAGAAGAGCAGAATCTTCTGAAAGGGCGGGTCTAGGTGTAATTTGCAACCACTGAAATAATAGCAGCGTCCCGTAGCAAAATACCGTAGCAAAAGATGTCTAGGTTAATTGAAAGGTATGCCGTTCCCCTGGGGTGCATACTGATGAACTGTGTGGGTCGTGTTTTGACAAGGAGCTAACAGAAGGAGCAGTGTGAGGCGGACAGGGTAAGACTATGTTCACTGAGCTAATGAAGCGAATGCTGGCAAACTGCTCTCTATTCTTTTTTCCGCTGGGGCCTGGTCAAAAGTACTGCACTACGAAGGGATTAGGGTGCCATTTGTGAGAAGTCCTCTTCTCTCACCTCTCACTCTGGATTTGAATGTCTTTGGCCCAGGGGGGAGGGACCTCCACGTGGAAGCCCACGTCGTCGTGGGAGCTGGAAGACGATTGGTCAGAGAGGTTGGGTGGGAGCATGGGCAGCCTATCGTCTTCGATGATGACCGTGTCATCCTGGGGCATGTTGACAGTGGGCGAGAGGTGGAAGTTACCTGTGGGATGAAGAGGGGAAAAAGCTTTGACATGTCGTTCAAACACAAAACACTAATTTAAGAGAGTTATTTTGAGATTTAACAGACATTTCATTTGACTCCGTTTATCAACAGTACATTTTGGGGGAAATGTCTTAATCAGCTTACAGTTCCAGCCGTTTCGGAGCATTGGGCAAAATCTGGCATGACAATGTTAAGGGGCGTTATGGAGTAATTCTTTCAAGCTGCTGCATTGCTGAAAAAGATAAAACTATTTTCTTTGGCATGCTCAGTGGGAGAGGCAACGAAAAACACCGACAAAAAAAAAACTGTCCCTTTGCTTTTGGTCCGACAGACTTTTAAAACCCCATTGATATGCAATGCATGACTTTGTGATGCTATCCCTAATCAGGCTTTGAGGGTAACTGAATTTCTAAAGGAGTGGGTTGTGTGTTTTTTATGCCATATAATAGCCATCCGCAATGCAGGAGAGTTTATTTGTGTTAGGATTGGGTTTTGGGTCTCATGGCAGTGAAATGGGACCATCCGACCAGCTAGGAACAGAGGCCCAGGGCCCGGGTTACTGTTTGTTTCTCCCAGCCTTTCACACCCACTCTGTGGGGGACCAAACATATCCCCAGTACCACACTGCCTGGCCGGCCAGCATGGCTAGATGGGTGAATAGCAGTGTGCTGAACCTTCAGGGGCTGACTGCTCTGAATAGAGCATAGTGCGTGTGGAGACTCCGAGTGTTGTTGTTCCTGTGGTTTCTTCCCCTGCTGTGTCTGTGCGTGTGTGTTGGCGTTTCTTGCAGAAAGCTTTATGGCATGGGTGACAACACCGACCCAGTAGGGTTTTTTTCTCTCAGCCCACACACACTGTCCCTCAGCAGAATGCTGTATACACAGATTCTGGCCACGGTTATTTTTGGAAATGACGGGACAGTTTCAATGAAGGTGGCAGACACCGCCTAACCCAATTAATAAATATAACTTATTTTAGAAGGAGAAACCAACTTCTGAGTGGGGCATCTATCCATTATTCTGGAACATTCCAAGGTCACTAACAGGCGACAAAGGGGGTGAGCCGACGCCACCTGAATTGGCGGTATTCAGGAAAAATAAACTTTTATTACAGTCCCCAAAGCACTAATATAATCAGACAGGGGTGACAAAGGAACAATTGTTGCGGCTTCTTTACAGAATGTTCTCGTCTTCAGTAAAAGCAATTATCTGACACTTTGTGTGGAAAGAGACGGGCGCATACTGAAAAGGAATAGGATTTGATGGCTGAGAGGTGAGAAGAAAGGCAGGTCAGATGAAATGGGGGATAAAGGGAGGTGAGAATGATTGGCCAAGGGAACGCAGCATAGAGGTTTTATTTAGCTACTGCCCAACTCCATCTGCATAATTAGCATATGCAGGGAAATTGGCTTCAGTCTACTTCTTAAAGAAGCCGTCGCCTGAAGTGAATAATTAAGCAACACACTCATTCTCGCTTGGCAGGTCTTTAGAGCTGCTTAGTTAAAACTGCACAACAATGGGAACACGACCATCCAAATAAAGCAAAATCAAATCAAAATCGAGTGGAAGCACCGGTCAAGACCAGTCTCAACAGCAACATCAGAGTCTAGCTAAGAAAGATTTGGCTTTAAAAGTGATGCATTTGTTTAGTTGAATTCTGACATAGCAGCATTAATTTTGGTATTTAAAGGTTTTTTTCGTAAACAAACCCAGAATAATTTAATCTAGAAAATGGAACATTTGTCGTACAATTTCTACATTGAAGACAGAAATGATGGAAAAAGTGAATATGCAATGAAAGGGGATTTCCCCTATCTGTTTTAAGGTCTCTGGGTCTACCAAGAAGGGAAAACAAGTTTAGTGTCAATTGCTATTTCCTAAGCAGAATGACTCATGAAGGCCCATAAGTGAGATGAAAATCTTAGATGGAATCATCCAAAGCCATGTAGTTACAGAACAGGTCCTGGTAAACATGTGGCTTTGTCAAAGAAAATCTTTCTTGTTCTCAGTTGTTAAAATGGTCTTGCATTCCAACAGCAATGCTGCATAAGATATACAAAAAAACAATCAGTAGGAAAAAAATCAAGCAACAGGTTCACCCTGATAACGGTATGTAGGAAGTGGCCAAGACACTAATCCTAGGCGGACACCAAACATGGGTGACTTATCTAGAACGCCACAGTGATCTGGGTTCCCCTTGGAACTGTCTGTCCCGTCCCACCTTTCAGCCCCCAATTCTGCCTTTGGCGAACAAATCTGTGAACTTTGCCCACCTTCTAATACTGATTTTGCTGATAGCTACATCACTGAGTGACTTATTTGTCCCAATTAAAATGAGTGTGTTCATCTGATGACAGCTAAGTCGCCCACAAGAACATCATCTGCTAAACGTCTAACCTACAAGTGACAGACACGGCAGTGGCAAGTTATGACCTGTAAGCAATTACGCACTCTCCAAATACATGAGATGAGGCAGTGCAAGAACATACGTTTTGGTCTAGTCCATTAGTATAAGGTGAACGCTTTCCCCCTGGATTACACGAACTGGGACCACTAGGTTAGTCAACAGAGGAATGGAGTAACTGTGACGGTGCTATGAGCATCAAATTCTGATGGAAGTCACTGGAAAACAACATAGAAAAAGGCTGGAGTATTATTTACAGCATGCAGGCCTTTGATTCAGATGAGTGTGCACATTAACAGCATGCAGGCCTCTGATTCAGATGAGTTGATTCAGATGAGTGTGCACATTAACAGCATGCAGGCCTCTGATTCAGATGAGTTGATTCAGATGGGTGCATATTATTTACAGGCTGCCTGTTAGGGTGAGGGCTGGTTTTAAGGTTTTATTGTTAACCTATAAACCAATACTTTCTCCTACTTACCTCGCTAAAATTATCCAGCCATGCATACCTACAAGTAACCTAAGATCGCAAGATGCAGGCCTTGTAATTATACCTAGAATGTCTAAACAAACAGCGGGAGGCAGGGCTTTCACTTAGAGCTCCACTATAGTGGAATGATCTGCTAATTCATGTTGGAAATGCAGACTCAGTGCAAATTATCAAGTGTCTACTAAAGACTCATCTCTTCAGCATGGTTTGATTAAGTGTAGTCTGGCCAAGGGGTGTGAAGGAGAACTAAAAGGCTTGATACTTTCCACCCTTGCCAGGTGGGTTCTCATCGCCACTGGGATGCCCTCTCTCCAATGCCATTTAGGGGTGGAGTCACTGGCTTGTTGTTGTCTCTCTGTTGCGCATTGTGCAATTGGGGTAAACACTTCTGGCAATACCTGGCCCTCATCTCAGGGTGGCTGCAGTTGGTTGGTGTCCCTTTGGTTGATGCTTGGCAATGTGGGTGGATTGACTTCCTGCCTGTTGGACCCTGTCCTTGACCTTCCCTGGATAGGGGCACAGTGTCACTGGACCCCTGTTTCAGCCCCAATATTTTACACTGCTATGTCATTGTGCCAGAGTAGGGTCAGTTATCCTTCTCCACTGTAAATCCTTGAAAACCTAAGGAATGCACTCTAAATGTTCCTTGTCCCCTGCTCCCTTTGAACTTAGAGGGACATGAGGTCTTGGCCCACACCTCCTGAATACCAGGCTCTAAAGATTCATTGTTGCCCCAGTCCAAAGTCATTTGTAGATCAAGATTATACCTGACGATTCTAGCTGCCACTCTGCTGACCACCCCCGGATTGTCCGTGTCAGGATTAGATTTTATAGACTCTGGACAGTTATCAGACACTGTACACTTGGTAAATACAGCAAACATCATATAGCTGAAACTTTACATACACTCCCCTGCCCCACCGGTCCTTGTCCAACTTCTGACTTTGATTGTGTTACAGACTCTAGACACAGCCCACATGAGTTTATTAATTACTACTATTTGTACTCTAAAAATGTTCACCCAGCAAAGCCAGAAGAGGACTGGTCACCCCCCTGAGCCTGGTTCCTCTCTAGGTTTCTTCCTAAATGTAGGCCCTTCTTAGGGAGTTTTTCCTAGCCACTGTGCTTCAACACTGTTGTTGATTGCTCCTCTGGGTTTCAGGCAGCACATGTTCTAAAAGCATTTTGTGACAACTGCTGATGTAATAAGGGCTTTATAAATAAATGTGATTGATTGATACAGCATGGAGGCTTTTGATTCAGAAGAGTTGATTTAGATGAGCGTGCGCACTGTGAGAGAGAGTGAGCGAGAGAGAGTTGTGTATTATTTTACCCAAGTTGGACTAGAGGACTAGGAATTCAAGGGTACTGACAAGATTTAGATTAGGTCAGAGGATTTAGACTACAGCCAACCAAACAGCTAGTTGTTTTAACAGAAAATCGTGGAGCACCTGACCCCAGTCCATCAAGGTCCATCTACCAGAGGAGGCATGGTTAGAAATAAAGGTTTTCATCAGTAGGAATACACAGATATTGTCCGATTAGTTAAACGATTGATATCTATGGGTTTCATGCAATATCTCAGGGCGTCTCCAGCATGAATTGGGTGTCATCAACACTTCCTGTTGGTCACAGATGGTGGAGCGGGAGGTGGGAATGAATGATAACTAAGCATGGGGGTCCCAAGACTCACCCATCATCCTGGCCATCAGGGCCTGCCGCGGCATCAGGTTCTCGTCCAGGTCCTCTATGCCGCCATAGAGGGAATGGGAGATGCGGCGCTCCCGGTCGTCCGCCTGGGTGGAGTCATGGGTTTGCTCTGGTCCCGCAGGGCTCCCGGGTGCCTCGAGCTGTGCACAAAGAAGGTGTACAGAAGACTGTTAGCACCAACTTACGCTGTAAGATAACCCTTTCGACTATAGATTCCACCTTGAGATTCTTTTTTTTTCTTCCTTAAAACCACAACCCTGTTATTGACATTTCAATCTCACTGAAAAACTGTTTGCGGCTGTAAGATGGCAGAGGCAAACACAGCCGAACCTGGAAATCATCCCTCATTCAGCAGGTGAGGGACAGGCAGGCAGAGCCTGGAGAAGCACCACTACTGCTAGGCTAGCTTGATAAATGACAGTCTCAAATGGCAAGCCTTATGCTAACATTAGCATAAGAACCACCATGAATAACAATAATTATGCGAATTGGCAACGTGTTTCTTTGCATATCCCCCTCTCTCCATTGGAGAGTCGTGTCACAGCTAGGATATCGGCCATTATTGATGGTGACACCGAAGCGATTTTCCTTCTTGTCGACTATGTGATTCGAAATAGTGGCCTTCCGGTACTAACCGGCCTAACGCGCTAACCTCCGGACTACTTGGTGCCCTCATTACCACAGCTAGGCTAGCAACATGCATGAAAAAAAGTGATGAAAGCAGGTTAGCATTATGTTAATATTAGCCCCAGCAGTGCCAGCCAGACTAGCTAAATGACCATGGATTTCCAATAGCGGTTAAGACTTCTTGCCGCCAACATTCCCCCACAAGGGAGCAGCACAGTGACGTTTCCCTCAGGGGGTTTATCAGACACTTCACAGTTTACAGGACAAATAGGCCATTTGCTGCCTCTGTCACCTTTAAGCACTCTTGAGGAGCCGGGGAGGATTTGGGCTTGAAAGTGATTGGATCAAAGAATAATGCTGAATCGACAGGTTCACAGGCTGTAAAATCTCTTTCTCTGAGCAACTGTTTCAAATGAATGTCAATTTCGGACTTTTTGGAGCATAAAAAAAAACTTTTTTATTAGTTCATAGTTTTTCAAAAAAATCTGTATGATGGTTTTTGAGGTGACAGAGAAGGGTTTGGATGTTTTCATTGTTTTTACTTAGCATCTCTAATACTGATTTAAACCATCTGTTTCCTGACCTATATTAAAGAACAATAGCATTATAAATGTAGATTCTCCATTCAAAGAGCTTTAAAGTCAAAGACCAGATGTCATTTATATCTGGGAAACGAGACACAAAAATGCTAATTCACAGAAGCAAAAGAAGAATGCCATCCCCTCCACAGAGGTCAATCACCACAAACCAGTAAACTATTTTAGTTCACAGGTGCAGCACTGACAACAATCACACACAGAGAAAGGTATGATAAGGATCAACTCTCCCAATGAACAACTAAACCGTCACAGAGACGCATACTCCCAGTCAAAAATATGGATAACAGAATGATTTCAAGTGGAGACCTAGTAAGTGATTTCAATATATATAAGCTGGAAGCTAGCTTCGCTTGACTAAATCAGATGGGTAATGAAACCGGATGAAGAGCGAAAGGCCTATCGTCTGTGTGTGTCTCTGTCAAGCCTGCCCTAAGCAAAGGAAAGGTGCCATATTGGGCAAAGAAATCCCCAGTCACTGCATATTCAGCTCTATAATTAAAGTGGTGGAAAGCTGAACTCTGTGGGGTCTGAATAGCGATTAGGGCATCAGTCTGAATAGAATATCCCGGCATGGTTTAAGTACTGATGAAATATTACTTCACAGAATAAGGTTTGGGGATGACTACTATCCTAAAAAAGAAAGCTCAGGAGGAGATGAAGACAGCAATGGTGTGGCTTGTAAAGACCGCAACCTGCCCAATCAAGCTAGGATACACGAATGCCTGCCATTTGCTAAGTTTTACTAAGTTTAATATACAGTTAGGTCCTGAAATAATTAGACACAGAGACAAGTTTTGTTATTTTGTCTGTTTACCAAAATATATTAATGTTACAGTTAAATAGAGAGGGTTTAGGAATTTTTTATGTAGCCTTCTCTTTTTCAAGGGACCAAAAGTAATTGGACAATTGAGGTGTGGGCTATTCCTTCGTTAATTCCTCATCAATTAAGCAGGTAAAATGTCTGGAGTTGATTCCATGTGTGGCATTCACATTTGGAAGCTGTTGCTGTGAACCCACAATATGCAGTCAAAGGAGCTCTCAATGCAAGTGAAACAGGCCATCCTTAGGCAGCAAAAAAATAAATTAAATAAAAGTAGAATAATGTAATTCCACTCATGTTCCTCAGATGGTGAGCGAAATCAATCAATAAACCATAACTATACTCCAATGTAGATACTAATGCTATACTATAAGCCGTAGATTAACGCATGTGGGATTTCGATATGGACTAGTCCGCCCGGTGTCTGCACTTAGCTTCTGCTGTCTCTCCACATCTGCACCCTGACGGCATAGCACAGCTTTAACCCTCCGCCCCGGCTCTGCGATCAATTACCAGCTGCACCATGGGAAATAACACGCCTGTTATACACCGTAGCAAGAGGCTGGTCCAGGGGGGCACACACTTTTAGAGTGGGCAGTACAGAACACCAGCACACTATGATAGAAGAGGGATCGACCAGGGACGGAGTCTGAGGAATGTAACAATATCAGCACAATAAAATAAGGGGGAGACGGGGTTCAAAGTGAGAGAGGGACGGACGGAACGAGAGTGAGCAAGAGCCTGGAGTCCATACCGATATCATGACAGTGAAATTAAAAACAATAAAGTGCAACTTTGTCGGCAATCCATCACCAATTCCCTCAGCAGGTCTCTGGTAACAGAGGGGGAGAGGAGAGTATGGCTGACGTCCCAAACCCGAAGCAGACAGTCGTCGGCCCTCTCCCATTAGAATTACGTTTTAACTTGTCACATCCATGGGTATTTTCCATGTTACTTGCCCAAGCAAGTGGGTGTGATAAACGGAGAGAAAGTCTTTGTGCCTGATACAACTGACCTAAAGCTATTGAAACAAGCTAGATAAATGACCATGACAGGTAGCTAACATTAGTTAGCAACCTGAATAAAGTAGGCTTTATTCCAATTATAATTCCAGAAATTCTTTCACGTAGCTTGGTAGCGAGCTGTGTTTCAGAAGCCACTCAGGATTCAGATTCCATATTAACATGCAACTGCTACAACTGTTGAGCTACCATCACAGCTACATCTCTCACAATGCAACAAAGGCTTTCATGTAAGATCGCATTTGAACACTTGACTGGATCAGTGACTTAAGTTTGCATTGAATTATGATTGATAACCGTTTAAGAGAACAACTTAGTTCACTCATACTCTAAAGCTAAACATGGTTTGCTTGTGGGAATTTGACCGCCAATTAAGAAAACATACAGAAAACCAAATGCAGTCATTAAAAAAGCTTCCATCTTTAATTTGGCAATTGAATATGTGAAGGAAAAAATTAACAAAGAATCCACAGGCAATACATAGGCATGGATAGAGCGTCCTGCTGCTTTCAGCTGCTGTCCCCAAACAAGGAGGATTGCGTCACACATAGACTCCCTGTGGGTTAGAGAAGTATTTCAGCTCACAGCCTGTGTTTTTCTTGATTGTCTCCAAAGATTAGGATGAAGGGAGGGCCAGGCTTACCTCGTTGCGTTTGGTGACTCTCCTCGCCACGATCAGCTGAATCATCCCCCGTTTGTTACCCTCCACCGACATGGACTTCCTCAGTGTCTCCATGGCTTCCTGGTTCGTTTTGCCCAGCAACGACTCCCCGTTGACCGCTATCAGCTGGTCATTGACCCGCAGCCTTCCGTCCTGTTCACGCGATGTACGACATGTAGGATTCACAATCGGTCACCACGTACAAGCGAGCCATGCACAAGCACTCTACAGTATGGTTAGCAAGGTCCCAGGTTTCATTGGGTTATCCTGCCTCGTCACATCAAAGACCAGACACAAACTCTAACCTGGCAGGTGAAAATGGACTTACTTTGCAGGCGGCTCCTCCATTGATGATGGACTTGACAAAGATGCCCAGGTCAGCATGGTTCTCCTTAGATCGGTTTCCCTTCACGCTGACCCCCAAACCTGCCGAGCCCGAGTCGCTCAGAGGGATCTCAAAGGTCAGGAACTCCCTCGTACCATCGGGGGTCAACACCAGGTCATCCTCCTCTACCTTCTAAGACAGCATGAATAACAGCCAGCCATGAGACTGGTGACAGTGGGAGCAACTAGAGTTGCATTAGCATTCCAACTCCACCTTTCTATACGCATTTTAATTTGATCATTTGGAATTGAACTATTGCAATATTGTGCTTTGGCAATATATTTGGGAATGTCATGTCAAAGCCTTTTAATTGAGAGAGAGCGAGGGACAGGTAGAGAGCGAGGGACAGGTAGAGAGAAAAGGGCAAAGGGTGAGAGAGTGAGGCAGGGGTAGAAAACAGACACAGGAGGAGAGACGCAGGCAGACAGGCAGACAGAGGGGCAGACAGGCAGAAAGGGAGACAGAGAGGCAGACAGGCAGCCACTATGAAACAAAGAACCGGTGGAAGCCCAGCTTGCATCAGTGATGGGGACTCATGCCAATGTAACTTGACAGCGTGAGCCTGGGCACGAGGATATACCAACACCACAACATATCATCCGCGAACGCCATCTGCAGCGGCGCAGCTCCCCTGACTGACACATTGGAAGAGTCGAGCTGAGCGGGGGAGGCAGCCGACCGTCCTGCGACCACCTTGTAGGCCCTGACACGTCACTAATGAATGTACATGGTGCATTTCCTACATAGAGAAATGCACCGAGTCGCAGAAAGTAACAGGTGCCTGAGCTGCACCGAAACAACAACAGGAAAAAAAGCCATTCTCTCTCCCTTGTCAATCCACAGCTGTCCTTTGAATAAATCTACACACTTAACTATTGGCAATTATGTACATGTGTAATGAATGCAGTCATAATCAAGCTCAGTGTCACACATTCATTAGCTCCCATTGTTTGCAGAGAGAGATTTAATTACTTTGCAGAGAGACAGAGGGAGTGAGAGAGCGCAAGAGAGAAAAAGGGAAGAAAAGAGAGGGTGAGGAGAAAGACAGGAAGAGAGTGTGATCGAGGGAGAGCGGGCGGGGATGAATTCATGTGGAACACAATGGTGGCAATGCCGCCTCTCGAACCCTCCCCCTTTCCCTCCCCCCTCATCCTCGAGTCGGCGCAACGCTTTGTATTCCACGGAGTGAATGAACCCTCAGCGAGGGGAGAATACAAGGACACCTCTTCCTCCCTCACCCCTCCCCTCGAACTCTATACCCCCAGCTTCTAAAACACACCTGGCCTCGACCCCCCCCCTCCCCACCCCTAACCCATTCCCCCCGACAACATCCCCTGAAACAATTAAGAGGAGCTCTCAACTTTCCCCACACGAACCCTGTCGATAGGAAGGCATCGGAAAAAAGTCACTCGAAAAGAATTAAAAGTGTGGAGGCAGCGAAGGATGTAATTGCTGGAGGGGGCTCGCTCGCGGAGTGAGCTGTGGGTTTCGGAGGGGAGGCCGGTGAAGCGTGTCTCTCGCTCTCGGATAGACCCGGAATATCAACCACCTGGCTGGTCGGGTTCCGCGCGCGATGAAGTGCATGCACTACAAATTCACTAGAAACACACTCAGAAGTGACGTCGTCCCCCGGTGAGGTGAGGATGAGGGGGATTAAAATACGGGAGCGAAGCCAAGGCCATCGCCTCCCGCTTTGCGTAATCGCCGTAATGTCATTTGCGCGCGAGGGTAACGGACCCGCCAATATCTAAGTGTGAGGCAAATGGGGGACCGTTCCTACCCGGTAAACACAGGCTCCGGGCCTGGCAAACGCTTCCTTACAGAGAGACGTTGTCCAGAGAAACGTTGGCCGCCGGATTAGAATGATTTGCGATTAGGAGACGGCTTCGGAGTTGGTCCGTGTTCCCTTGTTCCCCAGAGCGGCGAAAGTGAGATGGTAATTACCTAGCTAGCAGCTGTTCCCAGTCACTGTGTGGAGCAGCGTGCGTGGGAACAGGTGGCGGCTTGAAACATCACTTTAATTACACAGAGAGCTTGTTCTCCACTTCTCTAACTGACTCGTGCTCCGGCGCGCCGGGGACATCAATGCGGCCGCAGCAGCACGGGGGTCGCAAATAGCAACGAGTTCGTGTACGTGTATGGGTGTGTGTGTGTGAGAAAGAAAGAGTGAGAAAGAGACAGAGAAAGGAAGTAGAAAAATAAAGAGCAAAAGAGGCCGATACACAAACAGCTAGATGGAGAGAATGACAAAAGAAAGCCAGGACAATCATTCACTGCTCTGGATTGTAATTGTATTCCTAATGCGTTATCAGAGTTGGTCACTGAGCCGAGAGAGACGGAGTGAGCCTGCGTGATCATAGATCCATGAGGATTTGCATTACATCGCTTTAAATAGCGACCGGCGCTGACGGCTTTTCAATTTGGACTCGTTATCACTTTCAATAACTCAGTACGACTAATGGCAAAAAAATGATGAAAGACCATGACAATATCTGTCATCATGGATATTACGTGCGGTTGTCATCACTACTCTTCCGGTGTGGCTCGGTTGGACAGAGCATGGCACTTGTGAAACTAAGGGTTGCGTTTGAGTCCTGCTGGGGCCTATCATAAAACACGTGTAAATATGACTGATTCCGTTAAGATGAGATTTATATTAAGTCACATTTCTAGGGGTGGTGAATGACCGATATATGACGGCTAAGAGCCAATCAGCGTTTCGGATTTGAACAGCCCGGTTTAAGATAGATGATGTGCTCTTCAATTACATGGGCTTACTTGCACCCCCATTTAGTTTAGGCGTTCCCCACAAACGGGTCAATGGACTTTCACTCGGTCCGCTCAACAGCAGTGATGGCCAAACGAGGCTTCATTAGCATTATTTTAGCAGCAGGATATTATGCTGGCAGCACTCAGATTTTCTTTATTACAATAAAATGCATCTTGAAATTTTAAAAGTAACAATGTAGTCTGTAAAAAAGAACACACAAGAACAACATTGGATCGGACATTAATCAAAATGTAAAGACTAGATTTAAATATATAAAGCAATATAGTGAACAATGGTGGCTTTTATTTTGAAAAAGAAAATATGAGTTACCGCTGCTAGCATAATATCCTGCTGCTAGAAGAACCGTAATGAAGCCTCAAATGGCCATGACTACCAAATGCCATGAATTCACTACTTCCTGGCTCCATATTGACCATAGGGACTTGGTTTGGTCTGTGGTCAAACGTCGTGCCCTAAAAAAAGGGAGCAGGTTGCCATTTGAGATACAGACACTGTTGGGTTGGTCATCATGGACATCCTCTGAGGATATAACTTGAGTCATGTAATGGGGCTGCAGAGCCCATTGGGGATGCTCGGCCATGTGTGTTCTGATGGTCAGCGCAGGGTCAAGAGGAGGGCCTGGCTGGTAAGAGGAGTTTGGCTAGGTCCAATTCGGCCCTGTATATATTCCATAAGGTTCTGGTCGACAGTTGTGGTCTAAGTAGGGAATATGGTTCCGGTGGAAAAACAGATTCCGAGCTGGTAACCGGTTTCGTTCGGTCGGCCTGGCAACACAGCCAAAGTGCACACGTTATTGAGAGATGCTGAGAATGCGGCCTCTAATGAGAGATAACATCTGCTGTGAATAATTGAGCCCATTATGGAGGGAAAATGCCGGGAAAGAGAGAAGAAAGGGATTTGTCTCCGAGGGGTTGTAAATCCACACACAGGAGTGAGAGAGAGTGCTTTGAGATCAGTGATGCCTGCTTTCATCTAGGTAGAACAAAAAACTCTAGTTAATGTACCCCCATGACCTGTTCCAAAGTAGGCCGTTCTCAGAAGAACTTGGGGATTCATATAGGTGGATAATTCAGGCCGGGGCATGGTGGTTGCAGGGATCATTGTCACTACATACAACTTAGCAATTAAAACGGATAAAAAAAAACTAGAAAACAAATCTCCTTCTAATGTCCCATAAAAAATATTATACACATTGAACTATTAGCAGGAGAGATTGTCATTTATGAGGGTCGGTAGGTGGTTTGTGCCAACCCGTTTTAACCAAGCAGATTATTCAACATGTGAACCACTCCTCCTACCCCTCCAAAGTGCCAAAGTCTTAAATTAACCACATTTATTTGCAATCAGTGCACAACCGGACAGGCAGAATATATGGACAACGTGTAATTAACTAAATTGGATTTGGCGCCGGGCTGCATTGGATACATAAAGTTCACCAACGTAAATTAATCAACGTGGACGATGGCGGGCTTGCTATTCCTACACCTGAACATCCCCTTCAGACAGATGGGTACTGTCTTGGGAGTTTTCCAAGCCGTCCATGACACTTGAGGGGATTGCTGTTTGTACAGGTGCTGGATGGTTTTTACCAGCAGCCAAGGCCTCATTTCTCAAACGTTATCAACTTTGCTATCGGATAGGATTAAAAACACACAGGAACTGAATGACAGATAGGCATTCCACAATCAAATTAAGCTCTCTTCAATGCAATGGTATGTCTATGCACTTTTAAAGGCAAAATCCTATCCTAATGCCAATGCTAATCTGAAGAAGGCGGATGTATGTGTCTGCTGACTTCAGATTAGCATTAGTTATAACAGAAAAGCATGCCTTTTTTGTAGGTTTCATCCTAGTGACATGGTATGATTCGAATGGTTCCCACTCTATGGCGTAGTTAGCTTCACAGTTTAGCTTATAACATTACATGAGTGAGGCTGGGGATTTGTCAGGTCGGACAGTCAAGGACATTGGCGGCAAGAGGCGGCCTCCTCACTGTTATGAGCTGTGACCTCCTCTGAATGTGTAGGTGACAGGTGTGCGGTTCTGGTGACTCTTACCAAGTCTCTGGGGCTTTGCGGCTGGGCCTCAGCGTTCTAGAGGAGACAGGGGATAGAAACCACAGTGGTCAATGATAATGTTGGCAGCAATAAGGTACATGACTGAGAAAAGAACCTGGACAGAGAGGGCATCTCTGGTCCTCCAGGGCTGATTCTTTTCCTGACTAGAGGGAGAGGAGGAAAACTCAGTGTTTCCACACCCCGAAGTGAGTTCCACTGTCATTTCTTCAATATTCTCCCCTAAAACCGGGCTTTTCCCACCCTTACCTGACATCTCTCTCTTCCTGTCACAAAGCCGTGGGCGGATGGGCAGACCTGGGATGCGTCCCAAATGTCACCCGAGCCTCTACGCAGTGCACCACCATGGCCCACTCATTTGGATCAAACGCAGGGCACTGTGTAGGGGAATGGGGTGCCGTTCCGGAGGCGACCTGAAAGCTCCATTCTAATCAGGGGATGAGTATTGATCCCGGTGAAGCTCTGATGAACGCCCGCGGTCTCCACATCTAACCGGTCCTGGCCGGAGTGACGGGCCGGAGGGATGGTCAGCCCTTATGACATGGCCCGCTATCGCAGAAGAGCCTATGGGGTGGGGGCGTCGCCTGGACACTAATAGCAAGAGGTGCTGGTGGGGGGGGGGGCATTTAAGTGCTACTTAGTGCTATAACTCAGCTTCGGCGTTCGATAGTGTTTAAAGATCCCAGCGGCAGTTGTGTGTGTGTGTGTGTGTGTGTGTGTTTGTGTGGGGGGGGGGACTGGTACATCAGCTGATACCCAGTCGACTTGGAGGTGCTGCTCCCATCCCAAATGGTACGCCGCTCCCGTTACAGTGAACGATTCTGTCTAGGCTCAACAGTAGGACACTATAAAAGGGATAGGGAACCATTTGGGACTCAAACAGTGATTTTGACCCCAGCAGTCACTCTCCCTACACACAGATAAAAGCCCAGATCAGTTGGATCAAGACAATGTACAATTTAGGATAAATTATCGGCCCGAGTGTCCATTGGAAATAAATCATGCTGGCCTCAGACACAAAAAGTGAAGATCTGCCTGAACAGGGTTTAAGAGGGGACAGGCATGGTTGAGAACTCTGATATACAAATTGGTGTCTTAATGCTGCATACAAAAAAAATAAAAGACATTCTTGTGGGTTTGGGTCTAAATCAAGGCAGACCGCCTATGAGACATCCTCCACCTGTGGATCAGAGCCAGTGATTGTGCTTCCAAATGAGCGGTTTAGCGAAGCAGTTTTGTTAGCATGTAATTAACATACAGCATATTAATATGCATGGGGATTTCTTTCGACAGGTGAAATAGAGGGGTGAGAACCTATCGTCAGAAGTCTGACAAGGCGTGATTAAAGCTTTCCGGTAAGAGTGTTTTACATTTTAGTCATTTAGCAGATGCTCTCAACCAGAGAGACTTACAGTAGTGTGTGCATACAGCGCCTCCATGCTGGGGCCTGCGTGGGTATCAAACCCCCCCATTCTGGTTGTTGTTTACCAACGGTGCTAGCCTTGCTCTTCTAAAGATGTAGTCACATTATCATTTTCAGTTTCGTGTGGTGACCGAGGGGCATTTCAACTAGGCCCAATCCATCCAGATACATTTTTCCATTTATTTTTGTCCGGTAAAATCCAGCTCTCAAAACAGACAGTGTCTGTGAAACGCTGCGATGCTGGGATCCTGTCAATTTGAGTATGTGTGTAGATCCAATTGATTGATTTTCTATAGTGAAAACAAGTGTGTTTCTCATACTGTACCTGGCATGCCTTACTCTGGCCAAACAGGAAACAGGGTGCAGTTTAGGACCCAGACCAGGATATTAAAGAATAGCGCAGAACCAGAGTAGCACAATCAATCTGCCTGCTGCACTGTTGTGCCGGGACAGAAATGGGAGGATAGCAAGGCTCACGGGGTGGATTAACTAGGTCGGTAACAGGGCTTAAAGCATCCATCGTAGTCCGAAACATTTGTACGCCCAGCTGTGTTCTAGAACAACGGAGAGCCAGCTTCGTCATTCCTCAGCGCAGCTCAACCCGTAAAACCCTACGAGCTAATAGGGGATGGGCGCTGGAGCTGTGTTTAGGAGAGACGTACCACTTCTCTGGAAAGGAAGGCTTCCTCCTGACGTAGTACCACCAGCCCAACCGCCCCTCCCATGGGCGTGGCCCTGAGCAGAGAGACTACCTCCTCCTGGGTCCGCCCAACCAGGTCCACTCTGTTCACCTGGAACACAGAACAGCACATTCGGATGTAGACCTCTGAAGCCCAAACATGATTTTGTCTGTCCCAACTATGCTTAAAGCCCAAACGACCGTTTGGCAAATGTTGGGACAAAATTAATGCCAAAGCAAAATCAAGAGGGGGGAACATTGTGGTTGGGGAACGGGCCGATGTGACGGCGAGACAGTGCTGCTGAGGTAATTCCCAGCTTCAGGCCTCACCTCCAGCAGCCTGTCCCCAGCCTTGAGGCGTCCGTCCTGGATGGCCGCTCCACGGGGCAGGATGTTCTTCACGTAGATGGGCGCAGAGCCACCGATGGGGACGTCTCTTGACGTGATGCTGAAACCCAGACCCTCTGGACCTGATGACACAAAGACATGTGAGGCGCGCATGAGAAAATACCCATTACCCTTCTAACATGCTGAACATCACAGGTACAGCAGAACCAGAACATGTAGTCCAAACGACCTGAGGAAATACAATTGAAATGTTCATCAAAACGGCCACGGAAACAGAATCGATCATTTAAACAAGATTGGTACGTGGGAAGGTTTCTGGATTCTAATACGGAATGCTGAGGCTAGCCGCAGTGTGTCGAGAGTGAAGAGGACGACGATTGTATCACTCCTCTCCCAGACACTACAGTCAGATCATTAGCAGAATGTCTGGCAAGCCTGATCCCTCTGTCTGACTGGCTGTGCCTCGTATGCTAATGTAAACAGGGCGGAACTCAGGATTCCAGAACGCTCGGAGGATTCCGTTTCAGATCACTAAATCCCCTCCACGTCAATAAGCCAATCAACTTCCCACCAAAGGATTACACTAACTGGCAAATGGCATTAGCACCACCCAGTTCAATATGGGATGCTGGATCTTTAAAGACGCATTAGGTTGATTAGGAAAGACCTTGCTCAATTTCTTAGGGAGTGTAATATTCCAGATTGATTGGGTTAGTGTGTGGGTTTTATAAGGAGGTTGGTGAGTCTGATTTAAACAAAGTAAATCTATCCATCAAATAGGGTTCAGTCAGCAGTCCAAATGCAAAACATAACCAACACGCCAGAATTAATTGAATCACTGTGTCTTGTGCTCCTCGAAGCAAAGCAAAAAACAGACGCAAGGAATGAAATAACAGAAAGGTTTGCCATATTACTTCAAATGCTGTGATGATTTTAGCTTCCTTTCTAAAGGAACTTTGAAAGCATGACTGACACCTGGTTTTGTCGTGGCGAGGAGGGGGCACCAAGAGGGGACTGAGTAACTCATGGGATCCTATTCCCTAAACAGTGCACTGATTTTAAACAGCCCCATCCCATAATCCAGAATATGGGTTTGGCGAGGTCAAGACATCAATGGTCATTTTCATCGTGCTGTTTGACACGCGCGTGCACTGGACAGATGAGTGGCTGCCTAGCAACAAGCAGCCTGGCCCAAAACCCCCCACGACACACACCTGGCAGGCACCCACACCATGTCTTTGCCGTTGTGTGTGGCGACTCAGTGCAGCCGTCACTCACCGCGTACACCTCAGAGAGCTGTCTCATTTAGAATTCACGACACAGCCCGGACCTTAAAAACATTTCCCCTCCGTCGCTCCAGGCAAATGCGGAAGGCTGCCTAGCCATCTTTATTCAAGTCCAAGGCTACGCCTTACGATTTGGATGAATATTTCATATGCCTGTGTTCATGTACGTACAGAGATCAAAATGTTTATTTTGAAGTTACAGTCTTTATCTAGCATTTTGCTAAGTAACCTGTTCGCCGTGCTCTATTTCATAGTCCTATACAGAAATGGTATGTTTGTTCAACTTCATGAATTTGTGTTCTTTTTAGGACAGAGACAAAGTCCATAAAATGAGGAAAAAAGGCAATTTTCTCAGAACCCCTTGGCCAGGATTAGGTGCGCAGGAGAGGATTAGCGCTATCCTCTGTAAGGGCACAAAGCGCCTCTGTGAAGCAATGATTCAAACCATTCAGTTTGCAGGTCCAGGAGGCTTTCTAAACCATGTGACCTCACCCGGGAAAACTTGGGGCCTCGGTCAGGAAAAAGACGCTTCAGAAAGTGTGTGCGAGAGAGTGTGTGGGAGAGAGAGAGAGAGAGGGAGAGAGTGAGAGAGAGAGAGTGGGAGTGAGAGTGATCGTGTGCTGGATGCTGACCTTTCTTGAGCTGGATGTTGAGTCTCCTGCCAACCTTCTTGGAAAAGCCCGCTGAGGGGGTGTTTAACACCCTCTGTGGGGAGGGGGTGTGGCTGGGAGGGGCATGGCCTAGCGGGGGCTTGCCCATGGAGCCCCTGTGGGGGTGAGGTAGAGTGGTGTAGGCGTCGACCTGCTCCGGGTACGGGTGCTGTTGAGGTTGGGGACCCCGGAACATTCTCTGAGAGAGAAGACAAGCAAGCATTTTATTTTCTCTTCTCACCTACATCGGCGAGAAGAGAAAATAAAATGAGGACGTCATTTCTTGAGGACGTCTTTAGACCTGTGGGGTGTGGTCCAGCCCCGACGGGGTGCTGCCTCTCTCGCTGGCCAGGGAGTCGGGGCTGAAACGTCCAGAAGGGCAGGCCACGTTGGGGTTCCTCTCGCTGTGGGAAAGCTGCTCGTACTGGGCCTTCATCAGGTTTGGGACCACATGGAACATGATAACGGGGGAACGCATGGCCTGGCGGAACATGTTCTGGGCTCTGAGGGATGAGAGATGAGTGTCAAAACACAGTTGCTAGATCCTAGCCTGAGTTCGGATCCAGGAGTCTCGGATTAAAAATTTATTATTTCACCACTAGTTTGTATACATATTTTTTATACCCTGCCCGAACAAGGAGTTTTGTGAGTTGTTGAAATGTTTCCGTAATTATGCATCCCTCCTCAAATCATTCTCAAATGAAATACGTATATTTTAAAGAACTAGAATAGTAGTTGAACACAAGTCTGACAGGATCCCACAGCCTAGTACAAATGGAACCCTATATCCTAGATACTGCCCCTACATTCAAGCAGGATGAATAGGGTTAGTAATTAGGGGACCATTTATTACCCACCACATTAGGTGTTTTCACATTCCACAATATAGAATGCACTGGAATGTACAGCTTTAGAAAGGGCTTTTAGAATCATCTCTAATCCAGCTGCAGATAAAGGGAACTGCTTGTCTTCATTTGGAGAAAATCCTTTAAAACCCAGAACTTGTAGGTGTGGACGGTCCCATAGTGGAGTGAGGGAATGCCTGTATAAGTGTGTTTCTGAGTTAGGCAAACCTGGTGCAGTGTTAGAGTACAGCTGACTATGACAGACATCTACAATGGGGAGAACAAGTATTTGATACACTGCCGATTTTGCAGGTTTTCCTACTTACAAAGCATGTAGAGGTAATTTTTATCATAGGTAAACTTCTACTGTGAGAGACGGAATCTAAAACAAAAATTCAGAAAATCACATTGTATGATTTTTAAATAATTAATTTGCATTTTATTGCATGACATAAGTATTTGATTACCTACCAACCAGTAAGAATTCCGGCTCTCACAGACCTGTTAGTTTTTCTTTAAGAAGCCCTCCTGTTCTCCACTCATTACATGTATTAACTGCACCTGTTTGAACTCGTTACCTGTATAAAAGACACCTGTCCACACACTCAATCAAACTGACTCCAACCTCTCCACAATGGCCAAGACCAGAGAGCTATGTAAGGACGAATCAGGGATAAAATTGTAGACCTGCACAAGGCTGGGATGGGCTACAGGACAATAGGCAGGCAGCTTGGTGAGAAGGCAACAACTGTTGGCGCAATTATTAGAAAATGGAAGAAGATCAAGATGACGGTCAATTTCCCTCAGTCTGGGGGGCTCCATGCAAGATCTCACCTCGTGGGGCATCAGTGATCATGAGGAAGGTGAGGGATCAGCCCAGAACTACACAGCAGGACCTGGTCAATGACCTGAAGAGAGCTGGGACCACACTCTCAAAGAAAAACATTAGTAACAAACTACGCTGTCATGGATTAAAATCTAGCAGCGCACGCATAGTCCCCCTGCTCAAGCCAGCGCATGTCTGAAGTTTGCCAATGACCATCTGGATGATCCAGAAGAATGGGAGAAAGTCATGTGGTCTGATGAGAAAAGAATAGAGCTTTCTGGTCTAAACCGTGTTTGGAGGAAGAAGAAGGATGAGTACAACCCCAAGAACACCATCCCAACCATGAAGCATGGAGGTGGAAACATCATTCTTTGGGGACGCTTTTCTACAAAGGGGACAGGATGACTGCACTGCATTGAGGGGAGGATGGATGGGGCCATGTATCGCGAGATCTTGGCCAATAACATCCGTAAGAAGCATCTCAAGGTCCTGGAGTGGCCTAGTCAGTCTCCAGACCTGAACCCAATCGAAAATCTTTGGAGGGAGCTGAAAGTCTGTTTTGCAAATTGAGATTCCGATCCGTCACTCACAGTGGAAGAGTACCTATGATAAAATGTGACTTGTAAGTGGGAAAACCTGCAAAATCGGCTGTGTATCAAATACTTGTTCTCCACAAAACGAAACCCTGTCCCTTATCTGGTGCTGACTAGTTCTGACCAAATCTATTGCTCTCATCACCAGTGGAGCTACATACTGTAGTAAAGAGGTACCACCTGGGATAAGGAACTAGACTAGCTTTGTCCCTCCGAAAACAGCTGAACAGAGAGCAACCCCTCTTCTAACAACCCTCACGTTTATTGCTGAAATTCCTAGCCGTTTTCCCAGCCCATATTAATATTCCCAAAGGAAACGGATATCTCCCAGCGACTTCCCAATTTCAAGCTAGATCACATCCCAGACAAGACGTATTCTGTTTCCCCAACCTGGGGCTACTGTGGCTGAATTAACTATATCAAAACAGATGAGGTTTTCACACATGCTGAATGTCAGAAAAGCTTCACTGTTTTGTATATTCAATGTTAACACATATCAGTCACTAGAAACCACAGACCTAACCCCTTCACTTTGGTAGACATATATATTTTTGTGTGTTTATTAACATTCTTGAAGTAGACTGAAGGCCAAATAGTATATTTTTTTTATCAACGTCCTAAAATCAAAACTACTTGAATGCAATATTTTGGCTATGTCAATGGTATTAGTGTCATAGAAATTGTGTCATATAAAAATTTTGTTTTTAATAAAGTGACATTCTCTGTTTTACAAGCGGCCCACAGAGGAAGAAGCCCATGCTTTGGCGGTCCCTGGTACTAACATTATGAGAAAGCCGTGATATAGTTCAGCCATAGGTTACTGGGAATATTACGTGAGGATGTGAGCACACAATAGAAAACGGCAGCTGACTGGCAGCATCGACTCTTTGAAAAGCAGGGAAATTCAGCAGCCAACATAAGCTGACATAAACATTATACAGAACACTAGAGATAGCATGAAGAGAGGTTTATGATTGTATTCAGCAGCTTAAGCTAGATTCTAGCGGGGCATGCATGCAGGCAAACAGTGTAAAATAGAGCACTACAGTAAGTAGAATGGGTTCCGCTAAAACCGTGAGATAAATGAATGAAAATTAATGAGAATACATTTACAATTTAAAACAGTGTGAAGCAGTAATTGTTGCTACTGCATCAATTGTCAATCACTCATTTCACCAGAATTCACCTTTCTGTATAGGTCATTCACAGCTGTGGATGCTCTCAGCAACATGTCCAGGATAAGTGGTTGGAATGGTCGGTGTGAATAATCACCGAATCAACCGAGCTCTGGGGGCCTCTTTCAAGCCAATCAGCCCATAATGGGTGGACTGGCGGCCATTTTGAGTGCACCCATAGGAATAAAGCAGGAAGTAATCATACTATTCATACAACATGCAGCGGCATGTTCAGCAAAGTGGGAAGGGAGGCAGCGGAAACTATCTAGAAAGTTAGGATCATGTTAGCCTGGGAAGCAGAGGGAGAGGAAACGGAACGAGGCAGGGGGATGCGCTGAAAAGACACAGCTAAGAAAAGACACAGCTAAGAAAAGACACAGCTAAGAAAAGACACAGCTAAGAAAAGACAGCCACAATGTGAACCAGCAGAGCTGCCACACCAAAAGCAAGGATGCGCTAAAGGCTAGTTCTTGCTGCAAGTCGTTTTTACCAATAGAAGAGAAACAAAAAGGGGTTAGGAGAATAGAAGCTACAGGCTGAGCGATGAAAGTAGTACAGAAAGGCCTTAAGGTCAGCAAGGACAATGGCCATTCCATTTCTTCTCCACCTGACAGAAGCCCTGAATCCCGAGGAGTGAAACAGGAACAGGGTTAGCTCGGCCCGCGGCTGCGTCGGGCTGCAGAGGACATGCTTTGCTTAGTGAGCAAAGGCGGAGGTGGGGGGGGTGGGGGGGCAGAGGTCGGGCAATCCCGGGACTGGGTCAGGCGCCTTACTGTTCGAAGCGGATGTTCCGCAGGTCTCCGTTATTAATGCGAATGATGCAGTCGTTCTCCTGGAACAGGCCCTGCTGCTCTGCTTTGCCTCCCCTCTCCAGCCGCTTGACCAGCAGGCCTAGAGTCCTGGAAACAGTGCAGAGGCAGACGGCCGTTTAAAAGCGCCAGTAGCTGTGGAGGAAGTCTCACAGGCCAGTTGAGGACACAGATTAAACCTAGTCCAGGATTCACAACTCCAGGGGGGGAAAAAATATACCAGTCCAGGACTAGGCTTAATCTGTTTTGAAATATCAGTCCAGGACTAGGCTTAATCTGTGTCAGCGAAACCGCCTCTTTTGGTTTTAGTTGTGCAGTTGGGGGGGGGGGGGTACTAGGTACAGCAGAACTACAAAAGCTCCGGAAAACACCTTCCTGTCCCTAAATGGCAGTATATTCACTGTGTAGGGCACTACACAGGGAATAGGTTGCCATTTGGGATACGGAAGCAGGCTTGTGACTAAGTCTTAAGCAATATGGCCACCCTGTCAACTGCAGTCCAGACTGTGACCACTGACCAACCTAGTGTATGGTTTTAATTCATGGCTAGAAGGGTGTGAGATATGAAAGAAGTGTACATTTGCCAGTCGAAAACTTGTGGGCGTAATGTTTGGCGGTGCAAATTTTGGCAGTTAAATTAAAGTGTATTGTCTTTCGGACTTCCCAAACAAAACGAGCACACCTTGAGGTAGTAGCTAGATGTGCTTGCTGTGACGTTTCTGAATAACTGAATTCCAGGTTTAGCTCCTGACTGGACTGCCTTATGCAAAACCAACAGACGCCATTATCCTTCTGACAGGAATAAACAGTCAAATCTACAGCAGCACTCAGGATTCCCAGAAACGCGGCACCGTCACATTTGCATGTGGGAAGCCTTCGGCTGTGACGGCTGTCAGGGCAGTAATCCTCGTTAGCAAACCTCCTCAGGCTCCCTGACTGTAAACAAAGATGCCTTTTAATAAATGACTGAATACGGAGTAGGCCAGAGTTCCCATAAAATCAAATTACCATAAACTGCTCATGATATATTAAAATGGAAATTCTTATTTACAGGTATGTTGACACAGATTCATTATGTCAATGAAAAAAAAACTATCCAACTTTCCAGTAAGGACATTTTGGCAATGACAAAGTATTTTTGTGATATAACACCACTCCTGTACTAGCAGATCAAATGTAAAAGAGCTTGACCAATGAAAGAACGATTTAATTACCTCCAAACTAAAACACGTGTGTGTGTGTGTGTGTGTGTGTGTGTGAGAGACTGAAACCTCCACACAGACTGCTCAGTGTAAAATACTCCAGAGTCAACACCGGACAACCTGACTGATCACTGTAAACCAGCTAATCACATCACGATGTGTGAGTGTGTACACAGAGGTGAAAGTCTGTGTGTGGATATATACAGTACACAAAGAGTGTGTGTGTGTGTGTGTGTGTGTGTGTGTGTGTGTGTGTGTGTGTGTGTGTGGGGGGTGTTACTTGGGCACATCAGGAGAATGCAGAAGACAGTGGACCTTGGACCAAGCCCTCTCACCCCACCCTCTCCCTTCATTCCTTTCCATCTCCCCCCTCCCTATGCGTGGCAGCGTCAGGCCTGCGTAGGGTTGGTCGGCCCGCTGGGGGGGCGGGGCTTTACCTGCGGTCCCGGCCACTGAACGGCACTACGTGGATCCCCAAGGGCCCGCCGTCATTGGAGACTTCTACCAGCTTTACAATGTCACTGTGAGACAATGATGGATGAGGAGCGGGTGAGAGGGTGAAAAAGCACGTGTGCCAAAATAACCAAACAGGAAATAGGGAATGGGGAGGGGTCGGAAACATATGACCCGCCGGGATCACGGGCTGAAATGAATCAAACACATGCGACTGCCCAAAGCACCGGGGTTTAACATCACGCCGGGGGGCTGGCACTACATCCCCAGACACAGAAACACATCTCTGAACCCGGTTCTAAAGAGGTGGTACACTTTACCACATAGGTTCCACATTTCATTTATTTGGAGACATTTGGATAATCTTTTGGTTACTGGTATTTTTGGACAGAGTTTAAATAGGTGGGTTCTTGGCAGACACGTTTCTGTTCTCTTTAGAATAATGGCATTATGCATTAAAACACAACTGGTTTCTTTAGAGTGAATTGTAATTGGCCAAAATAACATTAAGGACCGATCACACTTTACCTGCAGATTAGACTGGATGCATGCAAGAGAGATGAACGTTAGAAAACAATAAGACAGTTATTCATCAATATCACCATGCAAATGGGTCGGGAAAAGTGGACATATTATGGTTACGAGGATGTTTGATTTATGTTTGACATTTGAATAGAAGAAAAAACAAAAGAGTATGGGGTTTCAAAGGATTCTCTCCAGAAGTATTGTCTCAGCCTTAGGCCTACACTTTACAAAGTGGTTTTACTCAAAATAGAAAAATACACCCCAATTAGGTTAGATTGAGAGTAGAGGTTTTAGATTGTTAGTTTAGTGCTAGTAGAATGTTCCATCATTTATTAGTTCAACATCCAGTGATCAGATAGTTAGGTTGGACAGAAGCAGAACCTCAAGCCCTGTTGATCCCAAATGACTTAATCCCTGTGTAGTGCACTACTTTTGACCAGGCTAAGTCCGACATCAAACAGGGCGCACATTTGGGATGCACAGGACCTAATGTCATTGGAGGACTTACTCTAGTGACCTCACAGGGGTGTGGTCCATACAGGAGTCAGCTCGCCCGATGGGCTCGATCCTGCCGTTCTCCTCCTCGGCGTGGCCCCCTTCATCCTGAGAAGAGAACGACAACACTGTGAGACCCTTACACAAGTTATCCACAACGGCCTGCAGGCTTCCAAACAGAGCTCTGTGAAAGCGTCATCAGGACAGACACCAAGTACGTCATATTGTACAGTGATTATTTGTCTTAAATACTGATTTAAAAAATATATGTTTCATAAACAATAATTGTTTATGATGTTTTCTCTCTGGCATTTTATGTATTTATTAGACAGGAATGTTTTGTGGGATTGAGTTTCAGCTGAAAGAGCTGGGGGACAGATTTAAAGCTACATGACGACTGGAGGCAACAGAGAAAGGCCATAAATGGCACGCGGACATCATGATGCAGGTATCTTATGTTCCACATTACAGCAGCACATCCTAGACGGACATGACAGTGGTGGCTCTCCTCGGACAAGACATTACAGTGGTGGCTCTCCTCGGACAAGACATTACAGTGGTGGCTCTCCTCGGACAAGACATTACAGTGGTGGCTCTCCTCGGACAAGACATTACAGTGGTGGCTCTCCTCGGACAAGACATTACAGTGGTGGCTCTCCTCGGACAAGACATTACAGTGGTGGCTCTCCTCGGACAAGACATTACAGTGGTGGCTCTCCTCGGACAAGACATTACAGTGGTGGCTCTCCTCGGACAAGACATTACAGTGGTGGCTCTCCTCGGACAAGACATTACAGTGGTGGCTCTCCTCGGACAAGACATGACAGTGGTGGCTCTCCTCGGACAAGACATGACAGTGGTGGCTCTCCTCGGACAAGACATTACAGTGGTGGCTCTCCTCGGACAAGACATTACAGTGGTGGCTCTCCTCGGACAAGACATGACAGTGGTGGCTCTCCTCGGACAAGACATTACAGTGGTGGCTCTCCTCGGACAAGACATGACAGTGGTGGCTCTCCTCGGACAAGACATGACAGTGGTGGCTCTCCTCGGACAAGACATGACAGTGGCCTTTAACACTAATTTCTCTGGCTGTTCCGTCTCCTGTTCCTGTGTTGTACCCACTGTATTCGGTATGAAGAGCCGCGCTGTCAGGCCTCAGAAGAAAGCGGGACGGGAAAACGGGAGCACAGTCGTTAAAAAATTTATGTTGTCACCGGAGGAGGCAGAGGGACAGCGGCAATGGCATTTTCCTTCTGGTTGCCATGGCAGTGTGCAGTTTCCTGGGGAGGGGGGTGGCAGATGTGTATGGTGTGCGGCCAACAAACAGGTTCCTCAGACCTGCCGTTTTCTTCTTCACACCAGGATAGCTGTGGCTACAGAGCATGTCTTTCAACCACGTCCTGTGCTCAATAAGGGGTGGCGGGTTGTAAATGGGTTTATGACCAGAGAAAAAGGCAGGGAAACCGCAGGTTACACGCAAATGACTTCAGGTATTTTGTGGACAGAAAAAAGGAGAGCTCCAACTTAGAAAATAGGAACCCAGAATAACAGAGGGAGCAATTTCTACTGTAAGAAGGTAATAAAAAACACTTTCACGTTCTGTTGCTCTGAGACGACGCTCTGAGACGACGCTATGTGCGTGAATCGCTGCGGAAGTGCGATCCTAGTCACACAGTCACATTTCCAATGGCAGCTTCGGTTTTATTCACAGAGTGACAATTTTATCTTCTTCGACACTCAGCTGTCCTTAACTAAATCCCTAAAGGCTACCCCATCTGGGCCCTGGTCAAACAAAGTGCATTGTGAATGGGGTGTCATTTCGAAAGGAAAGATGTTAATACGTGTGGGGTGTTGGACAGCGATTGTTAAGAGGACAATGGCAGACACGGTTGTCTAATTTTAAACCACCATCTTGAGGCAACAACTTGATGACCACACAAATACCTCTTCTAGTTCAAGATGATGGTGACTGGGCGTAACAAATTTCAGAATGGTATCCAAAGGTGGCGTATCTACTGAAAGTTACCAAGCAACCTATGCCCTAAGAGATAGATGGCTTCTACGCATGCACAAACACACGCAGACAAGCGCTTGTTGTACTATACTTCCAAGGACCTTTTTGGGATCACAATGTCTTGCCCCTAACCTCAACCACTAAAACCCTAACCTAACCTTATCCCCAAGCCTAAAAAAACAATTTATATGTTAGGACCATCAAAATGTCCTGACTAGTCATTATGTACACAGACCTCTGGACCTCAGAAGTACAGTGTTACATGCACAGACAGGAAAGAAAACCCCAAAGAAATATTCCCAGCAATGTAGGAGATAAAATGAAAGTGCAGCAGACCATGATTTCTCTGACACAAAAACAGAAGGCAAAAGCTGGCATTTTGAAGTTTGATGTAACATGAGCGACGTAACCTCGTCCACAAGCTTGAAATGCTGGTTTCTACAGATCAAGTTGCGATGGACTGAGAGATCACCCATTGACATTGCCTGTGGTTCTCCGCTGTGGTTTCCATCCATTCAAGTACAATTCCAAGGCGCTATAAAACCTGAAGATCTGACCGAGGAGATCGTGAGGGACGTGACTAAAAAGGTTTATTTGCGCTGCAAAATCCTTCGACAAACCTGAACTGATACAAGAGCGGCTTTAATGAACTGAGATTCATGCAATATAACATGCAGAAGTCCATTTAAAACGGGCTGTGGGTTAATGCATACAGGAAAGGCCAATAACAGGTATTTATTCAAAGGCCACTGCTTTTAACAAAGCACTACAACAGAATGTAGCACACTATGCAGGCAACATGGTGCCACTAGAGAGACGGGCCGAAGAGTTCTTCCTTTTCAGCCGAGTCATTGTTTATCTCCTTGCCTTAGCGAGAGTGATATCGCCTCAACGGCACTCTGGCTTTTGAGCTCATTAAAATTGTATAGTAAAATCCATCCCGGCCTGTCCTCCATCTATTTCTCATTCTAAATGAAGTGGCCTGTGGAGCAGACAGCAGGCAGAGTGCACTTAATGAAGTGTGCTCCCACTGGAAATGGACAGCCGATCGTTTACAGAAACACGCAGACTGACACAAAGGAGGAGGACACACAAGCCAGTCAGAGTCTAATAAATAGAATTATCTTCAAACTGGAACATACGCTCGAAGCCTGGGTGACTGGAAGGACTGTCCCTTGTGCTTAACATTCAGCCCTGGTGCCATGTTTTCCCGACAGGGGGACGCACGGAGTGAGTCCCATGAATTAACAACATCCCCACCCCGCCAGGTCACGACATCCTCTCAGCTCACATCCCATCTGCTTCTTGAGAGAGAAAGAATGTGAGAGACAGTGAGAGAGAGATGAAATGATCCAGAGCCCTGACAAACAGGTCCAGGGTCGTTGGGCAAGGTGACCCCCTGAGGAAGATTGCATTCCTTTTTGTGGGGATGTGCGACAGAAGGTACACAGCCTCAGGGTTTCCTCTAGATCCTACAGAGGCAACCGAGACGTCATTCAATCACAACTAGCAGTTAATTCAACTGTTCTCATTGACACGGTCTGGGGAGCGACAGGGGATGGATCTAAGGAAATACAATGGAAATGTCAATATCTCTCAAGGCATCACCACCAGCTTATCTGAATGGGGCCTCGTTGTCGCTGTGTTGTTGAGGGGCTCTTACCGGTATGCTAGGTACTTACACACTAATCCTAGTGGATCGTTGAAAACACTGAGACTGACAGGAAGGTATTGAAAGGATACGGCATCTTTAGCCTGGTCTGAGAGAGACAAACATTGACAGACATACAGATCTTCAGAACAGAGAGACCAGCCAACAGAACAGAGAGACCGGCCGACAAAAAGAGTCCTCCATCTATCTAGAAGGAGAGAAAAGGAAACTGGCCAGTCCAATTAACTGTTTGTATATAAACAGACAATAAGAATAGAGGGCCAGCCCAGAGAAAAACAACCAGCTAAGCCCTTTGCAGAACAGAGGCTGAGTGATAACAATACGGAAAGGCAAAATTAGATTTCCAGCATCCACTCTCAAAATTACAATGAGCTCCCTCCGCAATTCACTTAATTCACGGCCGCCATTTTAGATATCCATCCAATCACTGAGTGAGGGGGGGGGGCTTATCAATGCAACTCGCACAATACGAACCTGCTGCGAACAAAGACACATAACATGAAGATTTGGCAGGTTTGGGGAATTTTAAACACTTTTCCTGAAGTGAATAAAAAAAGTTATGCCAGAGTCTAACTGCAGATCCAAAAACATATATATACACTTGTCTTTCTCATGGAGAGTGTCATCAATGCGAGACATTACAGCTGTATGTGTTCCCTACAGAGGTCAGGCGCTTACGTAAACAACATAGCGGTTTCATCGCCGACTTTGACAACAGATATGACTTGACGGCCCTGGTGTGGCATACTCACTCCTTTGCCACAACCTGCTTTGCTTTTTACAGCAATCGTGAACATTTGTCCCAAGTTGACATAGGCGATAGTCCAACACATACATATCAGTGGTTCCAATGTTGTTTGGTGTTTAACAACGATCAACATGACCAAAGATGGCACCACGGGGGAGGAGGGAAGGCTCCGACACGTCAGTGCAAAGAACACGCACACAGACACGCATTGCTTGTTTTACTGTACTTGGGATCACAATAACTTCCATTACAAATGCTCTTTCCTAACCCCTTACCTTAAACACTAAGGGCCGGGTTTGCAGACACGGATTAAGCCCTGGACTAAAAACTAAAGTTCATAAGAAAACTACATTAAGCTTATTTTTTCAGTCCTCGACTAGACTTAATCCGTGCCTGCAAAACCGGCCCTATAGAAGTCAAGACCAGTAAAATCTGCCAAGGACATCTGGAACACACTATTATAGTAGTACATCCACACACATCCACACACATCCACACACATCCACACACACCCACACACACCCACACACACCCACACACACCCACACACACCCACACCCACACCCACACCCACACCCACACCCACACCCACACCCACACCCACACCCACACCCACACCCACACCCACACCCACACCCACACCCACACCCACACCCACACCCACACCCACACCCACACCCACACCCACACCCACACACACACACACACACACACACACCCACACACACACACACACACACACACACACACACACACACACACACACACACACACACACACACACACACACACACACACACACACACACACACACACACACACACACACACACACACACACACACACACACACACACACCACCCATGTCCTCTCTTACAACAGTCCAATGGATTGCCAACAACAGACTAAGCAGAGGTGGAATCCTTCATGGAAGCTTGTTGATAACCTCAAAGTCAAACACCTCGTAGACCCAGTACAAATAAACACTGTAATCAGGTGTCTGGTTCTGCATTCTCCAAGCCTGACCCGTTATTTGTTATGGCCCTGTCTCCACAAGTTTAGGCTGAGTATTCCCAGAAGTGATTACGCTCTGCCCCTGAGCGCCATATTCCCGCATCCAAAATGACACCCGGTTCCCTTCGTAGGGCGCCGACAGTGCACTCCTAGTAGGGAGATGTAAAAGGAATAGGATGTCAATTTGGGATGCGGCGAGTGACTGTGCTTGGAGTGGTTGGGAGGGTAATGAAGCTGGCGGGGGTTGTTTGCATGAAGGGAGCTGTTTCTCACTCGGCTGAGCACGTCAAACACACTCACGAGCGCAGAAGAGGAATTAACAGGCGTGCGATTGCGGCGGCCAAGGGGAGGACGAGTCAGAGAACGGCGCATGTGTAGAGTCGCTCGATGGAGAGAGGAGCAATTAATGAGCGAAGGATCACGACCGGCATTCGGAAGAAAGGAATCCACAAGACAGCCGTGTAGCCGGGGAAGGTCATGTCGGCGTTTTGGTTTAAATGACATTTCGCTGGGGGGAGGGGGGCACTTCAGGAACAACGTCAGGCTAACGGAGCGATCGTGTGAAAAGCAGACCTGGATAATGGTGACAACTGCATGTGACACACACACACACACACACACACACACCTTAGTAGCAGAAATAGCCCTGATCAGGTGGTGAAAAGGGGAAAATGGAGTTAGTGAATCTGTCGAGGCCTTTATTTTCTCAATGGCAGAACCTGAATCAACCAGAGAGATGGACAATAAACAATACAGAAAATGCATTGAGACGTTTTAGTTAAATTAAATAACGACTTCCATCAATGACACACAACACCAAAACAATAATGAAGGTTACAAGACATCCAACTCTAAGTGCCATATAATTGTGAAGTGGAAATGTCTAGAAGCAACAACAGCCCAGTCACGAAGTGGTAGCCCATGCAAACTCACAGACCAGGGCCGCTGAGCGCTGAACACTTAGCTCATAAACATCGCCTATCATCTGTTGCATCAGTTACCACAGAGTCCTGAACTGCCTTTGGAAACAACATTAACAAAAGAACTATGCATAGGGAGCTACACAAAAGGATTTTCCTTGGCTGAGCAGCTGTACATCAACAAGCGCAATGCCAAGTGTCAACTGGCGTGGTGTAAAGCACACCGCCACTGGAGCAGTGGAAACATGTTCTCTGGAGTGATGAATCACACTAATCTGTCAGTCTGACAGATGAACCTTGGTGTGGCAGATGCCAAAAAAAATGTACCTATGGAAATGCATGCTGTAAAGTTTGTTGTAGGAGGGGTAATGGTCTGGGGCTGTGTTTCAGGGTTTGGGCTAGGCCCCTTAGTTCCAGTGAAGGGTCAACTTAATGCTACAAGATACAAGAACATTTTAGACAGTTGAGTACTTTCTACTTTATGGCAACAGTTTGGGGAAGGTCCTTTCCTGTTCCAGCATGACTGTGCCCCTGTGCCCAAATCGGGGTACATAAAGACATGGTTTGACAAGGTTGGTGTGTAGGAACTCGAGTGGCCTGCACAGAGCCTGGACCTCAACCTCCCTGAACACCTTTGGGATGAATTGGAACGGAGATTGTAAACCAGGCCTTCTCATACGCGATCAGTGCCTGACCTCACAAATGCTCTTTTGACTGAATGGACACAAATTCCCCCAGAGACACTCCAAAGTCTTGTGGAAAGCCTTTACAGAAGAGGGTCGGCCATTAAAGCTGCAAAGGGGGGGGGGAACACCATATTAATGCCCATGGTTTTGGAATGGGATGTCCAACAAGCTCATATAGGTATCTTGGCTGGACAAAATTTCATTACAAAAATATTCCACACAAAGATTTAAACCATAACCAATTAGAAAATTGTAGAAGAAAGTAAATCTCAAATCAATTAAAAACGACCAAAACCCATCAGATTACCAAACAACCCACTAAGAACAAAAAAAAAAAAGATTAAGTCTATTAAAGAGAAGAAAGTTAAAGGGCTTGACAACATCAGAGATGAGATGCGGCAAAATGGCACACTTTAAAAGTCTGGAGACACTTAAATCAAAGGCCCAGTTCAAGTCCCCAATTCAAAACACTTCAAACCCAAGAGCTGAGTCCCTTAAGTCAACTGGTTTTGGACCTAAGCAATCAAACTGATGGCAGCACTGCTTCAAAAGCACAATCATGAACCAAAGTACTCATATTTACAACATCGGAAAAACAAAACAAAAACCCAAAGCAGACATAACTCCTATCTCACCCCAAACAGAGAATATTAATTTCCAGATGATCCCTACTCTGTCAGAGATCTAAAACAGAGACAGATCCATACCAAGTACAGGTTGAGTGACCGGGGTGGGCAAGGAACTGCCTCTGTTTAGGGTGATAGAAACTTGCAGAAACAGGCAGACATAAAAAGACATGGCTACTCAAAACAAGAGAAAGTATGCAGTCACTGCATGCCAGGATAGACAGAGACACACTCTCTGCTTTACTATGAGAAATATTTTAAGAAATTACCAAATATATATATTTTTTTAATTCATTACAGCTACAGGAATAACAAATACCAACATCTCATCTTGCAGATAAATACATATGTTCCCACCATAGCTCGAGGGACACTAACTACACCTACAAGTATTTGGTAACCTGCAAAAAAAGTGTATCCTACTTACAAAGCATTTAGAGGTCTGTAATTCTTATCATAGGTACGGAATCTAAAACAAAAATCCAGAAAATCACATTGTATGATTTTTAAGTAATTCATTTGCATTTTATTGCATGACATAAGTATTTGATCACCTACCAACCAGTAAGAATTCCGGCTCTCAAAGACCTGTTAGTTTTTCTTTAAGAAGCCCTCCTGTTCTCCACTCATTACCTGTATTAACTGCACCTGTTTGAACTCGTTACCTGTATAAAAGACACCTGTCCACACACTCAAACAGACTCCAACCTCTCCACAATGGCCAAGACCAGAGAGCTGTGTAAGGACATCAGGGATAAAATTGTAGACCTGCACAAGGCTGGGATGGGCTACAGGACAATATGCAAGCAGCTTGGTGAGAAGGCAACAACTGTTGGCGCAATTATTAGAAAATGGAAGAAGTTCAAGATGACGGTCAATCTCCCTCAGTCTGGGGCTCCATGCAAGATCTCACCTTGTGGAGCATCAATGATCATGAGGAAGGTGAGGGAACTACATGGCCCAGAACTACATGGCAGGACCTGGTCAATGACCTGAAGAGAGCTGGGATCACAGTCTCAAAGAAAACCATTAGTAACACACTACGCCGTCATGGATTTAATTCCTGCAGCGCACGCAAGGTCCCCCTGCTCAAGCCAGCGCATGTCCAGGCCCGTCTGAAGTTTGCCACTGACTATCTTGATGATCCAGAGGAATGGGAGAAGATCATGTGGTCGGATCAGAAATAAAAGAGCTTTTTGGTCTCAACTCCACCAAACACCATGTTTGGAGGAAGAAGGATGAGTACAACCCCAAGAACACCATTCTAACCGTGAAGCATGGAGGTGGAAACATCATTCTTTGGGGATGCTTTTCTGCAAAGGGGACAGGATGACTGCACCGTATTGAGGGGAGGATGGATGGGGCCATGTATCGCAAGATCTTGGCAAACAACCTCCTTCCCTCAGTAAGAGCATTGAAGATGGGTCGTGGCTGGGTCTTCCAGCATGACAATGACCCAAAACACACAGCCAGGGCAACTATGGAATGGCTCCGTATAAAGCATCAAGGTCCTGGAGTGGCCTAGCCAGTCTCCAGACCTGAACCCAATAGAAAATCTTTTGAGGGAACTGAAAGTCTGCATTGCCCAGCGACAGCCCCGAAACCTGAAGGATCTGGAGAAGGTCCCTGCTGCAGTGTGTGCAAACCTGGTCAAGAACTACAGGAAACATATGGTCTCTGCAATTGCAAACAAAGGTTTCTGTACCAAATATTAAGTTCTGCTTTTCTGATGTATGAAACACTTCATGCAATAAAATGCAAATTATAAAAAAAATCATACAATGTGATTTTCTGGATTTTTGTTTTAGATTCCATCACTCACAGTTGAAGAGTACCTATGATAAAAAGACTTCTACATGCTTTGTAAGTGGGAGAACCTGCAAAATCAGCAGTGTATCAAATACTCCCCACTGTATATCAATAACAAAATGATGGTAGGTAGACATTGATTTTACAGAGTAGTGATAGTAGAGCAATAGTTGTTTTATTGTATTATTGTAGGTTGCTGAAATAATAAATATTTGTTTAGTTATTTTCCCAATAATTCAGCCAATTCTTATTTCTACTACGACATTTGTTTTTTCCTGTTTTCACTAATATGTATTGCTTTATTTTATAATATATATATATTGTATGCATTGATGCTTTGGAAATGAAAAACAAATGCATTTCCAGTCAATAAAACAATTTGAATTTGATAGAGATGGACACAGAGAGACAGACATAATGAAAGACCAAGAAAGGAAATTATTTAAATCACAAAATCCTATTTCTCTAACAACTAGTTCCTCAAGGCCTGAGGTTGAGACATCCAGGCCATATGAATACGATCATTGGGCTAGCAAAGGAAACATGTCTTCACGTTTGGCCACTCACGGGAGAGTTGAAAAACTACAAGCTGTTCCCTTATTAGAGAGCCTGGTAGCGCAACACTTCCCCCAGGTCCATTATGTTCCAATTTTTCGACAGTACCAACTCCGGGTGCAGCCTGTTCAAGATGCAATTCTGTTCTGCTGCAGCATGAAACGCCAGCGCCTGTATCCATTACGTGTCTCTGAGTAGGACTGCTAGGATGGTGTGAGGGCCTTGAGGATTCTACACCAATATGAACAACAGGGGATCTGTTTGCAGATAACCACTCCCACCCTTGCTTTGCAAATGCAGGCACGGGCCAAATATAAAGAAAAACAAGGAAAGAAGCGAGGCCAAACAATGCAGATAAAAACAAGGTGGTCTGATTGCTGAGATTGTACTTCGGAGCCAAACCACAGCCCCATGGAACTTCTCGCCAAGGCCCAGATCTGAGAGCCTCAAAAGAATGACGCAGCACTCGTTAGTGTAGACCCTTTCCAGGGTTGCCGTCACACACACACAGCGGGGTTTGAGGCGATGTAGGTCAGCAGAGTTCTGCTAGTCCGTGTCTCAGATGTCAACCGAATGCCCGCGTAGCAGGCTCCAGACTGGGACCACATGGTGGCATTTTGCGACCTTTTTTCTTGACTGTTTTGGTTTGCATTTTTATTTACTGCTTCAGTGCAATTTTGAAGCAATTCTTTCCTTATTTTTCTCCCCAATTTTAATGATTTGGTCAAACTGCAATCTGAATCATTCACGCCCTGGAGTCTGATTCACGGTTGTGTGTGTCTGTGTGTGAGCCACTCTCTCCCTCACACTCATCTCCTGGTGAGGGTGTAACTGTGACAACAGTATCCTGTTGGAGCATGAAACAGGGAGGCAGCTACTGCCCTGCACATTGGGAATACAGAAAATTAGGAGGCAGAACAACAGAGCGAGGAAATCGAGATTATAGGGAATTACTGCTTTTAGTATCACCGAAGATGAGATGGCATTTTCAAAGATCTAATTGGAGATAGTTTCACCAAAAAATGTCTGCTCTCATTCCAACCCATGCTGAAGAAAAAACATGTTCTCTGTTTATTAGCATCATAGCGAACAACTTTAAAACACATTCTGCTGATCAAGTTGCCTCGTCTCTTATCTACAGACAGACATTTTACACCTTTCTTAATCTTTAAGTAAAATTTACAAATAAGTTCTACTAACTTATAATAATTTTGGGGTTAAGACAAAATCATATGCCGGCGCCTCCAACTGAAAGACTAGAATGAGCAGAGAGCCTTACAGGTCCTGGTCAAAAGAAGTTAATAGCTTGGGACACAAACACACATCTGGTTCCTCTCGGATGGAGAGTGGGTCAAACGACTGGTAATGCTCTTATTAGAAGGAAAACCCGAGGGACTGAATGCCAAGCTGTGGTTTCATATCTGCAGAACAGTCGGGGTCCAATACTAAGTGGCTTCATGTCAAGCCACTGTGCCGCGTCAATGCGGGAAGGATTTTTATTGATGTGGATAGCATGCTGTTCGAGGCCTCTGCGCTAGCTATGATGGCACTACTCTCACGTTTAAACCACTGATGAAGCACTGAATGATGGAGGTTTTCACTCACTTCTCTGCTCACACAGAACTGTCCTGTTCTCACGTTCGGCTATCGCAGTTCAAGGATCTGAAGAACGCTTGTTGAAAGTCTTGCCGACTTCGGTGTGTTTTCTTTCATGTTGCTCATTACAATAAACTGTCTTAGAGGAGCGGTTCCATGCCAACTATTGATGTCTGTCCCCCTGTGAGACACCATTTCAAAGAAGTGTGTATCACCTACTCGAAAAGCATAGAATGATGCTAAGGTAACACACGAAATGAAGGCAAATGAGGGGTACATTTTCCTAGTAATTAGCTGTGGGGTTGAATGCTGCGACAGCATATACAATGCCACAGGGAGAGGAAAATTCCCAGGTGTCTTTCCCTCCAAGAGCCCCCCCCCCCCCCCCAGGGAGAAAAAGGTCTTTCAACTCCCATCTTGCTCAGCTGGGCTCCCTCACCAGTAGCCGAGCTCTCGGTCACATTAAAACAAAAGCGAACAAATATCACAGAGCGAGAAGAGACACGGCAGAGAGAGCGAGATAAAGATGAGAGAACAACAAGAAAGGTGCTAGCAAGTACGGTCGGCGAAGCCGCGGGGATACGACAGAGAGATATGATCGAGCAAATGAGAGGAGGGGTTCACTTTGCAACACGCTGAGAGGTGGTGTGAGAGAGATTGATAGAGGTAGAGAGACAGACAGATGGATAGAGAGAGATAGAGGACGAGAGAGACAGAGATAAAGATAAACAGAGAAACAAACATGCAGAAGAGGGTGAGATAAAAATAATGGAATAACGAGATGGAGGGAGAAATGGAAGGCGAGTGGTAGAGAGAAAGAAAAAACAGAGGGGGGAGGGAACAAGAGAGAGTGAGAGGGTCTGACAGCAACCTGGATGAAAGAACACTTGTCCAACCAGTGCCCCTCTCCCCAAACCTGAGACTACAGCAGCACCTACTGGCGAGGCCCCTGAAAACAAACGCTTTCCATCTGGGGTATATCCGGTCTGGTCCCCAGGGGCCCGGGACACAAGGAGGACTCACCACCAGCCATCTTATTAGGCCCCATACAGAACATGCCTCTGCGGCCTAGCTAACGGGAAGCCCACGGCCCATGCTCCCGAAGTGGCTCCGGCAGCCCCGTGATTTATAGCTCCACAGTGCGGCGTCGCATGATTTATCGGACCAAACCAGGAGACCGGCACTCCGAGCGGCTTCACCTGAGGGACTTCCTCATCTTTTTTGTTGTGCGCGGGGAAACGGGGAAGCGCTGGAGGGGACCCTAGCTAGCGGTCCCTGCAGCAGATACTAAGCCAGAAGTGATGATGAAACTACTGTCCGCACAGCTGTGTAAAACCAGTGCCCTGGAGTCTTTAAAGACGCACAGATCAACAGACCAACCATTACATTTTTTTTAAAAAGACCATGGATACTGTAGGTATAGTAGCTGAACAGACAAGGACATTCCGAGAGAGGGCATCTTGGGAGGGAAAGTAAAAACGATGATACAAGTTAAATGTACACTACCGTATCTCCTCACCAGTGTGGATGTTCTATGCTTCTCATTTTTAAGAGGTGTGAGGTGTTCAGCCAGAGTCGGGGGCTGGTGTCAGGCAAAACAGACAGGACCTAGTTGTGGACAGGCTACAGCTCTGTGAGTCATTTCCAAAGCCTTCCAATTAAGGCTGCTTTGAAAGACAGGCGTGGGGAAATTAAGAGCCAGACTGTGTCTCACCAATTAGCAGCGCACGTCTCTGGCCACTGACATGGCTTCCAATACCCGTGTTTATGTTCAGTGGGTAGCACGGGACGTGTCCATGCTGGTTTTCTGTCTGGAGTGTTGGATAGATACGGTTACTCCAGTAATGAGGGGAAAACTGTCAGGTATCTCCTCAGCAGGATGGGAGAGCTGTATTTGTGTACTCCTCGAGGCATGCTTCCGGGTATCTACTAACCTCTAACACAATAAAGCGTGTGGGTGTAGATCAACACACAGGCCGAGTCTTATCCGGGACAGCTCCAGTGTCCTGGTCTAAATTAAGTGTGCCGAAGGACAAGACCGACTCCATCGGTATACCGCAGGGTCCTTTAGGAGTGTATGAGGTCGACATCACAAAGGCTACCGTCACAGACTGTTATCGCCATCTTTTACGCAACTACGATCGACTGCGTGGAAGACATGATTGGAACCAATTTGATACCACTGGTCCAGACACCTGTATTTTTTATCAGACCACTAGCACATTCATACACACCAACATTCAAAGTCATATTTCAACACAATACTGAAGACGTTTCCCAAATGGCATCATAACCCCTAGACTGATCCCTATGCGCCCCGGTGAAAAGTAGTACACTACATAGTGAATTGGGTGCCATTTAGCATACTGCCATAATTTCTCCACACTGTCATCCAACCAATCCCATCCCCCAAATCAACATGGCAGTCTGGTTCTGCTGTGAGAAGTGGTCCATAATTAGGGGGAAGTGTCGTGGGGCGTACCAACACAGACTCTTCACGTACATGTCGTGTTTACATCCTCTGGATTACCCAAGGAAGGGGTCTAAACACTCGGCTCTGGCTCCTGTGGTGCCAGCCGGGGTCATTAAGAACCGACATCTAGGGGCTGCAAACGTCTTAGAGGTGAAATCCGTCCTTGCTAGGAGAATCGGGAAATGCTCCCACAGAACAAAAAGCAGAGCCATTTGGCTGCATTTGAAATGTCATCTTTTACCTAGTGCCTTGTTTTTAAGGTTTCGTAATTAAAAGAGGCTTGCAGTAAGGGGAACATGGGGCCATTCGTGACAGCCACTGTGACCCATCGCCAGTCACAGGGCGCCATAGCCCTGCTGCCAAACCCCCAACCTACATAGCGGTAAGAGATTACTGTCCATCCAGTATCTCCTGAGTAACGGAGGGACTAAATATTTTATGGCATCAAAATGTACTTTTAATATCCGGTCATACGTCACTATATGAAGAGTTGGGAGGAAGTAGTTGTGTCGCTCACCACCGGTAGGACCTGACCTCCTGACATTGGACTTAGTGTCGCTGCTCAAGCAGACCTTCAGGTTTGCCAAATCATTCTAATAATTTGGCAAAAAAAACATCAAAATATGAGATGTTTGGGGCTGGTCCATTGGGCACCAGAAAACAAAAATAAAATAATCAACATGTTTGGTGTAAATGTCCAAGCCCACCTCTGTTCCGAGGCTGCCCCTTGACAGCAGAGTTGGCCAGCCAGCCGCCCACAGACAGATGAACTGCTTAACTCATTCTGTCAGCTAATGGCAGTGAGATCAAGTCTGCAGTGCAGGAGACGTCTTTAAGCAGCACCTTACATCCTTCAACACAAGCTGACATGTGAAGAATCGTTTCCCCTTTCATTCTGCCACCTGTTCTACTAGGTCCGCTTGTCAGAGAGAGGAACCAGACGTTCCAGTCAGCATCTACCTCACACCCAGCCAGATGCCTAATGACGGAGGACTGCACGGAACGAAAGGTTGTTAGCTGCTCTGGATATCATTTCAGGTAAATGACAAACGTTGAAATGTGACTGAAAGAACCAGGTTTAAGGGACGTGTGTGTGTGTGTGTGTGGTGTTCTTACCTGCTCCTGTCTTTCCAGCCAACGGTCGACCATGGGATGGTTGGCACTCAGGGAGGAGCGGGCTGTCTCTCTCTGGAACTCCCTCTGATTGGCCCAGGTCCCTGAGTCCCGGGGGAGACTGCGGTACGTGTCCGGACCTTTACCCTGGAAAGACACAGAACACAAGGAGAACGATCAGCATCCAGACACTCTTTATACAGAGTCCAGTTAAAGATAATTACCATTGAAACTATCTTTAATTGGAGTCTGTATAAACAGTCTCTGGACTTTTAGTCTTGAGAGACAGAACACGAGGATTATGAGCATTCCAGACATGGTTTATACAGAGACCAGTAAAGATAGTCTCAATGGAGATTATCCGTTAACATCATGGTTATGGTTGGCTTAAACTAGCTAGATAGATTAGATAGAAGTCCTGCTAATGTGTCATCTGAGTCCCTTAAATGCTATTTTACCCACCTTAGTGCATGCATACATAGAAAAGTAATTTAGCCAGACGCACTTTTTCACAGCGTTTTACATTCAGAAAGGTTTAAGGACTGCATTGATGGATTAAATGGCTGTAAGAACTAACATATGGGACTTCAACTCCAATCTTCATGATGGAAATATCAATAAAAAAAACATGTCACTGCAGTGAGTAAAGTAACTGCTTAATTAAGAACATGATTTGGTCCATTTATACACAATATATGACCAAAACAATGTGGACACCTGACCATAACACCAAAAGTTATGGTCAGGTGCCAAAAGAGCATTTGTGAGGTCAGGCACTGATGGTGTATGAGAAGGCCTGGTTCGCAATCGCCATTCCAATTCATCCCAATGGTGTTCAATGGGGTTGAGTTCAGGGCTCTGTGAAGGCCACTTGAATTCCACCACATCAAATCTTGTCTTTACTGACCCCGTTTTGTGCACAAAGGAACAGTCATGCTGGAACAGGAAAGGGCCTTCCCCAAACAGTTACCACAAAGTCGATAGCACCCAATTGTCCAAAATGTCTTTGTATCCTGTCGCATTAAGGTGACCCTTCACTGGAACTAAGCGGCTTAGCCCAAACCTTGAAAAACAGTCCCAGATCATTATCCCTCCTCCAACAAACTTTAATGTAATCACTTCGCATTCCGCTAGGGAGAATTCTCCTGGCTTCCGCCACACCCAGATTCATCCAAAAGACTGCCAGATAGGGAAGCATCACTCTAGAGAACACGTTTTCCACTGCCCCTGGAGCAATGTGTTTACACCATTCCAGCTGACGTTTGGCATTGTGCATGTTGATGTGAGGCTTTCGTACCGATGCTCGGCTACGGAAACCCATCCTGTGAAGCTCCCGACGCATAGTGAATTTGCTGATGTTGATTCCAGAAGCAGTTTGGAACTCGGTGGTGATGCAATGGGGGCTAGGCGATTCTAATGCATCACACGCTACCCCACTCTGTGAAATTTGACTAAATAATGATTAGGGGTGTCCAAATACTTATGGTCATGCAGTGTATGTTGAGTCCCTTATAACACCTTTTTTCAGTCCTATGGGCTAAAAATGTACGTGCTATATAGGTCAGGGGTGTCAAAACACAATGAAAGGGGCAGCACACACTATCCTATTTAAAGGTTTGATGAGTTGTGCCATCAGATGCCTTCATCCTGTAGTAAAGAGTTGGTGTCAATTTTGTCAGCTTGAAACAGTCTGGGCATTCTCTGACCTCTCTCATTAACAATATTTTTTCCCCAAAGAAATGCTGCTCAGTGCTCACTGGATGTTTGTTCATTGCTCCATTCTCTGTAAACCCAAGAATGAGTGAAAATCCCAGGAGGTCAGCTGTTTGAGATGCTGGAACCAACAATCACACCATGTTGTTTAGATGACATTTGGATATTTAATCAAGCAATGATGTTAAAAAGTTCAGATTCAGTTTGTGTACATATCTGTTTTGCCATTTAGAACAGAAAACACATTATTGCAGTGTCTGGGGCCCTTGCTAAATAGGGCTCCCTAAAAACACACTATGAGGGAACTAATAACTAACGCAACAAACTGTAAATTCCATTCAGAGATAATTTGAAACCATTCAAAGGTAGTCAATTTTAAGCGCAGATGAACGGAGAGCAGAGTAGTATGACAGTTAGTTACCGGTCTCTCAAGGCTGTTGGTGCCGGTGCCTCCAACAGAGTGCCTTGGTTTGAGGAAGCCAGCCGTCGTGGACCAGCGGGTGGGATTCTTCCTGGACGGTTCTTCCGGTGGCAGGGTCACACGGGGTTCGCTGAGCGGCCCATTAACAGTCGCCAGGGCCGGGTCACTGCTGCGACGCACGTGAAGGGGCATATCTAAACGAACCAGAAAAACAAAATTGGTCAAATTGTTTATTTTGGAAAATGTGTACTTACCTAGTTAGGCCTATAGCTCCACCAAACAACTGGATTTGACGATGTTAATCTGTCCAGACACCTTCTTGTCAATAACCACCCTTACCGTGCCCATGAAATGGACAATGATGCTCAGCAGCAGTTTTCCAGCAGTTTCCCCACTCATGGAAAAATGAGGTGTGTGGGTGGAAAAGCATATATTGCCTTAACAGCATGGATGTCCTGAATGTCCAGTGCTGTACCAACAGACGTGTCAGAATAAGAAATAAGAAAGAATTCCAAGAGCACTACTATTAAGGCTGTAAATTGGTGTTCTGAAGCCCAGGGCCTGTGCTTAGTAATGATCTGTAGACGCTTTAGTGATGGATCCAGTAGCTTTCGAAGCGGTTTCACATTAAATTGCGCTGAGCAGGTCAGCCAACTCCTAATTGGATTTCTTAGATTAAATCTGTATGCTATAATGACGGTAACTTTCTGCATAATCAGACCAACCAGGTCTGTAATTTACCCTGTCAGTTCAATATATTCTAACCTTTCAATGCTGTAGTTAACAGATGTATATAATGTCTGGAGAAAAACATATACCAACTGGAAATTCCTATGGCTTAAAAAACAGAATACATTAAATCAATCAGTACTGGGTTTCCTATGAAATTAACTTTTTTTTATGACAGATTACATTACACCAGTCCAATAATTTAATCTGAAATTGGAGTGCCCAGTTACCAAACAAATAATTAAAGAATAAGAAAAAAAGAATACACCAATGAGATTAGAAAAGGGGTTTCTGAATAGTATCCCTTCAACTTCTTATATATTTATAATTACAAACAAACCTGATCGTTAAAGAAACGCTTATTAAAACAGTTCTGGGAATTTGTGAGGATGGGTGGTGGTCAGTGGTTAGACTGGTCAGGACAGTGTGTTCCTACTGTAATGTCCCATGTATATGACATTGGAGGTCGAACATCGCACCCTGTTCCCTACATAGTGCACCATTTTCAGCCAGAATCCTATGGGTACCTGTCAAAACAAGTGTGCTTCCTTGATAATAGGATGCCATTTGGAATATAACTCTGAGCAGGACTCCCACGCTCCTGGTGACCTGGTGCCCTCTTACACAACACAGCCTCATGGGAAGCATGCTCAACTCTTCCCGTTTGGACGAACGGGGTTTGTTGTAAACAGAAGACGTCGGGTGGCGACATGTCACTGTCACTGTCAATGTTCTTGGTGGAATGCCGGCAGGGAGAAAAGCCAGCCCTTAGGAACGACTCCAATGGAGTACAGGAATTAAACACTTCAGACTGGAAAAATAATGAGGATAGGGCTTAAAAATGCACACAAGAGCTTCATTTTCGAGTTGTTCTTTCTGAATGTACAAAACAGTCATGTTTGTTTGTGCCGAACACTCTGGCACATTTAATTGCCGTTGATGACACGTTGCTACTCTGAACTCTGAGTGATTACACCCACGCAACAACAGTTCTGAAGCCCATTTACCTTGATGTTAGTTAATGGTCTCAATATGATGTTTCTGCAACCACTCAGAACAAAGGGCCAAGACATTTTGTGACCACTGAATGTGACTAAAGCACTACCCCCCCCCCCCGACCCCAGCCCAAAGGAAACACATCCACATTAGATATATCCTGTATTAGTACACCCCTAAGGTTTTCCTACTTACAAAGCATGTAGAGGTCTGTCATTTTTTATCATAGGTACACAATATGATAAAAATGAACAATGCAGCACTTACACCGATCAGCCATAACATTATGACCACCTGTCTAATATTGTTGGTCCCCCTTTTGCTGCCAAAACAGCCCTGGCCTGTCAAGGTATGGACTCTACTAGACCCCTGAAGGTGTGCTGTGGTATCTGGCACCATGATGTTACCAGCAGATCCTTGAAGTCCTGTAAGTTGCAAGGTGGAGCCTCCATTTATTGGAGCGGTTTGTCCAGCACATCCCACAGATGCTCGATTGGATTGAGATGTGGAGAATTTGGAATTCCCCACCTGGAATTCGTTGTTGTGTTCCTCAAACCATTCCTGAACCATTTTTGCTTTGTGGCAGGGTGTATTATCCTGCTGAAAGAGGCCAATGCCATCAGGGAATACCGTTGCCATGAAAGGGGGCACATGGTCTGCAACAATGCTTAGGTAGGTGGTACGTGTCAAAGTAACATCCACATGAATGGCAGAACCCTATGTTTCCCAGCAGAACATTACCCAAAGTATCACACTGCCTACGCCGGCTTGCCTCCTTCCCATAGTGCATCCTGGTGCCATGTGTTCTCCAGGTAAGCAATGCACACGTACCCGGCCATCCATGTGATGTAAAAGGAAACATGATTCATCAGACCAGGCCACCTTCTTCCATTGTTCCGTGGTCCAGTTCTGATGCTCACATGTCCATTGTAGGAGCTTTCAGCAGTGGACAGGGGTCAGCATGGGCATCCTGACTGGTCTGCGGCCACGCAGCCCCATATGCAACAAACTGTGATGCATTGTGTGTTCTGACACCTTTCTATCAGTACCAGCATTAACATTTTCAACAATTTGAGCTACAGTAGCTCGTCTTTAGGATCGGACCACACAGGCCAGCCTTTGCTCCCCACGTGCATCAATGAGCTTTGGCCGCCCATGACCCTCTCGCCGGTTCGCCACTTTTCCTTCCTTGGACCACTTTTGATAGTTACTGACCACTGCAGACCAGGAACACCCCACAAGGGCTGCAGTTTTGGAGATGCTCTGACCAAAACACCTAGTCATCACAGTTTGGCCCTTGTCAAAGTTGATCAGATCCTTACGCTTGCCCATTGTTAGGTCTTCTAACACATTAACTTTGAGGACAGAATGTTCACTTGCTGCCCAATATATCTCACCCATTGACAGGATAAATATTAAAATGAATACAGTGCAGTGCAGCACTGTGCTACATACGGTTGCAAAACATTACCCAACAGAAGAGACAGACATACCAGGAAATAGAGTAGACATGATTCATTGTTCTGAGAAGGATGGTTGTTCTACATAACACCGACATCCAGATGAATGTCCCAAGTTAATAGTAACTTACTAGTTCGGAGGGCAGATGGAGTGACTTCGATCTCACTGGTGGCCTGGTAGGGCTGGAAAGCGGACATGTTGCTGGAGTTGAGCTCAGTAGCGAACAGGTCAGGGCTCTGGGTGCCCGTGGAGCTGGCGCTGGTGCCATCGCCACCGTGGTGAGGGTCCTGTTCATCGTACACTGCCACCAGCTGAGACACAGACCGGAGAGGGAAGAATTTATTGACCAGTTAAACAGACCTGTGTCTTTTGACAGGCCTGACCATCGAGAATTGTGCTACATGCAGACAGCAAACTAAGTGGAAACCAATCTTCATATTCTGAACTCCTGCGCAATATATGATGACATTAGAGTGACACAGATCATACAGACCCAGAAAGGAAAAACTTAACCAACATTGATAAACTCTCATATCTGGGTTAAATATGTTAATGTACACACACACCAGCAAGACTTGTGACCCTTTGCCATGAGATTATTTGAGCTAAATTATTCAACTGTATTTGTTCTCATAAGATCCATGAACATTTTCTTTTCCAGAATCTCACTTCCGAGCTTTCAGCCATTGGAAGCCTGTATTTATTCTGAGAACAATAAACCCTCTTCAGTTGATTGAAAATGACATTTAAGCCATCACTCAGATTCACAAGGCAAAATTAATGTTCAGCCGGTTTGTGTTAGAGGTCAAGTGCTATGAGGAAGACTAAAAATCCTTTAAAAAAGGCATTCAGTAAGATCACACCCATGTTGCATTAGAAACATTTCATTGACTATTTAGCTCTGTCATGTACAGCCAAATACCAAAGACAACGGCCTGTAACCCATTTCTAACCCCCTACTGACCATAATGGAGAACGCCTGGCAGAGTTTGAGGTCACATAACAGACTAACAGTATCTGCCAGCAGGGGGTACAGCACGCAGCCCTTTCCAAATGGAGCCCTAATCCCTATAGTGTGTACTAGTTTGGACCAGTTCTGCTTAAGAGCAGTACACCATTTATAGGGAATAGGGAACAGTTTCAGACAGGCCTTATGAATATCTGATTCTATTCTATATAGCCGTCTGGTAAAAATCTGCCCCAGTGAATGAAAGCCTCTAAAGCCGGAGAGATGGGTGGGTTTATAGCATGCAGAACAGCACGGTCCAAGGAAGGGGTCCAAATGGCATCCTATCCCCCCTACAGTGCACTACTTGATTAGGGTCCATAGTTCTCAGATCGAAAGTATTGCACTTAAAGAACAGGGAAAGACATGAACGCTAGCCCTTAACACCCCCCCCCCCCCCCCCCCCATCAGAACCCAAACAAAGGCAGCCGAGCACCGATTCTTCATTAGTCGCCTCAGTGACCTGGGGTCAAAAGAGCCATTTGACTAGTAAAAACCAATAAGGGGCCAAAGGTCAGAGCATTTTATAGCAGACAGGGAAATGCGTCAGTGTACTTGTTCAACAGTTCCTTGAAATAACTCCTATGCTAAACATAAACCCTCTGGAGTGTAGGCGTTTTATGTACCGGTGCCCAGTGCAGCAGAGTCAGTAAAAACTATTCCCACGACAAGTCCCGGAGGGGTTTCGTAATAACATGTGGGAGAGAATGAGAGTTTTCCCCTGTGGGGTCCATCTGGCTCTGATTAAAAAGACCTTTACTGTGCAAATGGACATGGTGCGGCTGTTCAGGCAAACAACAGAATGACTCCCACTCAGTGCTCAGTCACGGCTGGTCCCATTGGAGACTGTGATAGAGAATCCATGTTAACGCGTCCGGGTACGGTCTGAGGTAACAATGAGTTGAATGGTGTACGCACACTAGCGTACCAAGTCAAACCTCTCCGGTTGTTTGGAACGGTTTCAGCTCTTCACTCATCTGCTGTTTGTCTTAGAGTAGGCTGAAGCGTGCACACCGCCCTCTGTCTGTTAGGAGGAGTCCTCACTTGAGGGGGGGTGGGTCAGGTAATGGGTGGGAAGGATCTCCTACTCAGTGGTAATTACTACCCGTGTTGACAAGCAGAGACTTGGCCCAGCAACATAATCATTATTTTCTCTCTAAACCTCACACACTCACAAAAGGGTGGTCCTTCCCTGGGGATGTGTAGGCTCGCAGCTACACATTCAACTACAAATTGTTTGTTGTCCTGAGAGATTGTATATTTCAAGGGTGCATCTGCTTTTCTGTGCCTATTTACATGTGTGCGCGCGACGGAGAGAACGCGAATTTGGAAAATGTGCAAGAATCCAACCAGGCCAGAAACATCCGCATAACACACTGAGTAAACACTTGGGGAAAAAGTATTGAAAAGTAAATCTAACAATATCTAGACTCATGTAGTACTCAAGTGTAACCAATACCTTAAGGGGGTGACAACAACCCAGGAGAGAGTGTGCGAGACGGAGAGTGTGCAAGATGAAGTGTGTGTGTGTGTGTTTTACATCCCCAATGAATATCTAACAACACAGTGGGCAGAATGGAAGATATTGAATTGTGTCTTTACAGTCCTAAATGTGGTGAATCAGGGCTGAAGTAAAACATTTAGGTAACAATATGGACCACTGGTCTAGGCCACATTGAAACGGACACCTGTTGTAGTCTAATCAAAATATATTGCATTTGTATTGTACTTAACATTCACGGCTCGGTTTTAATAACCTTTGGGTTCTGTCTGATTGGCCCCAGAGACCTATATAAGTGTCACTGTCTTTGATACTCTGATTGGTTTAAAGATCAATTAGAATGACATTCTTTTACATACCTCGCTTATTTTGATATCACCTAAAAACCTGCATTGGAAAGAGTCTAAACTGAAATATCCACTGTAGCCAACGACAGTGCAGCAACATACATAGCTTCTAGTCAGGAACCGGTAACCTCTGTTTAACCATGAACTCACAGCGCAGATCTTTATAACTGCATACGGATACATTTGTGCAGTGCTTTATAACGACGCCTGTATCTTATTTTACTCATCCACTTTGGTCACGATACACTCCATCCTTCCATGTCAGGTTCAAACAGGTTTCTCAATGCCAGATGCATTGTGATGTCACATCCTGGGGATCTATTGGTTATTGGAAAAGCACATCCATCACGTCCAGGACAAATTGTACGTCGACTGTTGTTCTGTCCAGGGGGTGTGTCTGTGCATCAGGCTGCAGAAATGTTCTCATGGTACTTCAAGTCGGTGGACAATCTCAGATGTAAGCACTCCAAACAGGGACGTCGGGCTCACGTAAGAGCAGCCCACGGAAGGTAGAAATCAGGCTCGGCCAGAAGCAGTCTGGTCTTTTTCACAGTGCAGAGCTGTCAGTGGAGGGATTGGCTCAGACAGCACCATTTGGGCACCATTTGGGCAAGAATCCAACCAGTCCAGAAACAACCCGCATAACTCACTGAGTAAACACTTGTCAGCGGCCAAGGTGGGAAAATATGTATTGAAAAGTAAATCTAACAATATCAAGACTCATGTAGTACTCAAGTGTAACCAATACCTTAAGGTGGTGACAACAACCCACGAGAGAGTGAAGCAGAGACTGCAGAACCGAGAAGAATCCATTTCATGGGTTCTTGATTTGTGGTCTGGGGGGGGGATAGATGGTTGGCCTATTGCCTAGTAGACATCGTTAACAAAACAAACACCAAAGCCAAATGCTCACCGGCAGAAATGTGATCCAGTCCACATCGAAAAAACGTGTTGACTTGACAGTTGACTTGTACGCCTCGTCTAAATGGTGTAGACGTATAGAAGAGTTGTAAAAAAGCAAGTGTTAATGTATTTTTCGTGACATGTGTCGAGGTGGTTAAAGTGCAGCCGAGATTGGATTTCTGACTGGGGTGCAACCTCAAACTCCCACAGCAACCATGAGTCGAGCGGGCCTGAGCCAAGCCAGAACACCGGTGCTTGCCTTTTTACTGGCCTTGTCACACAAACACTTGCACGCGCTCGCACATACATGCACGTGCACAAACACACACGCACACAACTTGACGGGGAAATATAGTCATACCTACTTAAATAAAGTTCATGTGTAGAACAATTTAAACAGGAATGGAGGGGGTCATTTTAGCCTAATGACCTCCTATCCATGAGATTAAAACAAAAGAAAACAGCTGGAAAAACTCAAGGGTTTCCCTGAAAAAGACAAATTGAATTACAGCGATAGAATAGAATATTAACTGGGGAGGGAGCTACAGCAAAGTAAATGTGACAAAGGAGACGTGAATCATTTCCTGGGATAAGCACTAGTCATTTCAGCATTTTACAGGCTTCCACTTATTTCACATGGAAATGACAGGTAAGCTGTAAGGAAACTTCGACTCCGGTTCAACAGAAACATGAAACCTGAAAAAGTCTTGTTCTCACATTAACTGGGCTCGTAGCCTACATCTGCTGACTGTGTTAACACTGTCGTATTAGAACTAGGGCTGCAGAATACACTCCCACTCAATAAATGTGCGTATGAGAGGTGATAAAGACGTGGAGAAGGAAGACGCAACAAGACTGACAAAAGGCCAACAGCCAAAATGGAATTGTTTATTAATGGATGCCTACCGGTTCATTCAGTAGAATACCCCCCACCAAACATCTCAGGCCAGTCGGAATAAATACGATCATTTGGTAAGTCTAGATTAAACGATTAGGAGCACTTTATACTAGAAAGCCACCAACTAACTTCCTAAGCCTGGTGGGAGAACCAATAAGAATAAAGCGTTGCACGGAATCACCTTTAATGACACCGAAGCTATATTTATGCCGCTCACTTTCATTAACAGCTTCTCAAGCCAATCAACACTTAGGCAGACAGCGCGGGCCTGTTTTACAATGTGGGTGTTCAATTAGCTGGGAACGACTCGTGTCGCGGCGGATGAGAAAGAGCCGGAGCACGGGGACGTTTGAAAAGACAGGAAGGCATCCCGGCAAGCTCCATGGTGCGACTCAGAGATATGATTGTTGAATGTACACAGCCAGCAAAAACATGAGTAAAACATGTACTCGGCTGAAACAGGAAGAAGGAAACGGCAGTACATTACCAGTGAAGTAACGGTTGACACAGTAACGGTTGACACAGCAAATGTATCTTGGCTACAGCCAAATGTGTTTTCAGTTCCTACTAGGAAATACTACAGGCTGTGCTCAGGACAAAAATGTAATAAAACACAGCTCACTACATAGGGCATAAGGTGCCATAGACCCAAGAGTATTGTGGAGTCATTTACCTGGATTTATGGAGTCCCAAGAGATTACGGGACATGAACACAGTTTGTTATTAAAGCCCAGCATGAACTACGGCGCTTACTGAGCTCAGACAGAGTTCACGGAGTACACAGGTCAAAAAGAAATAGAACCAATTGTAATTCTATGGCAGCTCTCATGGAAGTCAAAATGAACTAGAGTCAGTGTCCAATATTAACGACTCAGTGCACATTTGTTGGGGTTGCCATTTTACATGCTGGGATTATTTTTGACAGCACGCCTGCACTTGGTGCATCAACACTGTTGTAGCCTGCTTCCGTGGGGCTTCAGGAAGGGTGTTTTGTAAAAGCCCTTCGTCACAACCGCGGATGTAAAAAGGGCTTTATAAAATACATTTGATTGATTGACTTTGTGAACAGGGGTGTACTGGGGAAGTTGTGACCAACACCTCATCCACAAACATGTCAGACACTGGATGAATAAACAAGATCCAATCTTTGCTCGAGTGATGAAAATAAATCTACCCATTAGATTGACACAATTGATGATTTGGTGCACAAATGGAAAGACAGCATTGTTTAATTAGGAATCTGACTACTTTATGGGGCGTTTGATTGAAATGTTTCAACTATGTGCCAGGTAAACCACAGAACCAAAGCAGGACTTCAGCTAAGCCCCTGGTTGCGCCCCTATCGCTTAGCAGTCTAACAGCTAGAGATTCAAAATTTCCCTCCGAAATACCACACTTCGATGATGTGCTGTTAGATTGTTAGCCGACACGCGGTCTGTCTGAGCAGCCCTGCACAGGAAGGAGTCGACGGGGCTCCATTAAATCCAGCAGAGCGAGTATGTGCCAGTAAATCACGGCAGTTCTTTGAAGGTGGTGCTGTGGTGTGACCTCTACCCCGAATTGTATGCGAGGTGAGTGTCTGTCCTGCAGCGAGGTAAACAGACTCTTGTTGGTCTAACCTTTTTGACCGCTCAGGGGAAATCTTAACAGCATGTGTGCTACTGCCTTACCTTACAGAAAGAGATGGACAGGTCACTGGCACACGGGCTAGTTCAGAAGGGAGTTGGAGACATCCTCCTCAGGAAAAACTCGTTTTGACAGAAAATGAGCAAAACATTGTGTGGAAAAAAAATTGTCTTAGTAAAGTGTCTGGCAAGGGAACAGAACTCACATGGCGAATGTCCTAACAACTTGAATTGAGTAAGTTAAGTTCTTAAGTTCTGACTTCACTGTTATTCTCTGGCCCAGCTGGCTGACTGGATGCTGATTCGCATCGTTACAGCTGGCTATGCTCAATTGTCTCGACTTTGAGCAATTCTACTGTGTTTCACAATGTGAGGAACCAGCACAAAAGGAACACAGGAAAGGAATCAAGTGCTCCCTTGCTTTGCGCAATAAAACCGCACACCTAAAAGTGAACAGCAAGGAAAGGAGCTGAAGCAGAAAGGCCTTCCATCAGACAGTAACTGGAGTGGTCCCGGGAGTCCAATACTACCCTTCCTGCGAGGCAAGCTCAGCATTTCCCCCAGTAAATAAGGCTGCCATCCCAAATGGCACCCTATTCCCTATATACTGCACTACCTCTGACCAGCGGACACTAAATAGGGGATAAAGTACTATCTGGGACGTCTCCCAGAGCCCTCCTGCTCACCTTTCGAGGACTCGGCTTTTCTCATCTCGTCCAGGAACAGGGCAGCTGATAAAGGCTTAATGAAGAAAAATCATCCAGAGGTATGGCTTTAAGTGTACGAACACCATAACCCAACTGAACTACAACCCAGTTAACTCAATACTGCACTGCCAGGTCCCTTATAGAGCTCCCGTCAAAAGTTGCATTTACAAATGTGGCCCAACTCAGATGTTTTTCTCTACTCTGATTTGTATTTTGATCAATCAGGTGGAAAAACGTATTTACCGAAAAGGCCAATTAGTTGGAAAAATATCAAATTTGGGTTACTTATGTTAATACCACCTGGGGAAAGGGTCCTGTTTGGGATTGTACCAATTAGAGGTGAGATGACAGCAGCCAATGAGGATTGGTCAGGATGAATAAGACCCTGTCCACGGAGCATCTGGAAGAGCTCAGTGTTGTTATTCATGAGCACTGACAGTGATGCGCCTCTAACCCTTAACAACCCTGGTTGTTTCAAGAGGTCAAAGACTTAAATATGGAACCCCGCAATCCAATGGGACTGTTTGGGTCCAGGGGGAAATGGTCTCATCTGTAATTGGAGACAGAGGAAACAAGGGCAGACTGAACGTTTATTAATGAGAAATTATAGTTTTGTTGAAGTCTTCAGAAGCAGGACACCATTGGACTCTGTACAATTTGATATTAATTACATATCCCTTTATGTTTTATGGTTTGAAATGGGCCTGGATTTGGATTAGAAAATATAATAACTTCAAATACATTGAAATCTCATGAGATTCAGCACTCATTAACTGGTCCAGAAAACTCATGATATAATTCATTAAATTAGAAAGTGGTACCAAGAGAGGGCAGACCCCACAGTCCACTTCAGACAACTCAAAAACCGGTTTCATTTTGCACTAGGTTCCGACTCAAAATGAAAAATCCAAAATGCAAACGCGGTACTTTCGTAATGTGGTGCTCAAGTGTGTATTGCATTGTGATGTATAGTAATGTGGACAGTGAAATAGAATTGGGTAGGTGATGGATGAGCACATGTCTTTGTACACAGGGAAATGTGATGGCGTGAAGATGGTGGGTATGATCATTAGTTTGAGTGTGGTTGTTGTGACAAGATACGGTTTTAGGTGTGAACAGGTGTGGGGGTTTGTGGGGGTTGTAGTGAAATAAGGATCTCATTAGGAAGACAAAAAGTAAAGTCTCTCATCCTCCCACCCCCATGTCTCCCCTCCCACCACTATCCCATCTCACCCCTCCCACCCCATCTGGTTTTCTTGTGGAACAGCACCAGGAGCTTTGCGAGTTCGGTCCGTGTACCTCATCAAATCTCTCTCCCACTCCCCCCCGAGCTCAGCCACAAAACCTCATTAAACTCCAGTACGCAGAGCACAAATTAAACTGTCAAATCAAAGTCACGTCTTTGAAAGTTTGGCACAAATCAATAAGATAGACAGACCGTCAGCGTCTCAAACAGCACCCAGTCCCCTTTTAAGTGCTCTATTAAGCCCTGGTTGAAAGCAGTGCGCCACATAGGGCAGGAAGGAGCCATTTGGGACAGCAACCAACTCAAACCCCAAGACTCCCGGGTGACGCATGGAGGGAGCACATACTCTAGGAAGACATGGCTTCCACAGGAGGGGCAAGAGGGAATGGGAGACAATCCACGGCATGCAGGGATGGATAACACCATACGTGGCTCTTTCACTCCAACTAGAAGCGTGGCACTCCCATTATGCATACCAGTTCCTGTTCCATGAGCTCATTGCTGGTTTACAGTATCTATGTTTCTGGAGTTATTTAAGGCACATATGGAACCTGCAAGACTGCTAGCAGATATCATAGATTTCCAGTAATTCTGATAATGCTTGCATGTAAGGCCTTCTAACAAAACGGAGAGACATGAAAATTGTGTCTTAAAGTTAATCCAAGACGACGATAAAGGCCCCTTATTGCTATCTCTTTAAAACAAGCAGATTACGTTACTTTCAAAGAAGAATTTACAGAACTTTCTAGTTGGTCAAAGGTTTCATGGACAGATGAAATGAGAGGGACTCATGATGGACCAGATGGATGGGCCTTTGGCTGGATCATTAATGGACACAGGGCATCACTTCAAGTCAGGTGCCAGCCAGGTGGAGGAGGGGTACTGGTATGGACTGCTATCATTAAGGATGAGGTAGTTGGACCTTTTCGGGTTGAAGATGGACTGAAACACAACTCACATACCTACTGCCAGTTTCTGGAAGATACAGTAGTAGAGGAATTCCTTTGCATTCAAGAAGGCCATTATCTTTATGCAGGACAATGCTCCATCACAAGCATCCAAGTTCTCCACTGTTGGCCAGCAAGCAAGGGCCTTAAAGATGCCCAAATAATGACCTGGCCCCCTTCTTTACCGGACTTAAATACTGTTGAGAACTTGTAGACCTTTCTCAAAAATGGGATTTACAGTCAGGGAAGACAATACACCTCTTTGAACAGCATTTGGGAGGTTGTAGTTGCTGCTTCAGCAAATGTTGATGGCGAACAGATCAAGAAACTGAGACTCCATGGATGGAAGGCTCATGGCAGTTATTAAAATGAAGGGTGGCTATATCAGTCACTGAATATTTTTGAAAGGCCAGAAATGTTATTTATGTTTCATTTTGTGTTACTTGTTTGTTGGACTTATTCTACAAATTGAGAATAAACAAGTGAGTTGGAGAAATTATTTTGGTAATTTCATTGCCTAATAATTGTGCACATTTATGTATTCCCCTGAGAAAGATCAAAACTAATGTATCCTTTGTTAAACATTCAGGTTTGAGGTTCAATTATATTTTGGATTGACTGAGAGCATGGTGTTTGTTCAACAATAAAATAAATCTTGAGGAATACGATTTGCTTAATACTTGTGTACGCAGTGTATACGCCGCTCCTTCAACACGTTGTGGAACCATGTTGTGAGTAGAAACATTACATATGGTCTTGTGTTTTTCTCAGCTGGTAGACCATGGCACAACAAAGCCAGATGACCCCATGAGGGACCCCAAGTCACTCTGGATGAGGGCGTCAGGTAAATGACTAAAATGTTAACATTGATGACTGATGAAGGTAACTTAACCATTATCACATGAAAAAGAGAGAGACAAGAACTGGCGTTCAGGCTTTCCCGTAGGGACATGTTTATTAAGAGGTAATGGATACCTTATTCAGTGTCTGGGGAGGATGAGAGGTGCACAGAGCTGGCCTGGAATAAGCATGTTTGCTTCTAGCACAAGCAGTAGAAAATACAAATGCTACAATGCACATTGTCTCAATGAACTTGGCTAACAGTTAAAACTAGAAAAGGACTCAGGCAAGCCTAGTTCAACCAGCCCACAATTAAAAACGTGATAAATGTTGTTGGCTTCACTGGATTCAAACCCAGGTCTCCCACGTGAGTGGCTGTCTTTAACCACTACACCACAGTACAGCATCTTGACATCAGATCATTTTGTCACACATTAACATCACGCCAAGTTTGAATATTTCACTAGACACCATTAAGCACTGTATTAAACTGACTAACGTTTCTAATTAAGTTTACCTCCACCAAAAATAGCAAATATGAACAGTATGGCTTTTGCCACAGGTCGTATTAACAGCTTATTAGTGAGTAATACTAATTACTAGTATCTTACTACTTGAAATTAACACACCCAAAGCTATTTCATGACACAAAAACGTTTGTTTTACTTTCATTCGTGAATGACTTTTTCATAATTTGAAAAGACAAGAGAATCACCCCTACTTTTTTACAGCCCAAGGTGTTTTTATTTAGCCTATATTACCTCCAAAATCATGCACGGAAGTTTTATTTTAGGCTCACTATGAGACAGCTGCTGAAGGTTGTAGCCAGTGAAGTTTTTGTTTATCCGGAAACAAAGCCTAATGCTAAATTTGCTTTGACTGTGACAAGATTCGAACGCGGGACCTATTGGTTGCAGGTCCACGTATCTAACCACTACACTATTTAACAAGGGGTAGTCAGTCAATCAGTCAATCAGTAAGAAACATTCAGTCTTCCTGGCTGGCTCCCCTTATGCGGTCTGGCAAAAAAGCCAAAGAAGTTAACTAGCTCAATTTGCATTGATAACGGACAGCTTGCGTCAATGTTGGACAGCAAACAAGGGTGCGTTGAAAACTGAAATTGTAAAATTAACAAAAATGCTTGCCTAAGAGCCACACTTGCCCCTTGTTCTCAAGCAAGAACAATATGTGGACTGTAGTGAACTATCTGGCATTGTGGAAACCAGTCATGAGAATTCACAAGGCTTTTAGTATTACTTTTCCATCTCTTCGGTAGATTTCACAGCCTGACTCGGAGCACATGGTTATGAAGTATGTAGGACTACCCTATATGGACAGAACTCAGAGTCCCTCCCAGACGGCCACAACAAATACAGCAGACAGGTCTACCTTACAAAGCAGCCAAGGCAGCTTGCATATGAAATAGGATTTGGCCCACTGCTTTTGGCCAGAGTGCATTGGGCTCAGGTCAAAAGTAGTGAACTGTAGGGAATTAGGGTAGGATTTTGAATGCAGATCCAAATGGGAATAAGAGCCAAATGCTAGAGTTTCTGGATTTCAGCAACCCAGCTTAATGAAATGAGCCTTGTCATATAGAAAGTTCCCATGGCCAAAATTACTGTGGTAACATGGTATATCAGGCAGTGCCATACATTTATAATGACTAAATTTGTTTTCATGATTCACTTTTGGTTCAATTATCTTCTGCTGAATTATCGGTAGGGTTAGTCAGATGTAAGTTCAGTGGAAATCTAGGTGGTATTGACACAAAGGGCCCAGAACCTACTCAAGCTAAGTGTGCTATTTAGGGATTAGGGTGCCATTTGGGAAAGACTATCAGGCTACATTTGTCAATGTCTTCCACAGTACTCCATGCTCTACTTTGCCCTGCCTGTCATGGTAATTGGCCCAGAAATTATGCAACTTTTGTTAGCTTTTGAAATCTTGTACACTGGAGCTCACGCAAGATAAATGCCTTTGCAAAGGGGAGTTGGACTTGCTGTCCACTCGCTACTGAATATAATATTAAACCCTTATGGACACTGGTGAAAAGTAGTGCACTAGAATAGGGTGCCATTTGGGGCATGACCATAGCCTTTTCACTGTTTAAATCGATTGCGATTTACAGAAAATGGCCCTTCTCTTACAGAGCAATGATTCTATAAAATTCTGTTTAGACTGGTCGTTCCTTTCTCCTGCCAAACAGTACTGTCAGAAATTGCACATAAGCTGACAAATTGATCAATGTGGGTAGAGTTTTGTGAAGAGTTATTTTGAGACAGACTGAAGGACAATTATTTAAAATTGGTCCACTAAATCGCATGGATCGAAGCCAGAAGTAATTGCACTAGTTGTACAATTCACATTTCCAAAAGCTCTCCCGTAACAGAGGGAATCGTCTTGTCTGTAAGTGATAATGATTCAGTAGTTCTACTACAGTTAAAACCAATAATAGATGCTACTGAATTGGATACTTTTTTCCTATAAATCATGCCGAATAACTGTAGCATGGCTGGAACCGAATCACCCCGTCTTTGCTGTAAAATAACTTCAAACGATTTGGGGCACATCTTTGGATTTTCTCTGCATTTCTTAAAGGGGAGATGTTTCAGTAGCTTGTCTTCCTCTGGCCAACGTGAGACCGACAACTAGCTCAAATATACCCCAGACAAGGAAGGATGGGGACCACAGGGATCCGTACCCAGGCTCTCTATTATAAGAGGTCAAAGATGAGCTGGTCTGCCCTGAACACCCCAGGTAGTTTATCCCCTCCTAGAGCCCCAAGGCTCCCCTTTCATCATGCAAACACTCCAAACTGACGAAAAGTTGGAAATGCTATACAAGCAAGTTGACAAATCAGCCTTCTTGTCAGGAGGAGAAACGTGAAGCGGCCTTGATATTCCCTCTGTGTAAATGGATCAACCGTGGTGTCCGCACACATCAAATCACTGATGGTCCTTGTCATCAAAAGTAGCAAATGTTTCAGATGCCTCACAAGAGACTCAATCTCCTATTAAAAAAAGATTGCAGTTATCATTACATGATTGTTTGATGAATATAAATGATATGGCCTCCAGAAGAGTAGAACAAAGAGTCCTAGCACACCCTTGCAATAAAGACAGGGTATTCCTTTTTTGCCAGACCATGTAAGCGGAGCCAGCTAAGAAGATCGAATGTCTCTTACTGACCGACTACCCCTAGTGTAGTGGTTAGAGAAGCGGACCTGCAAACTATAGGAGTTCGTATCTCCTCGCAGGCGGAGCGAAGTACGCATTGTGTATTATTCCGTATAGACAAAAACTTCACGGGCTAAAACCTCCAGTGACTTTATTATAGTAAGCCTGAAATAAAACAGTTTACGGTTATAGTGCAACGGTTTCTGGTGAATTTTCGAAGTACGCATCCACGCATGCGTTTTGGGTCAGGAGAGACAAACATTTGCTGGCTACAACATAGGCTACACTAGTTACGTTACAGTGAGCCTGTATACATTTATATCGCAACTGTTTCTGGCATGAAAAAGTTCATCATCAGTCTCGCTAGAAATTGTTCAAATCATATAATTATTCCCAAGAAGTAAGCAGATAGCAGTAAGCATATTACTGGCTAATAAGCTGTTCAAACGGGCAGTGGCAAAAGTTAACAGTTCATAGACGCTAGATTTGTGGTGGAGGTGAACTTATTTTATTTCCACGATTCTCTCGTCGTTTCACTTGATGAAAAAGTTAGTTATCGTCACCTTTCTTGATAGTTATTGTATCAATGTCATTGACGAATGAAAGAAAAAAAAAAGTACATTGTTATACCATGAAGGAAAAAAATATGTTCTTATGCCATGAAATTAAATAGCTTTGGCAGACTCGCTAGCAATTGCTCAATTCCTATGACTATTCCAGGAAAACAGTAGATACTGGTAAAGCCTATTACTGGCTAATAAGTTGTTCAAATGGCCAGTGGCAAAAGCTAACAGTTCATAGACGCTATTTGTGGTAAACTTAGTCAGAAACTTTAGTCAGTTTCATCAATATCATTCACAAATGGCCAATTAGCTGTTAAAATGGCCAGAGGCAAAAGAGGATTTGTTTTAAGACACAAGAGGCTATACTGACACCCGTTGAACATAGAGCTCTGTGGTGTAGTGGTTAGTGACAAAGACTTTCACATGGGCAACCCGGGTTTGAATCTCAAGAGGCCAATACTTTCTATTGCGGTCCAGCTGAACTAGGTTTGCCTGGTTTAATGTTTTTCTATAGAGGTTTCTCGGTTTTCACCCACTCCCCTACAGTGAATCTTTGATATCCAATTGTGGATAGGGAGAGTTGAAGTAGCAGGTCTTCCTCCTGGTGAATCTGTAGCAAACAATTCAGCTTTTTCGCCACATTGCATGTCTAACCAGAAAGTCAGTCAAATCAGTGCCAGTGAGGATGTGCAACCTCAACTGATGACCTCTGCTTTTGCAAGTGCCGACCCGTCTGAAGGTGTTGCTATGGCTCAACAAACTCCCCCACCCAGGCCATGCTGGGTCAATATTCATCTCTCCATGTAGCCAAGCACGCTCATGGAGCTGCGCCAGTGCCAAGCACGCTCATGGAGCTGCGCCAGTGCCAAGCACGCTCATGGAGCTGCGCCAGTGCCAAGCACGCTCATGGCAAAAAGGAATACTGAGGTGGACAGCTTGACAGATCGAAAGATGACCATACCAAAGAGCACTACAGACATTGAGCTTAAAGCATCGCAATCAGCCATCAAGTAACGCCTCCTTCGAAAAAGCTGATATACTACTCAGATCAGGTGTCAGATCCAATGGCGGCGCACCACCAAGACTACATTTTTGCTGGCTGAGACTCACATTCATTCTTTCTTGGGAATCGAAATTATGGACAAAAGTTGGGTTCCTGGAGTAGCAAACTGAAAGACTTATTGAAACAATGCTGATAGAACAAGGCCACACAACGCCTTGAGTGGAGATCTAGGGTTAGACTGCAGCATTTTCAGGGAGCCAAGCAAACATAATTCAAATCAAGTTCAGGCTTATCAACTAAATCTCAGAACAAATTCCCATCACCATTAAAAACACCCGGCTGGCAATGATCAAATGGGCCGTGTGTTGGCTTTTCCAGTCATTTCCTCTCTATTACATCAATGGGATAATGTTCAGAAGAGCACTGTAGAGATGGATGCAGTCATTCTATCTGTTGTAGTTGTTTGCGGAGTCGTCAGGTTCCAGATAAAAAGCACTGATACACACCCAATGGGACCCATCGGGTGAAGAGAGTCATGATTAGGCTTTAAAGTGTGGCTGGTTGAGCACTTCCAACTCGTCATCCCTATGTTAAAACTATTAGACCTAATCAGCCCGTGTCAGGGTATCCTGCCCCTCTGTGCTCTTGGGGGGGGGGGTTCTTTTCGCCAAGCAGAGTGGAGGAACTCGGCCAGTCCACTTCCTCTAATCCCTAAACAAGCAGCAGATTTCTGACAATAAGCCAAAACGCTGCCCTCTGCGTCATCTGATCCAAACCAGGACGGTTCAAAAATCTGTTAGAAACATCAATTTGGGTATGACTAAGTCTGAGCCAGAACAGACCACAGTGCAGTAGCCCTTCTGCTTTCTGAAGCATGAGAAAGTTTTATGTATAAGATAATCTCCTGTACAGGACACTGTATGCCTTTAGGATAAGCCTAGGTGGCAAAGATTTCGGAATCTTCCAATCTTTCTGTTACACCCAAAATGTTTTTGCACTCAGCACCCACACTTGATCTGGGACGATCCCTGAAACCTACAGTGTGTGGGTCTTTATAATGTTCCACTCTGTCCTCTCCAGCTCTTCAGGCGGCAGCACCTCCTAATAAAGTAAGGTTTGTTGCCACAACAGACACAGAACAAGCAGCAGTTAATGAGCACGTGAGGGTAACTCACCCCCACCCCTCCCAAAGAGAGCACAGGCATTGTGGCTGGCAAGATCCGCCTTTGGGCTTTTGTCTCGGTCGACCTCATTACAGAGCAACGCTTTTGACCCGGCTCTCACCGGTGTCAAGGCAGCGCTACGTGAATGTTAACGCCGGCAACGTCTAAGCACAAGGTTTAAACTGATTGTTTGTTAGACCAATCCTAGGGCACTGTGGCTTTTAGCTAATGTCGGACCTCCAGCTGGTGTTGGCCCGGTAGTTACATTAAACTTGCAGGTGACTTCAGAGCAGTGCTTCCTGTTTGCAGCCTAATGAAGATGGCAGTTGGGAGGTTATATTGAGTTAGTAAATTTATATAGAGTGGTGGGGGGTAAAAGAGATTTCCTTGATATGATTGCGTCAGTGGTGGTCTTTCCTCTCGGGCCAGAGGGGACGGCGGCGACAGGGTTTTCAGGCCTGATCGTAGCCAATGGCGCAGCGTTGCCGTTCTCCAGGAGGGAGCGGACTGCTTCTCTCCTGCCTAACTCTGATTTAATTGGTCTCCACTGGCGAGTTCAGGCCGTCACACAAATGGTCTGTCTGTATGAAACCAGCGCTCAGGTACTGAGTTCACCACCCTGGCTGTTCTATTATGACATTCGGACAGGATTTAATGCTGGCAGTTGCCAGAGTCCTCAACAACACTATATTATTGAAATATAGGTGCGAGAACAATATGTATTGTGCATTTCGGAATTCTATGTGTACTGTGAGATTTGACATAGGGATTTCATTAAGACACAAAGCAAGTACTGTAACAAGGAAAAACACCAGTCGTTGAGTTTTGGTGTAGGTCTAGCAACAGAAATTATACTGTGATTCCATCAACACGATACAATGGACATTGCTGTAATCAACCATACAACAATATTCAAAAGTTACTGCCCTCCAACCGCAACTGAGCAAAAAGAATAAGAGGTCACTGATACTTCAATGTACAAAACAGATGTAGTTTTACCACTGTAAACATGTAGAGGAACTGCTACACCAACATGGACTTAGCTCTGGCTGGACCAAAATGTGTTGTGACAGAAACTCCATCCTGAACCATTCTCAAGTCATCCCAATTGATTAAAGCCTGAGTAAACAGAACCTCTCCAAGCGGCTTGGGTCGGCACTTCTGACATTCTCCTCAGTCACATCCTGTTGACTGGTATGTGTCCACTTCCTGCTCTATTACTTCCTGTCTATTTGGAGACATTGCCGCAGTGACAGGGGAAAAAGCAGGAAGTCATCATAGCAGGGGGGAAAAGCCCAGAGACCAAAACATTGCTACTGTTTGATGAGACACAGAAAAACAGTGCCCTCCATATATATTGGGACAGTAAAACCTTTTTCAAATAACGAAAATGGGCTCAAACTGCAGTCTCTCAGCTTTAATTTGAATGTATTGACATCCAAATTGGAGGAAGGGTTTAGGAATTACAGTTCTTTAATATATACCCCCTCTTTTTCAAAGGACCAAAAGCAATTTTGGTGTATAATTCACTCAAAAGCGGTTTCATGGACTCCATTATTTCTTCATCAATTAAGCCAGCAAAAGGTCTGAATTTGATTCCAGGTGTGACATTCGCATCTGGAAGCTTATGCTGTGAACCCACAACATGCAGTCAAAGGCGCTCTCAATGCAAGTGAAACAGGCCATACTTAGGCAGCAAAAACACATTTCATCAGAGAGATAGCAGGAACATTAGCAGTGGCCAAAACAACAGTTTGGTACATTGAGGGGGGAAAAAGAACTCACTGGTGAGCTCTGCAACACAAAAAGACCTGGACATCCACGGAAGACAGTGGTGGGTGATTGTAGGATCCGTGCCATGGTAAAGAAAACCTCTTCACAACATCCAACCTATTGAACATCCAACCAGTCTCCAGGAGGTAGGCATATCATTAACCAAGTCTAACATAAAGAGAAGCCATTACGAGAGCAAATACAGAGGATTCACCACAAAGTGCAAACCATTCGTAAGCCTCAAGAATAGAAAGGGCAGATTAGACTTTGCCAAAAAAACATCTAGAAAGGGCAGCCCAGGTCTGGAATCTGTGGACAGGTGAAACTAAGATCAACCTGTACCAAAAAAAAGTACGGAGAAGGCTTGGAACGGCTCATGATCCGAAGCATACCACATTATCTGTAAAACGCGGTTGAGGCAGTGTGATGGCATGGGCATGCATGGCTTCCAATGGCATTGGGTCACTGGTGTTTATTGATGTGACAGAAGACAGAATAAGCGGGATGAATTCTGAGTTTATAGGGATATATTGTCTGCTCAGATTCACACAAATTCAGCAAAGTTGATTGGATGGCGTGTGGCTTTACAGCTGGACATATTCTGCCATGGCCAAGTCAATCACCTGATCTTAACCCGATCGAGCATGCATTTCACTTGCGGAAGACAAAACTTAAGGCAGAAAGTAACACGAACAAATAACTGAAGACAGCTGTAGTAAAGGCATGTCAAAGCATCACAAAAGAGGAAACCCAGCGTTTGATAATGTCCATGCATTACAGACATCAAGCAGTCATTGCCTGTGAAGAATTCTCAACAAAGCATTAAAAATGAACATTTGATTTATGATTGCATTAATCTGTCCAATTACATTTGAGCCCCTGAAATAAGGGGACTATGTATGAAAATGGTTGCAATTCCTAAACGTTTCATGCAATATTTGTTAAACCCCTTGAATTAAAGCTGAATGATTGCACTTCAATTGCATCTTGGTTGTTTTATTTCAAAGCCAGAATTATGAAAATTGCATCAGTCCAAATATTTCCAGATCTAACTGTATGTGCTCTGAAATAGGGGGACTTTATGAAAAGTGAAACAAGTATGTACCCAAATTCCCCTAAAAGAGAAGCCAATAATCTAACCTTTAACCTAATTTCAAATCCAAGCCTTTGGAATATAGGGAAAAATGATTATGTCAAAATAATTACAGCTGGTGCTCACATCACAGTGGCTTGGACTTCCGTCTACCTCCATTGTACTGTACATAGGACACGCTAAGGAAGTCAACAGGAGCTTCCTCCCAGATAACAGCGGCGGAAGAAACAGATCAATCTGGAGAACTTTTTGGTTTGTGCATTGAACAGGGTCTGGTATTCTGTTGACTTGACCAGTTAGGAAAAACATTGATCTAATCTATATAGTGCAGTGCAGACTGACAAGGCAAACTCAGTGAATTCCAATGTAACGCCTCTACCCGAGCTGGCCTTTCATTGGCCTGACAGTCCGTGAAGAGGTGCTGCTCTGGATGTATGAATCTAATACCACAGTGCCCCCTTGTAGAAGATAACAGTATGAACTGTGGAAGAAAGACCCAGCAAGAACAGTATGAGGTTTCATCAGTACCTTTGGTTATATCACAGTTCCCAAAAGACGTGAGAATATACAACAGAATGCAAAATATGTCCCCTCCAGTTGTAGATTCAAAATGTCTTGCCATTTCACAGCCATTGTTACCTACAGTAACCTACAGGCGTAGGGGTACATGGAGGCCTTTTTCAATCTGGTCGAGCTTTCACATAGCAGCCCTGCACAATCTACATGCAGGCTAACCTCCTCCCTCCCCGACAGGCCGGGACGTCTCGGTGGGCGGGTGATCTGAAAATGCCGTCGCTGTGGCTGTGTGACCGGAAGGCCTGGGAACCGCTTGCCAAATCCTTGCTGCGCCCACGAGCCTTTCCTCCCCACAGACCAGCTGCAACTGTCTGACCCCGGGGACTTACTGGAGGGCAAAACCAGGGAGTATTGGTCAGAAGCACAGGGCCATATGTGGTGCAAAGAACAGGGTGCTATTTTGAGACACCGTTCTGGCCCAGCACAGGGGGAACAACATGAGCAAAGGTTTTGCGGTTTCCTGTTTTACTAGGCGATGTGTTTTGACGAGCTGTTACAAAGGCGGTTTTGGAGATGAACCGCTCGGCTGCAAGCCAGGGGATCCAGTCAGGCACGTGTCACCGCATCATCTCAGAGACATCCCACCATGGACACAGTAGTAACTGTACTGAGGGAGACCCCTGCTGGGCAAACATGGCATGTCGGCCCAAAAGAAAGAAAAGGGGGAGGGAGTCAGGAATTAGTCCAAATTATCATATTTATTATCGTCTAAAAGGTGAGAACTAATCTAGGATCAGCACTGCTACTTTTTTCTGCAAAATCCTGACGTAATAACCTCATGGATGGATGTGAAAAGTTAAATAGGTTATTTTATTCTGGATAGATCAGACAGGCACACATCAGACTCTAAACCTTCCCAGTGACCATTAGAATGGGGCATCTGGCATTACCAGACATGCTCAGAGTCGAGGCTACAGCTAGCACCACATCTAACTGTCCCATGGCAAATGCTATCGGCCAGGAGTGTCTTCGGTGAACACTCGCCGTGGTGGTGGGTAGAATTCCTATGGGATGCCAGTTTGACCCACACATTACTGTTAGTTGCTCGAATAGGAATGTTGGCAAAATGCCTTAGATCTCGGAAAGAAACTGTTAATGTGAGGATTCAGCCAAAAAAAAGACAACTGTTTTAGGCCATTGATTTTAAATGCATCAGTTGCTTGGCAGTTGGGCTCAAGAACATGTGGGCAAACGACATCTCAAAAACAGAAGACACCATTGTCAAGGTGATTGGCAGCCAATAATCACTGTATCTTTAAGAGTACTTTAAATCACTTTAATGTTTCATTCACACTGAGAAATGTCAACTGTGGTTAAGAAAATCATGAAGGAATCCTCTTCCATGCACCAGATTAAAGCATTGTAGAGGAATGACATTGCACTTAGAAATGTATACCAGAGGGGGGCAGTGTGGTTCCTCTGCACTCAGCCCCATACAAGCACCCATGATGATAGATAAATTAATACACTACAAGCCAAGTGACATGTTACTACGCACTTGCAAAACTGGGGTAAAGTAATCAATTTCCATTAAAATCAATACAGCCACAAATGATTTAAATAGTAGCCAATTTTTTATTTAAATGTACAACTGAAGTAAAACACCAGTCAGGGTCATTTTATGGCATCATAGTAAGTGATGACCATGAAAACGTGCCGTGAGTCTAGGGTTGAGCCTTGACTGCACTGTTGGCTGACAAATGGCTCTATGGGGTCGTGCACACTGACCAAGCATTATCAGGGTTGGGGGGCGGCATCTTCAGCAGGATTTTCCTTGACACATCACACTCTAAAAACCCCTTCATACTGGGGTGTTTAGTCCTCACACTTTCTAAAAGGAAGACATGCCACAATCTTCAACTCTCCAGAGACAGTTGGGGGTTGCAGCAATATAAGACAATCTAATTTCAGCAAACAAGGGTGAAAAAAAAAAACATTGCAAGATTGATGGCTATAGCTACTGTGTATTCAACAAGTAGAACATAATGTTAACAAGTCCAGGAAAAGCTTAAATTAAGTCAATTTAGCAGACACAGCGTGACATCAGGCTAATTTATGCTTACACTCCAAACCATGTGCATGATCGTATATTCGTAAACAGATCGATCGTATTTAAGCAGGGGTCTTTGGTTTTGCTGAAGTTCTCAATGCGGCCATTGACCAGAAGTTGGCCCACCTCCCTTTGTTGCAGGGGAATTACTGCACTCCCCTTCCTCCCCACCCTCCCATTTTCCATGCTTGACTGCATGACAGAAACGGTTGAATGCGCCATGCGACCAAGGTCTTCGGTAGGGAGGGCATACATACATGTTGATGTTTCTTTGGAGACTGGCACCGAGCGATAAGCGCCATGCTCTCCTGCCGGAGCTACTCACTGATGATGTGGTATAATCATGTGGACTCCTTAACTTGCAAATTGCTGCCTTGTAAGGTACATGGGATGTGTGCATCCACTGCTCTGTAAACACTTCAGTGCCTGATTAACCCTCCGCGGGCAACGTCATGATGCCTCGCGTTCCCTTCCACCATCGCCACCACCAGCTTTACGTGCCATTTAAGGACACGTTTCTAGTCACACAAGGCTTGAATTCATTCAACATGAAACACAACATCACTGTTCTTATTTTCAGAAATAAAGTGGAGATATTCCGTCAGAGCGACCACATTCTATTGGTCAGAGACCCGGGATGGGTTAACAGCAGGGCTCTCTAAAGGGAAAAGTGGGCCATTTGGAACACAGTCCTCGTTCCGCCCTCCTGTGGAGTTGTCACACACACCCTTTGTTTCAACTGTCATCGTCTCACGCCGCTGGAAGAGTTCCACCAATAAAACTATGATAGGGCCCTTTGCGACCACGGCGACACGCTATCAAGCAGCAAATGGGGGACCACTTGTGCCAAATGGGGCGAATAATCCAATTTTCTCTCCGGTCTCTGTCGAAACGCCCCTACAGTACAGAGACAATCCTAAATGGGACCCTATCCCCTATACTACTTTCAGCCAGAACACTAGGAGCCCTGGGTAAAAAGAGTGCACTAAATACGGCATCACGTGTTATGCCATCTATAAAGCAACAATGTTTCAAGGAGCAATAAACTGGTTGATTACCCAGGCATCCTAGGTGAAAATGTTAGTACTAACCTTGCTACATGGTAAAAATAAATGAGGTAAGAAACACCTTTTTTACACAGAATCACCCTCAAGGAGCAGCGTGCATTAGGAAAATGGTTGTTGGTCAGACTAGTTGAAGAGTCACAAAAGACTGTTGAAGCTCTTTTTACTCTCCGTAACATTTCAGCCAACTAACCCTAACCAAAACGTAACCTTTACCCTGAACGTTAGCCGTAGCAAGCAGCTGCTAATCAACTGATTCTTGATGGTAAACCTACCTGATAAGCATCTAGAGATGGAATTTGTGACTCTAAATAAAGTGGAGCCAATTTTTTAATTGAAAGACAAAAGTTTAAAAAGTTTGAAAAGGAGGGAGGGAACATGAGGCAACGACCCTCTGAAGGGGGAGGGAACATATGGAGGAGGTCCATGGAGTACCTCCTGCAAGGCCCTATAAGGAGTGCTCTAGCCCGCGGGTCCATGACAGCTCAAGGAGAGCAGCCAAAAGCCGGGTCGCTACAAAACAGATCAAAGGCCCGTTGCCTCATTCTCCCTCTCCCGCCGCACGCGGTCACCGCTGACCCGACGGCGTGACTAATCATGAGTCAGGTTAACAGGGGTGACTGCTACTCCGCCGGGGGAGGGGCTGAATAAAGGCGGTACTTCAAGGTCTCCAGCACACCTTGTACAGTGGTTTCATGCAGTACCTCCTTAGTGCAGCTCCTATGGAAACTGAGGCCAATGAGGAATAATGTCACCAGGGCCTCAGTAGGCTACAGTACCAACTAACGCTGTCTAGGGACCTTCCCGCCGTGTTGTGTGTGGGGCAGTCTTTCATTAGCAGACCCTTCAGGAAGCACAATACGTAGCTTGTAAAACAGCCTGGTTTTTTCCCCGACCTAAACGAAGGAAGCCTTAACACATGGAACCATTTGACAACGTCAACACACGGTCAGACATTTTCCTGACAAACCTTCTTCACGGGGTCCGTAATGAGTTAAGTGTCCGCATGACAAACACCCAGTGACAGGGCAACATCCCCCTCTTTCCATGAATTAGTGGTGGTTAAACCGAATTCATAGAGCATGTGCCGTTTCCGTACGGAGAGTCAATCGTTAAGGGAACTGGGCTGCTGTTTAAAATGACCACTTGGGTCAGCTTGGCTCAGCATCTAGTATGATTCACACGCTTGACTCTACTGTACATCTCTGCTGCAAATTAATACGCTGACTGGCTAAAAGCCTGAGCCCTGTCTACACCACGGAAGGAACAGGAAGGTTCTCAAACAGTGTAGAACATTCTAGTGCAAATACACAGGCAGATGTAACACCGGGTGCATTACCAAGTTGACTTCAGGGCCGTTACTTGGGTCACTTCAAACAAGACGAGCTCCTCTAGAGACCTTGAGACTGAACTCATCTTGCAGTCGTGTAGCTTCACATAGACAGCATGTTGTTCCTACCAGGAGCAGGGAAGGAGCAGGGGGAACAGATGAGGTCACTGGTTAGGGATCCCCTCTGAAGGAGGTCTGTTAGGACGGAGGCCTGAGTCAGAAGATATTAATGCGTGTGTGTCTGTTTGAATCAGAGGATGGTGAGGCTGGGTGAATTGGGAGAAGGCAACTGTCAACACACACTATGAGTAATATATTTCAATCCACAAATCACATCATAAAGGATTCAAACATTTTAAAAGGTTGCTGAGATACAAGGACAAACCATCACCAGCGCTGGGGTACTAAATATCTTTCAGTAACCAAATTTTACGCTGTACTGAGCACCTCTGAAGTATCCCTTCATGTTTGTTTTACCAATAAGCCAATGGTCCCATAAGTCTTCTGAAGTACCCCCTGAAGTTACGTCAGGTATGCCCAGTACCCTAGTACCCCAGGTTGGAAACCACTGCTCAAGGTTACGTGGAACATTATAAATTGTGGATAGTCAAATATACAATACCATTGTTTTGAATTCTGCACAATTGCAGTACTCTTGAACAGATTATATCAGTCATGGCCAGTGCAGGTCTCAGTGTGTTCTAGCAGGCTCAATACACACAATTCTAAAAGTGTCTTAAAATGGCTATTTTCAGCAAAAATCTATGCATCAGGGTTCAAACCAGCAGCCTAAATATAGAGGCCCCCAAAATCAATAAGTGTTGACGTCCCGTGAGGCTGTGGCTATGGTACGATCGAACGAAACACTCCCTGAGGGGAAAGCTAGAGGGTTTGTCGATAAAGGTGGGTACACTTGATTTCACAAATGACCATTTAACGGACACCCGCGCTCGCTGTGCAGTACAGAGCCATAGTGTTTGACTTGCTGTGGTTGCAGATTCAGACGGAGAGAGAATAAATAAGAAATGCAACCCGGTGACTAAAGCTGGTATAGTGGGTGACACTGCCTGAAGCACATATCACTACTCACTGAAAACCTACCCTGGCCTAATCACCACCAGGCACCTTCAAAAATATGTCTCCTTCCTCACTCCACTGTAGGTCTCAATATACCAGAAATATACATAGATATTTAGATAAATATAGGAATTTATAGACATTATTAAGAACAGGACACGAGTCATTCCGTTCAGTGGTGCTTTAAAACATCTCCAGAGACACATTCGTGTCAACATTGAAAAAGGTTTTGTGTTCCTTAGCAGAGAGACAATGCCGTAGCAAGGCGCCACATTCCACAGGCCTGAAAAGGGTACATGGCTATTTATGTTTTTACCTTGTTGGCCTTAACAAGGTTCAGTTAGCTTTGGAAGGTGTCAGACTGCGACAAGGCTCCAGGCACACTACAGAGCAACCCATAATGAAGTTACACTGTTCTATCAAGCCTACGAACCAAAGTACTCATCGTATTCATTATAAATGGTCAGTCAACACGTTGTTTTGCACAGCTAAACTAGTATTTGTGGCCAGGCCAGTGTCTGGAACAGGCCCAGACCACGGCTAGTCGACCATGAACTAGAACACCAACAGCTGGATGGGTCAGCGCCTGTCCGTCCCAACACCGGTGGCTTTGACAGAAGTGAACGTGTGCGTTCAAACAGTGAACGACTGCCAGCGGTCCATGCAGCTGTCCGCCCCGCCCAGTTATACGGAGAATGCCGGGTGGGTGGAGCTCGGCCCCCTATAGGTCACGACCCCGGGAGTGTGCAGGGATGCGACACCTTCCACCTGGCGTGTGCGAGTGTGTGTGGTGGGGTGTGTTTGCGCAAGGCGGGGAGGGGAGGGCAGGGCATATGCTGCCCATTAAAGACAGGAATGCCTTCGCAGAGGAACGGAGAGGGGACAAGGACGTTGGGTGAATCCCCCCCCACCCCAGCTGTCCGACACCATTCCAGGCAGGGGCGATGACAAACTGCCCTCCCGTCCCCCCTCCAACCCTCCCTCCCTCCCTCCACCACTCCCTCCCGCCAAAAAACAACCTCAGACTTTAAAAATGGCCCCACACACGGCGGAGCTGCAGGAATCCAGGAGCACGTGTCGTTTAGTGAAGTGGTGGGTACAGGCCAACTACAGCAATGCAAGGCCATGACCATTAACTCTGGGGTCAGATACTGTCACAGAACCCAGAGTAGAATGGACGACCCCATTCAAGTCTTCCCCTGCACAATTTTACCTCCGAAGACTAAACTGACAGACACATCAATGATATACAGGCAGGTTGAGTGTGCCCTAAACGGCCCTGTATTTTTGACCAGGGCTAATAGGTGATAGCCTGCGTCCTCAACGGCACTCTATGTGGTCTCCTGCGATGAGGTCACGCCCTTTGTCACTGTGTGTTTTTCTCCCCCTAGTCCCCTCCCTCTCTCCCTCGTAATTACAAGAAGAGTGGAAAGCAGCTGTCACTCACTCTCATTCCCCTTGAACAGAGTGAAGACACTTCCCTGCACCAGCTTAATCCACCCAGGTTTCCTAGAGGGAAGCGTTCAAATCACTGGCTCTGTTTCACAGTGGATTTATTTGAATTTTTCAACCAGTCTTCATTGGGACACAGAATCCAGTAGCCACTGCTTTTGGTGCACATTAACCGTTGCATTGTGGGTTTTTAAAATGACATGAAATGCCAGAAAGAGGACAATTTGAACCAAAAAAGGAAACAGAATCCCAAGTCCAACAAAGATTGAACACTGATTGGGCGGGTTTTTCCATTGCTCATTAATTAAAAACATGAGTCATTTAATTTTCTCCCAGAAGACACCATACACTAGCAATAAAGACTCAAATTTTAAATAGATTACTCTAGATACCTGAAATACATCCACTGAAATACCTTTTTAAACTAGCAAGCATGAGTATAATGCTTAGTGGGAGGGAAACCTGATGAGTATAATGACATATGGACAGAAGCCACTCCAGTGAGACATCACACCATCATTCTCTACAGAGCACTCTGCAATACGCACACATGCACACGCACACACAGGTAGTAAAATAAAGGAAAAAGACACAGGAGAAGAATGCCCCGCTACAATTTCTTCACAATCTACACTAAACACTGCTCAGAGTCTTTATTTCAAAAAGGAAAATGGGTATTAAAAAAAGGCATGCCTTATTTCTAAAGCATAATTTGTCTGTTTTCTACATTTGAATAAAGAACACAAAGGAATCTCCACATTTACACGTTTATCCCAGCACTGTATTTAGCCAAGCCTGAATCCGTTACAGGTTTTCACTGGACCGGCCTGCTACATTAAACCCCTACTCACATTAATGACACCATGTTGACAACACCGCGGCCACCTGCAGTCCGGTGGGGTCTGGTGACAGAAGTGCTGAGATTATGATGCGAGCGACCCAGCAGCCTCTGGGCCCGGCCGAGGATACGACTTCAGGTGACCTTGGCGAGCAGCGCTGTCACTCACTCGGAGGATTAGCTTAGCTCTTGTCCTTCCGGCACCCTCTTTTCATAAAGATGGGAAGCTCGACAGGGGAAACGAGACGACTGAGCAGATGCCTGAGGTTAACTTGTGACTGTGGGTCAATCTAGCTAGCTGAAGGTACACCTCAAATGGTACCCCGTAACCTTTGTAGTGCATTGCATTTGACTAGATAACCCTGGTCAAAAGCAGTGGACTTCATAAACAGGTGGCAATTAGGGATGTATTCTGGGCAAACTACAGCCTCCTCCAACTAGAGAAGGTTGATCAGGTAGTAATAACATTTGGTTAATAAATGCACAGATCTAGAAATGGATTTCAACTAGTAAACTATGTTATGGATGATGAAAGCAAATATCTTCAATCCGTTTTGGACACTGCCCAAGTGGTTTCCAAATCTCGACAGGCCCCAAAACAAATATCTGTTGCTTTTGGAGATCAGACATATATAGACAGAATAACAATGTATCATTTAACATCCGAATTCCAGGTTCAGCACTAAGTGGGAAACCAAAAGTGGTTGTTGCCAAATGGGTAGAAGGTGACATTTGGCAACAACTCTTTTTGGTTCACTACATTATCCCGATTTTGCACTTTTCTCATACAAGGAAAATGTCAAGTGACGTCGCTCTGGTTTTAATTTGTTCACAGACGATGGCTCAAGCCCCTTAGTAAATTCCCATCTCTTTCTTTTTTTAAACAAGTTCCTCTACCTCTCCCCTGAAGAGTTTTACTAGATAAGACTGACTAAAAACAGACTGAAAATCTCGGAGGATTAGGGAGAGAAGAGGGGAGCTGCAGGGACAATCATATTGCCATAAACTGCCTGAATTGATGTGACAGCGTCACCGTTATAACATCAACATGAACGAGACAGTTTAACTGATTTCCCCAAACTAGTGATAGCAGTTTCCAGTCATAAATTGCCCATAAACACATTTCTGTAGTATAAACTATTTATCCCAATGAATCATCGGAATGCTGGCGCTAAGTGGTCCATATTGCCAGTTTCGTTCATGTCGCAGCTTATACAGCCTGCCCTAGGGGGTGTGCTACAGCAACATTGGGCAGGATATAAACCCACTGTCCCACTGGTTTGTTCCGGGGGTGGCAGTGTAGATCAGAAAGACCACCCGGGGCTCACTGCAGTTCAACATACCCGGTCTTTGTCATCGGCAACGTCACACAGCACATCATCCAGGTCCAGGATGCCTCCGTCTCCGTGCTCCAGTCTGTTGACCTGTAACCAGTAGCCCGCATCCTGGAAGCACAAGGGGGAAAATCATCAATTAAGTGCCTGCAGGGGTCAGTCGGGAGATAGTTAGAGCTTCGAACGGAGGCCACCCAAGGGTTGCTTTGGGCAAGAATAGTCTGGTAAATGGATCGCACTCCGTACACAACTTAAGGAATGGAAATGTGTGCTGTGCATGTCCCCTTTCTCCCCAGCAAATATATAGGGAAAAGCGTGAGAAGGCATGAGCGTGAGGGAGTAATCTTTAAGGCCAGTCTGGACAGGACTTAGGAGATGGTTGTGAGAAGATCGATGTGAAAACGCTGATTGTTAAAATGATCAACCCACAGCCCTGGGGGAAGCCTCATTATACAAGCACTACACACTTGTCAGTCCTCTACGATCCTGAGAGGAATGACCTGCTTTACGACATGATTAGATCAATTTTGTGTGAGGGCCTTGACAAAACAAGTCAAAACAAACAGATAGGAATCTCTGTAAAACAGCCCACACTGTGTTAAGAGTGATTGAGAGGAAGGAAGAAAAAATAAAAAGAATAAAACAGCGACAGAATATATGAAGGAGTGAAGGAAAAAGGAGTAGGAGAGAAAAGGTAGGTCTGAGTCCAAAAAAGTTAAAGAACCATAGACAAACATAGCTACCTGGCTTAATCAATCAATCAAATGTATTTATAGAGCCCTTTTGACATCTGCAGTTGTCAGAAAAGTGCTTTTCCAAAACTAATCATCGAGATGTGTATCAGTGCCATACAGCCTGGCCCACAGTGTAATATTGTATTCTACATGGTATGACTGACCTTGGCTGTGAGGCAACTCTGAACATTGAACCCTGACAGTTGTGGAGAATGGACACATCTAGATGACTAGCATTCTGACAGACCCATCTCTCACTTCATTTACACTGTGTCCGACCACAAGAGATTATATCCAATGCCCTCCTACTCAGTCCTCAAACCATAACCACAGAGATATAGAAAAGAGAGCATGACGGGAGAGAAAAAAAAAAAAAGATGACCCAAAGGTCTGCACTAATAGCCTTGCCTCATTAATGCAACCATGGCAGGCTTAGGAGAGTCAAAGATAGAGATGCGTCCTCCCAAGCACATTCCATTATGTTCTGTTTCTAATCATTTTCATAAGACACACTGACAATGTTAGTTTTGAAATCTGAACTTAGCAGTGGGGCTAAAATCCATTGGGTTAGGTGCTAAAGCTTTTTACAAGTTGGCCAGCTGATCTTATATAAGTTCAAGTTCAAGGTTCCTTTTTTAGTAGTGGTTGTAACACCACTACTCGCCTCCTCAAACAGGAAGTTCCTGGTTGGAGCAGAGGGTAGAGCACCTGTCTGTGGAATGGAAGGACCTGGGTTTGAAACAGACTTTTTCTTTACCTAACTTACAAATTCAGCTGTCAAAGATTTACATAAAATAGTCTGCATAGTCCCCGGAGACCAGGTTGACCTACGATGCAGGCCCACCTTCAGAGCAGAGAGAAAGGAAAAGTCATCACCAAATTCATGACTACCACGTCGGGGGTGGGCTCAATCGAGTGGTCTGTAGTAGTGGGCCGAGGCGGCGTGCTGGTTAAACAGGGTCAACTACACCGAGAGAAGTGTCAAAAACATTCCTAGAGGCCTCAGCACCTCCGGTAAAAATAGCCTACAGTAAATAGCGTGGCACCAGCAGCTCAGTGGGCGTCTGGCTATGAGGTAAACAAGGGCCAAGGCGATGGCGTGACGGACTGGAAACGAGGCAGGCATTCAGACGTTCTCATGTTGACGACCCCCCAACGGGAGCCCCTGAGGAAGGTGGTCATGCGTGTGCATTATTGACAACAATGCATTAAATGGAGAATACATTTAAAAACAAGTTGAACTGCAGCATCGGTGCACGCCTAGTAAAACATCTGGCAATGAAAACAAGCGATTCTTAGTTCAGTTAGGCTCGGATCGATTCGTATGGGAACTTCCGTTCCTAGTAAAACATCTGGCAATGAAAACAAGCGATTCTTAGTTCAGTTAGGCTCGGATCGATTCGTATGGGAACTTCCGTTCCTAGTAAATACAGCGCAGCTACTTGTTCTTAGTCGAACCCTACCGTCACATGAACACACGGTTCAGATTACACATCCACCCGTTCAAGGGGTGTATGGCACCTTGAACGGCCGCATTTTGTTGTTCTCTCTTCACGGCTGAAACCTGAAAAGCAACGCCAGATCAACCCCGATCTGATAGCGGGCCTCCCACCCGTTGGCTTGTCTGATTAGCATTTGCTGCATGTTGCTTTAGGACTGACACCAGATCAGCAAAGAGGTGTCCGTTAGTCTGGTGGCATAAATTAGTTAACAGGCCAATAACAAAGATCTAAATCTCTCGTCCAATAAGAGCAGTTTGAACTCTCAGTACTTGTATACAGCCCTAGAAACATTGTGTCATTGAGAAATTGTCTTTTATCCTGACCACTTGTTTTTAAAACAATCACAGTAAGACGCTTAACAGTTAGCACGAAATGAATTGACACAGAGGGAAAACAAAGGGGGAAAAAAGACCACATTGGACCTTTAAAAGGACCTTCTCTGGGGAACCATCCCGAGATAAAGCAGAGCGCTGTGGGCCCTGGACTCAGTCCAAGTGGGCGTCTGGAGGTTCAGCTTCAGTAAACAGACAAGCCAGACTGTCGATGGCGGCTGCAGCGTCGCCAAGCACAGCTAAACAAAGGTCAGTCTGCACGAGGACCAGTGATGTCCTGAAGGAGCAGGCAGGCCAGATAGACGGACACAGATGGATCGCACGAGACAGCAAAGTATCAATCTCTCCCTCTCCTGTCTGGTCTCTTCAATCTCCTTTCCTTCGACCTGTATCCCATTGAACGTCCCCTGTATGCCCTCTTTCACTCACAATTGCTCTTCACGTAAAAGGTCTCTGACATAGGTTTCAACTGATGTCAGAGGCACAGTACATTCTGACATTCTGGTACGAGTTTGGGGTCACTTAGAAATGTCCTTGCTGAAAGAAGGGTTTATTGCCCATTAAATCAGTTGAAGAATACATATGATAAAAATTACAGACTTCTACATGCTTTGTAATTGGGAAAACCTGTGTATCAAATACTTGTTCTCCCCACTGTAGGTGTACAGAGGCCCTTTTTCAGCAACCATCAGTCCTGTTTTTAAATGGCACATTTTGTTTGCTAACCCAAGCTTGTACAACATTTTATACTACCCCCTTCACAGAACAGCACAAACTGGCTCTAACCAGAACAGCGAGAGGAGTGGGAGGCCCCAGTGCACAATTGAGCAAGCTGGACAGATACATTAGAGTGTCTAGTTTGAGAAACAGACACCTCACAGGTCCTCAACTGGGAGCTTCATGAAATAGTACCACAAAACACCAGTCTCAACGTCAACAGTGAAGAGGCCAGAGTTGCAAAGTAAATCCATATCTCAGACTGGCTAATAAAAAGAAGGGCAATAGAACACAGCCACTGGACAGAGGACGATTAGAAAGGTCGGCATCCAGCCATTCACTGTTGACGTTGAGATCAATTTGACGATACTTTAAAAATGGACAAAAAAAACCTTTTCTTTCCCAAACAAGCTTTTAAATGGTAGTGTACTTCAAAATTAATTTACAGTACCATCCAAGCACTGAAGCTGCCTCGACTCCTGCAAGGCAGAAGTCCTCCTCACCACTTAAGCCCCTAGCGGGTACACCCACAGATCTTTCACTGTGGAACGGTGTTTGGGCCAGGGCTTGAATACCACACGTCTTTCACTGTGGAACGGTGTTTGGGCCAGGGCTTGAATACCACACTGATTCACTGGTATACGGTGACATTTCTGTCTCTTATAGCTGCTACTGTATGTTATGGCAGACCTGCTCTTACTTCCTCAAGCTCTGGGAATGCTGACCAAAAAATAGATGAGATGTATTCAAAGGGTTCTTTTAATACCCCCATGTATAAGAGTGTTTTCGCTTAACAATTTGAGCTTTTGTTTAGAGCAATAACCATCTTGTTAATTCATGGTCATTTACATGAACTGAAGATTGAGATCTATGAAGTAACATGCTCAGATCAAATAAAAAAACAATGTTATTTGACACATTTTCTAAGTGTTATTTTAGGAGTGCATTTTGACACGAAAAGATCCAAATGGCCTTCTACAATTTTTGCAGTATTTAATAATTTTTTCAGCATTGCGAGACGATGTCAAAGCTTTATTTATGCTACTTATTCTTCAGCGAATGAAATTAATACTATTGAGTTAAACTATTACTGCGAAAAAAATTGCACCCTTCATTTGTCAGTAAAACATTTATGTTTATAAAGTAGAAACATTTTCAATCCAAGTCCAACACTGAATAGAATTGAAGTTGATTTGACTGCAAGGATTTGGACACAACTTGTGTTAGCTGTCGACTGAAATACATAATATGTACATAACATGTTTGGTGTCCTTGGCTTCCATATATTTAAACTAGGTTACAACATACCACCTTAAAAACAAGCGCTACAAATTATACATTTTATTATGAACAAATAATGATCAGTGAGTTTTTCTTCATTTAATTCAGTTTCTGATATCGTGATGTTGAATCGATCAATGGAGTTCAATCATCCCCTCCTCCATTATTTCCCTCCATCATGCCCCAGCTGGGCCATCCACTACAAATGAGAATCCCATTACAGGTTTGCCATTAAAGGCTCATCCGCGTGCAGTTCTCTGCGCAGCCGACAGTAATTCAAGGCTTCAGCATAGCCCTGGGGTTTACCGCAGTGCCCCCATTTCTGAGGTAAGTTAATGCTGAGAATAAACGAACGGAGGAAAAACACAGGCAAGCACACGCACACAGACCTGAGAGCATAATTAAGTGACTAGACTGCAGATAAAGCACCTCTGTGTGTTACGCTGGCGGATGGAGAGGGCCAAGTGATTGAGCGCAGAGGTGGCAGCGGATAAAACCAAGACAATGCTTCTGCAGTCCTCTGGGGAGAGATTGACAAACATCATCCCAACGCAACGTCTTTCGGAGTAATCCCCCCCCCCATATCTAACAGTGTGCCCATGTTACCACCACGTACAAAGGATTAGAAGGAGAACACAATGGGATTCCTTTATGGCCCTAACACCACCCTATTCCCTGGGAAGCGCACATTTTTTTCCACGTGCTGTGTAAAGACACGAAGATCCCTACGTTCACTCCACCAAGCCCACACCAAAACCTGCTGCAATATTCTGCATCAAAAACTCCTCCTCCTCTAAATATACACTATACTGATGTTGTAAACATGTACATCAACTGGAAATCTATGCATATTACATTCCAACATGTCCCACTATTAGAGCGCCAGACCCAGAGCACAAAGGACATAGCTAAACTAGCGCATAGCCAACCTAAGCCATGGTTGACAGCCTGGGATGCTGCGGAGACAATGTGAATATCATTCTCCCAGAGATATTCTATCATTCAAGATAGAAACTCATTAGGATGATTCCGGATGAATCGATTGCTCTATTGGTGCACTGCACATTCCAACGTCCCTAAACACCAGTTCCTTTTGACCAGTTTGTGCCCGCTGGATCGGTGCGCACATTTATGATTTATTAGGGCTGGGAATTGCAAGGGCCTTGATGACACTTAGGTGCCAATGCCATATGCATTCCCTGCAATTCTGTGTACTTGCAATTAGATTTCATTGCGACCATACGTTCAAAACATATCGCTCGATTTAGCGGTCTACTGCCGATTAGCGGCCGATCAAACAATTACCCGAAGTGTGTTATTTTCAACAATCTAAGAAAACAAATTGACCCAACATCAGTTTAATTAGTTGGTGTCCGTTTCTGTAGAGTGGACTAATAAAGCACCAGAAAGTATCTGATCAGGAGGCTGCCGATTGACCACAGTAGACGGATCGCCCCGGGTGACTATAAATAAAGTCTGGCTGCAGGCACTCAACATTGAAGGCTAATGTGAAGGCAGACAGACAAAGAACGATCGGACTCCAACGTTGGTGACTGGGACTTTACAACCTTAAACTGGTATCCGCCTGAAAGACACGTCATACATTTTTGCTTACATGGTTAGGCTATGATAAGGAAAAATACAATTGACACACTTGATCAGTGGGTCCCTAGCTTTTTCAGTGAATGAACCACAAACAGAATTTTGCTCTGCTTGGAGTACCCCAGAAGTAGCCCCTCATGTCAATTTTACTGGTGAGCCTATGGTGTCATGAGTATTCTGAAGTACCACCTGCGGATAGGTTAAGTACCCCCAGTGGTCCACCGCACTAAATATCTGGAGCAGTTTGGTTTCGATGTGGGAAATGTGCACCACACCCAGAAAGGCTCTGCTCCAGATCTGTTCATAAGCTTTGTATTTTGCCACTCAATTGAGACACTCGAACGCGCCCACAACGGCGCACTCGTAAGAGCTCAGTTCCAGCACCACCCGGGCAGGGACAGCGCAACAGCATTAACCGCAATCAAGCACGATATAAAGACCAGTCCACACTCCTCTGGACACTCTCCCCAGAACAGCTCAGAGACACCGCACAAGCTGAGGACATGTTTGGCAGCGTCTTTCGTCGGTCATTTGTGAAAACGGCCAGGCTGAAGGCAACATCTCACTATGGACAGTGTCTCGGTAATGAGATGCCGACTGCTTAACCCTATGGACACATCCCAAATATATTTCCTATTTGTTTTGTGACCCTTCCCACTACCAAATCCCATAGGCCTTTGTTCTAAAGAAGTGCACTGCTTAGGAGACATGGCATCATTTGGTAGGCAGGCGACTAACTGCTGTCAATGGTAAAGTCCAACCTGTAAGTGGTCCTCTCAGCGTGGTACCAACTGTTACCAACCAGAAGGTCCCGTGTTAAGCTGTGCAATGAACGGACAATGACCCTGAATGACTCCTGTTACACAGGGTTGAGGAGACGGAGAATAGGAGTCAAAGTGTGACGTCGTAAACCATAATATTGCATCGCCGGTCTCAACACAAGAAAATCAATATTTTGAACCAGCTTCCTCAAAGTCGCTCTCTCCCCCACAGTCTCTCACCCTCCCCCCTCCAGCCAGCTCCAGCCCAAGTATCCGCCCGGTCCATGGCCACTGGGTCCCGTCTGAATAGAGACAGGCAGGGCTCGTCCAGGGCCAAGGCCTTCTCTAGTGGTCACCACTCTGGACACACAACATTGTTACAGGCAGACCTGCATAGTGGAATGGTGGAAAGCAAATCCAATCATGATTGAAGAGATTATTAAAAAAGAAGGAGCTGGGTGCATATACTAAAAATAGCCGTAATTACTTTTGAGTAATGAGCAAAAGCTGCAGCCTTTTAACTTTAGGGCCTGGCAGTGCACCTGAAAAGACGCTGTAAGACAGTGTTTCAGACCAAATCGGAACAGCCTACCTATATAACTGGCAAGGAGTTGGTGAATTTGAACTTGGAAGCCCGGCTTGAGGAGTGGCTGGGTTTACATTAGCTCTCCCCGTTTGATCTCAATCCACCTACAGAAATAATCAGCTTAACCAGAGGAAATGAAAAGCTTTCTAAACGAACGGGGAAAGCAGCGGTGCCCTTCACACTCTGACGCCACGACCTACACTGCTAAATCAATTCATCATCAAATCAGTCACACTCCGGCAGAGAAAACCCAGTGGAGGACAACAGAGGGCTATTCTCACCTTCCACATCACCTCCATGTTAGAGCAAAGGATGAGAAGGTGTGCGCCTCCCCTACAGAACAGTAACCCCACTGAGACTGAGGGCTAGGAGACTTCCTTCTGGCTGGTACCACTCCCTCTCTCAGCATGGTCCGAATGTGTTGTGGTCCAAATGAGGCACCAGAGCTGTGGTCAAAGGCAGTGCACTAAATAAGGAATGAGTGCCCAATAAGGAGACAAGCTCAGAATGGATGGAAGTGAAGCTGGCCAGATGGTGTCAGTTTAGACCAGCACCCTACAGAGAGCCCCTCTTAACTCAGGACATGAGTGAACCACACCACCTTAAAGAGAGCCCCTCTTAACTCAGGACATGAGTGAACCACACCACCCTACAGAGAGCCCCTCTAAACTCAGGACATGAGTGAACCACACCACCCTACAGAGAGCCCCTCTTAACTCAGGACATGAGTGAACCACACCACCCTACAGAGAGCCCCTCTTAACTCAGGACATGAGTGAACCACACCACCCTACAGAGAGCCCCTCTTAACTCAGGACATGAGTGAACCACACCACCCTACAGAGAGCCCCTCTTACCTCAGGACATGAGTGAACCACACCACCCTACAGAGAGCCCCTCTTACCTCAGGACATGAGTGAACCACACCACCTTAAAGAGAGCCCCTCTTAACTCAGGACATGAGTGAACCACACCACCCTACAGAGAGCCCCTCTTACCTCAGGACATGAGTGAACCACACCACCCTACAGAGAGCCCCTCTTAACTCAGGACATGAGTGAACCACACCACCCTACAGAGAGCCCCTCTTACCTCAGGACATGAGTGAACCACACCACCCTACAGAGAGCCCCTCTTAACTCAGGACATGAGTGAACCACACCACCCTACAGAGAGCCCCTCTTACCTCAGGACATGAGTGAACCACACCACCCTACAGAGAGCCCCTCTTAACTCAGGACATGAGTGAACCACACCACCCTACAGAGAGCCCCTCTTACCTCAGGACATGAGTGAACCACACCAACCTACAGAGAGGGAGGCATGCCCGTCCTTTGACCCTCCCAAACGCTGTTCAGCATTGGCAGCTAAAGTTTCCGATCCAGCAGACCCAGTTTAAAGAAGCTGGTACTAAAAAAATTTATTTGGCTTTAAAACAACACTCTTGTAAGCTCCATGTCCAGAATCTGCAACTACTGGGATCCTGTTATTAATTTAATGTTAGACTTTGAGAATAAATAAGTCTGTGGCATTTCCCCTAGAAAGAACTGCAATTACAACAAATGAGCGAGCGTGAACAAATCTAATCATGATAATGCACATGAATTAAGTCCACATTATCCTCAGAAAACATTTTAAAATGTTCATTTCATTAAGCTTATGCAAAAAATATAGTTTGGTCGTCTCCGGGTAGTATTAAACCTAACTTGGGAAAAAAACTAAATCCCAAATGGAACCCAAATCTTTATATAGTGCACTACTTTTCACCAGTGCCCTGTGGGCCCTGTAAAAAAACATTTACAAGAGAAAATAGAGTGCCATTTGGGAAGTTGCCTTTGTGTTTAAAGGAGTTGGTTAATATTAAATGTTGGCTGCATTTATCTGCATTAAATGAAGCATCCAAACCAAAAACATACTATGGAAACTGCATAGAGGCGGAAAATGGTCTGCAGGAATTCACTTACGCTTTTCGGGAAACCAAGCCATGAACATTTTACAAGACACAGTAATATACTTTCAGATCCATAGCCACATTGACTCCTAAAGAAGGAAATTGTTGGCACATCAGGGTTACCTTCTACTCTTTGAAAAAATCTTTTTTAAAGAGTTTAATCTTGACACCTAAAAATGCATTCATGTTAGGGTAAATTACAGACTAACCTTAGGGACAATGAAAAGAGAATAATGAACACTCAAACTGTACAAGGAGAGCAGCAATTTACAGTTAAGTCAGGTCAATGCTTCGGAAGAAGCTGGAGGTCAATGGGAGACAATGTCAGAGGGTGTCCTTCAGATATACTGGCTGTCACACTGCCAATATCAGCCCTTAGACCGCTTGATATTGGCAAATTAAAGACTAAGCTAAAGAAAAACTGTCCCAGAAACAAGCAAAGTGGCTGCCAGAACGCAGAATTAGAGCTTAACTTGGCAGATGTTCGAACTTCCTCTTTACCTTTTCGTGGACAAGAGGAAAGCTGACTTGGGACTGAAATACTGTAACCCAAAACAAATCCTTTATTCTTTTAAGTCACTCTTCCGTTGAAGGGATAAGGTCATTTTGAATGAATGATATTGCTTCGATTTGAGACCAAACCACTCCTTTACGGTTCCGTTTGTCAGTGTGGAGACCTGTTTGGAGGCCTGTTTGGCTGTGGGACGTGTCCGAGCATGAGATAGGAAACCAGTTAGAAGTTGGCATCCCAAATGGCATCCTATTACCTACGTAGGGCACAGGGTTAGACCAGATTGGAAAAGGGAATCATTTCGGGAAAAGGGTGACATTTGGTATGGGAAAGCCCTTTGCTAAGGCTCTCTTTGACACGCACACAGAGTGTGGAGTTGGGAACATGATCCGCAGTGTCTCAAGAACGACTTGACTAAGCACCAACTGGCAACATGGGTAAACACGCAGACAAGTACGGTACACAACAACGGTTTAAAAGAAACAGGATTTATGGTCACACCTCAATCCTAAACCCAGGACTCTGTGACACTAATCTATACCCAAGAATGTAATCAAACCTTTAAACAATAACAACATTCTAATTCAACCAGATAGGCCATGGCAGATTGTCAGAATAAAAACAAGAAATGGAGGAAAAACCTTGAAAGTTAAAACAAGCTCCCCTATACCTCATTTAGTGCACTACTTTGGACCAGGGCCCACATGACACGGTAAATAAGAGTGCACCGCGTAGGGAATAGGGTGCCATTTTGGACACGGAATGAGGCTACTACCTGGAAGGCCCGACATGTCTCCACCCTGAGCCTCTTCTTCAGGGTGTAATGGTGTTTCCACATCAAATCGACCAGTTGTCCTTCTACACTCAGGTCCTCCGGCCGTCCGCTCCGAACTCGCCTGGCCACCACCACAACATGGCTGGGACATTTCACTATTGGATTTGTGGGAGAGAGACTATGAGGTTCTGTACGAGGGCCCCGTGCAACTTGATAACCGCTTTGTTCCTGCGACGTTACAGAGGCCGTATCACCTCGTTAGTTATTGATAGCGCGCAGCAACGTGGCAGATGGTTGGGTGAATACCCACAAACACGTCAACACACGCACACACAACTGGCTGCGAGATCAAATTAACTGGATTCAGTGTACATCTCAGATACAATTAAATATATAGAAATGGAACAAATGGATCAAGCAAATTATGACCACTACCCTGCTGTATGATGGTTATGATGGTTAGAGCCTGTGTTTTACAAGGCACCCTATTCCTAGGCCCTGGTCAAAAGTAGTACATTATATCAGTAGCAGGGTTCTGTTTGGAACGTGCCCTTGGAGTCTGAGGTTGCTGAAGAAGATCTCTAGCCGTCGCTGGGGGAAGTGACTCAGACAAAACATCAAGTCGAGGCAAAGCAATTCCCATGATGGCCCGTTTACCGTTTCCAACTAGTTATTTTCTGCTCCCAGATTGTGCTCTGTGATAATCTCTCTATATCATCAGAACAGACCACCTCAGGGTGAGGGCTATAGTGCATCGTCGCTGCTGGATTCAGTCCACAAGAAGGCAGAAAAAGACAGTATGTAATGACGGGAAATATCTGAGGGATTGTGTACATGAGTCATTACAACAGAGAAATGGCAGGGAAATTTGATTGGATCCCAAATTCATAAATAAACATTCCCTTTTCAGAAGAAGCCCAGCCCACTAGCAATTAGCACAGGAGTGAAGATTACTTTGTGCATATCTGATACAGAAAGCTTTTGCAAGCTTCATCTGTTAAGCGTGGAGGCAGATTCCAATTTTAAAACATCCGACCAGACAACAAGAGGGCAATAAGTGTATACCCATCAGCAGCTTACCTACTGGCTTTCAGATTTATTTACGTAATGCAGTTAACACGACAGCTAGATATGGGTTTCTACAGACAAAAGAAACCGAGGGGACCTACCTGTTCTGTAATATAGAAGTGTTTTATTTTTATAAAATAGCAGGAATAAACTGTCTACAAAAAAGGCAGAGAAGTACAGGCAATACTACGCCCATTATTATCAGCTGAAACATTCCCATCCAGTTCCATCCTACTCACAGATGAGTACACTTGACTTTCTGTAACAAAAACAAACAACTGTAATAACAGTACATAAAAAAGAAAAGGTTGTGTTTTTGTAGTATATTTTAAGATAATAATGACGACATAGACAAAAACATCCTAATACTGCATAATACTTAATACTGCATCAATGGAAAATCTTGACTACATTGTGTTGTGAGTTTCAGGCCAAATCACCCAGCCCCCTCCACATCCACATACAACTTATATAGTGCACTCTTTCACCAGCCTAATGGATGACAATTTGGGACCAACCCTCTCCGATTTCCTCTCTCCCTCAATGGCCAAGCCGAGGATACGTCACTTCCGCGACGTCACCACGATCAAAGGCTTCTGGGAGTTTCCAATCAGGCAGAACAGTGGGAGAACCACAGCTTGATGTGGAAATGCCGCTAGATTCCTCGGGGACGTGGCGCAGGGGGAGGAATGAGGTGGCGGTGCACGGCAGGGGGTGCAGGGCGCCATATAGAACCGGCAAGAACATCAACCTGAACAGAGGCAGCCGGAGAACAGCCGGTGTTGTTTAACTTGTGTGGAGTTGATTAGGCAGAGGCTTGGCCTTCATCCGGAAAGGGCGAACTATACAGATTGCCTGGAGGCCTCTGGTAATGATGTGGTTTACCTAACTGGGAGTACACCATCATTTGGGAACTAGGTTCTAAGTCCTCCTCTGCCTCCTACTCCCACTGGGAATAAAGACGAGAGCCTGCAGTTCTTATCTGACAAGCTCACTCGGTTTAACCTATTGTCCTGAAACTAAACAAAACACAGGACTGGACCCAGAGGAATACACTGTGCCACTCCCCTACGTAGGAAAAAAAAGAAAATGTCAAGGACTCCGAAAACCTGTTCTTCAATCGGAGCCGAGTGAGGTTCATAGGCTTTCATCTTCATGCATGCAAACTTAAAAGATCAAAATAACAAAAAAAAACAGTTTTTATAAAGTGCACAAATAGAAAGCCAAGCAGCTTAAAAACATGTTGCAGTGGATGAGATAAATACACAAGTGGTTGAAAAAAAAAGGTTTCAAGGGGATCACATTTTAAATCCTTCAACTAAGAAAGAGCCTGTGTCCTAAACAGGATGGTTGGTGAACAAAAAGCACCACGATCATCTGATACACAGAATCAAGCTGACCATCAGACATGAGGTACAAACGGCACAACTTTCAACTGGCATCATCCGTCGCCAACCCAGTGAAAGAAGACATATGGTAGCAGACCCACTGCTGAGGGAAGAAGCCAGACTGCAGTTTGCCAAAACACACCTGAATATGCCACAATCCCTCTGGCACAATCTCCTAGGGAGAGACGAGACCAAATTAGAGCTTTTTGATAAAACACAAGAACTTTATGTATACAGAAAACTAAAATTACACCATCAAAAGAAAAGAACGAACATGGAGGTTCAGTGATGTTTTGGGGTTGCTTGGCTGCTTCTGGCTCAAGGTGTGGCAGGAATTGCATCCACAGATATAGGAAGTGAGCATGCAGGTGAGCTCAGAAGTTTGCAGACCCTGACAGAAACTGACATATTTGGGCACTGATTTTGAAAATATGACTGATCATGACGTTTATTGATATTGATCATATGAAGCATTTTTTTGTCACACGGTTGTTTGGCTCTTTTTCAAATCGTACTGATACCAGAAATCACCCAAAAGGCCCTGATCAAAAGTTTATATACCCTTGAATGTTTGGCCTTGTTACAGACACACAAGGTGACACACACAGGTGAAAATGGCAATTTCCCACACCTGTGGCTTTTTAAATTGCAATTAGTGTCTGTGCATAAATTGCCAATGAGGTTGTTAACTCTCACGTGGATGCACTGAGCAGGCTAGATACTGAGCCATGGGGAGCAGAAAATAACTGTCAAAAGACCTGCGTTACAAAGTAATGGGACTTTATAAAGATGGAAAAGAATATAAAAAGATATCCAGAGCCTTGCAAATGCCAGTCCTTACTGTTAAATCACTCATTAAGAAGTGGAACATTCTGTGATCTCGATACCAAGCCAAAGTCAAGTAGACCAAGAAAGATTTCAGTCAAAACTACCAGAATACTTGTTTGGGATACAAAGTCAACCCCACAGGTAACCTCAGGAGAAATACAGGCGGCTCTGGAAAAAGACGGTTCGGTTGTTTCAAGGAGCACAATACAACAATACTTGAAAAAAATTGGCTGCGTGATCGAGTCGCCAGAAAGAAGCCTTTACTGTGCCAACACCCGTTACAATGTGCCCGACAACACCTTGACATCCCTCAGCTTCTAGGACACTAATTTGGAGTGACGAGACCAAAATAGAGCTTTATGGTCACAACCATAATCAAATGTATTTACAAAGCCCTTTTTACAACAGCAGTTGTCACAAAGTGCTTTACAGAGACACCTGTCCTTAAACCCCAAGGAGCAAACAGCAGTAGTGTTGGATTTCAGTGGCTAGGAAAAACTCCCCAAGAAGCAGGGATGGAAATTTAATTTTTTGTCCACCGGCCACTGTGGCTGGTGGATTTCAAAATCTACCAGCCACTCAATGTTTTTACCAGCCACTTTGTTTTTAACCAACAATGTTTAACGGCATGTGAAAATTAATACTACAAGACCTACAATACTTAAGCAGTTTATTTAATCTCAAGTCTCATTGAAACTATTAGTTTTGGCATATTCTGAAGCGTGTTGACCATCCCCACTGTGAAGCATGGTGGTGGCTCACTGATGTTTTGAGGGGGGGGTGAGGGGGTGAGCTCTAACGGCACAGGGAATCTTGCGAAAATTGATGGCCAGATGAATGCAGCATGTTATCAGAAAAATCTGGCAGACAATTTGCATTCTTCTGCACGAAAACTGCACATGGGTCACTCTTGGATGTTCCAGTACGACAATGACCCTAAGCACAAGGCCAAATTGACCCTCCAGTTGTTACAGCAGAAAAAGGTGAAGGTTCTGGAGTGGCCATCACAGTCTCCTGACCTGAATATCATTGAGCCACTCCAGGGAGATCATGCAAAGACCTGGAGGCATTTTGCAGGGCCTCATAGACAACTATTACAAAAGACTGCACACTGTCATTGATGCTAAAGAGGGCAATACACAGTATTAAGAACTAAGGGTATGCAGACTATTGAACAGGGTCATTACATTTGTTTCTTTGTTGCCATGTTTTGTTTTATGATTGTGCCACTCGGTTATGACCTACAGTTGAATGTGACCCATAAGAAATATTTTACCTGCTCACTCATGTTTTCTTCACAAACGGTACATCCATTATCAATTCCACAACGGTATACAAACTTAAGAACAACTGTATCTTGGAAAATGTCAACTAATTATAGAAACAACTGGGAGTTACTTGAATAAAGTGTAAGGGTGCCAATATTTTTGGCCACAAATGTATGTACAGGGAGACAGCAAAGACATTTTCAGACACACATTGCTTTAGAAATCCCTATACCAAAGTAGCCCTTTACATAGAAACGGAGTTGAAATCCAGAGACAGGGAGATGGACATGAAGGGACAGGGAGCGAGACACAAGAAGCAAGGAGGAGGGGGCGCATGTGCGTACGTCGGATAGAAGGAACATCTCCATTTCCTCAGACTTTCCCTCAAAAGGGCAACGCATCGCCTTGGGAAAGGTCACTGACGAGCTGACAGACGTTTCTCCTGATCCCTTTTAAATCAAGTGCGCTAGAGAGAAGCCGCGGACGGGAGGCTTGAGCGTGTCGAGTCCCAGTCTACGTGTCCCAAATGAAACCCGGTATCATAGCACGCGTCATTGTGTGCCCTACATAGGAAGTAAGGGTGTCAATTTGGGAGGCCAACAACGCAGCCAGTTGAGAGAGGCAAATGACGCCAATATGGCCACTGATCCGTGCACGACACTTCACACTGCAAACGGCAACACGTAAAAAAGAAAACCATTCGCCACGTCACCCGCAACCCGGCGAGTGAGTCATCACCACTGGAGGATGCAACCATGTGATACAATAACCTGTTTGTGCCCTGAAGCCTTTCAATATCAGTGGCGCGGTAAGTACCCGTGTGTCAACATCATTCAGGAGATGTCCATTCATGTAAAGTTTGTTGGGAGAAAGAGAGACAGGTCTGGACAGGCAGATAAACAGAACCGGCAAATGCAGACGGAGGCAGTCAGCTGGGTCAGGCCTTGCTTCACATTCGGTTCGGTGCTCCTTTTGTCCGGGTGCAACATGGATCCCAGCCTTGAAAATGTTGCAACTGGCACAATTGGTCAACACTGGGAGAGCTAGCATGCATCAGGCAGCGGTCACACATTCTGCAGACAACTGCACCCCATCTACAGCTCTGTCCCTCAAAAGGCCCACAAACTAGGCACCTAAAAATCGGTTCCACCACTTTAAATTCAACTGACATGTAAAGGACGTCTTTGGTACAGGAAAGATTTGTTTACATCAACAAAGCATGTGGAAAGTGGGGAATTGGCACTTGAATTGAAGTCAGTGCCATTGTCCCAGGAAACAGTAAAAAGTTATGTTAACATTTTACACACTCCAATCCATCGGTTAACTAACATCAATACAAAATAGGCAGTTTTCAACAAAACTATTTTACGCTAAGCTGATCCCTTAAACAGAAAACTGTCCTTCGAAACATCTCAGGCCATGCCCAGAATACATTACAATATCACAAAGCTCTGTGAAAGGTATTTAAAACCTGCTTCTGAACACTCCAACAGACAGCCCCACCTATTATAGAGTGCCTCCTAACATTGTCCCAATTGGCACCCTTTTCAAAAGTAGTGCACTACACTAGAATCAGGCCAGCCGAAAGCAGCGAATTAGCTTATACCTTGCAAATAGAGGTTGGGACAGCAACCTTCATGGTCAAACATAAAGGGTTCAGCATGAAAAGTAATGGTCTTTCCCTTCGCCAGTAATTGTGGGGCCTAAAATTTGATGGAAGGGCAAATAACAGTGACAATAATAGCATCAGCTTCCATTTGCGTGTGTGACATAAAATGTAGATAACGTGGGTCTGTAAAGACCAGAAGTCTCCAGAGAGTCTTAATCGTGAGGTCATTATGGGTACGGTATCGCGGATGAACGCCTAAAGGTGTGTTATCGTTCCGATTCAGAGGTTTGAGAGGGAAGGGAAGCCGACAAAGACGTTTAGTGCTCTCGGCAAGCAAGCGGTGGAAAATGTTACCTTGCGTCTGAGTCTGAAGGAGAGTGGAGGGCAGAGTGCAGGACGGCGAGGGGGAACAGGGAGTCCGGATAATTCTAATGTATGAGTGAAACGCACCAGGACAGCATAGGGTTCAGTCATCTATTACAAACCACACAATGTCAAATGTAGCCTTGGTCCAGAATAACCTCAGTCAAAGGATTGAAAAGGGAGGATTGTTCAAGGTGCTTTCTTATTTCGAATCACCAACCAGCCTAGGTTGGAGTCTTAATCCTTGCAAAAATTGTATGAGTGAAAAAAAACAAGACAAAGCGTTGTTTGCGGTGTATTTAATGCAAGACGGATTAAGAAGATGGCTGGCCCTTGCTTGTGTTCCTTGGCACGAGCAAGACATTTTCTGTTCCCAGAGCGGCCTAAGTTGATGTCATTTACAAAGCCTGTCACAAACAGCCACCCTGATAACATTTAGCTGGCAGGGTGGCGGCGGGGGAGCCGTCAAACGGTGACCGATGACACCTTGGCAGTGTGCCTCTCAAGTCCGTGTTTGTCCATTCAAAATGTAAATCCCAAACATGTCTGTTAGTAAAAATAAAACGTGGGCTATTTTGTTATAGAAAATCTTCAATGAGCCCCTGGGAAACAGAGGCGTTTCTCCTCACCTTGACAGTAGATATTTTTTATGAGCTCCAGACGGGAGGAGCAGCTACAGGGCTTTCGAGGAGGAAATCACAATGAGAAACTAAAAGCCAAACCCATACCTCAAGTGCATTCTACATCACATTGGCACTAACCACAAGTGAGAGCATTTGCTCATCTAAAGTATTTTATATTGAAACACGTATATACCGAATGTGAACTATTACATTGTGCAATCATTGAATAGGATTCATTTAGGATATCAACGGCACCCAGGGATTAACCAAAATGTTACTTCCACTGTTAACATATCCCCCAATTTGGAGAGGTGTGTGGCCAAATCTGGTGACTGGTTGACATTTACTGTTGGCAGTTTTTAGCTCAGGGCAGAAAGAAAGGTCTCAACTCGACAGCTATGGGATTCGATCTAGATAGCTTTTGGTTTCTGTCAGATGCTCTAACCCCTGTCTGTGGCTTGTATGCTGCAAGTAATAATATTAGGAATGACTCAAATTGAGGGTGTAAATTAAAACCCATCCTGGGTCCCAATATAAACGCTCATTGAGAGCAATATAGTTGGGCAATCATTTTATGTAAATGAGCCTTGCTGAATGATTAACGTCTAAGATCTCCACTCTACGTTCCGCTTCAGACAGAATTCACCTACAAGCCACTGACAACACAGATGAATTGCCAACAAAACGAACCCAGCTTCATGCGGAACATCAACTGAAGCAGTCAATATTCAGATCACAGTCTGATAAAAGCGAAAGCTGACTTCACACAAACGAGCTCTTCTTCCCTGTGTTTGTTAGTCTGCCTCCTTGTTCCGCCCACGGGAGGTTGAAGAGCTCCCGCAGGCACGCCACAACAGGTCATTAACTTGTCTTTTGACAAGCAAAGAGGTAGACAGGGAGGCAGGCGGCAGCGTTTGCACCTCACTCAGGTCAAGGCTGAGGGCCACACCTCTTTAGGCCCAAGTAGCACCCTATTTTCTAACGGCCGCCGGTCGAAGAAGTTCACCGTGAAAGGGAGCAGGGCGCCAGTGGGACTCTGTGTTCACACTTTGTGCAGGCCAGGGCTTAGGGCTGACGGCCACGCCTCCCATCGCCCAGCTGGCACAGAGTACTTCCTCAGCACTTAGTCAAGAGCACGCCAGCGCATGCTAAACACCGGGGAGAGCTCTCGCTACAATGCTCAATCTGTCTCCTGCTTCTCTACCACAGCATCAACTTCGAACACCCGAATAATGAGCTTTATAATAGAAAAACAAGATAATCAGGGGTGGCAGAGACTTGCCTTTTCACTTTAAAATCATGGCCAGACAGACGCCGTCAAAGTAAAACCAACCATACAACTCGGTGCGCAAGGACAACGGCCTTGAGACCTTCCAGGTGGTGTGGCACTTAGGCGCTCTTTCATTGCACCATGTTGACCACCTCTGTCTAGGTCAGAGCACTGACGGTCACTAGGTGATGAGATGGGCTGCCACAGTTCCATTATCCCCCATGGCAGCAGATAGCCCAACAGTAAGAGCATCTGACTAGTAACCAAAAGGTTGCTAATGAATCCTTGAGTCTGCCAGGTGAAAACTATGCCATTCTGCCCCTTAGCAAGGCAGTCAACACCTACTGTACTCAGGATGTTGCTACATTTGAAGATGTGTTCTCCCTCAGCTAATTAAAAAATAAAATAAAAATAAAATTGTCTCTTCTGAATTAAGGACACAAGGTTAATTTTGTAAGTAAGAGAAAAAACATAACATTAAATTCCCTAAAACCTCAATATACATTTATATCAAGAGACAAGTCATTCAAAAACGAATGACTTATTTTCTGTCAGATGCACAATTTGGCCAGTCTTGGCCATAAAAACCTCTAACACTCAACGTTGGCATTAGCATTTCGCATGTCTCTCAGTGATAACTTGCTCATTCGTCCTGAAAGGATATATTTACATTGTATTTTATAAAATAATTTTCTGGCACAACAAAGAAGATCTTCCGATGTGTAGATGAGGTAGGGGGAAAAAATAAGTAAATGCTTGACACAACAATCTGAAAATGTGGTGCAGAATGTCTATAGACACTAGGTTTACAGGAGCACCATTTAAGGACAAAAATGAAGCTGGAGTGTTTTCAAGAAACAGAGTTGGCAGCAGGGAGGGAGCAGAAACGCTCTTGGGCAGCACGGCAGACAGCTGGTTTCCTGGCAGCTCTGCAGCACAGTACGGCGGGCAGCGGACCCGTGCTAACATCATCTTGTCAAACGGCGAGAGAGCGGCACACGCCTCACACAGCATGCCATACCATCCCAGGGCAACCAGGGACAGGGGAGCCACACGTACTGGCAAGGAGCGACATGGCTTGTGTACATCAGACGCCTTCCATGACCCTGGCAGGCCGACATAACACCGATTAGGCCTTCTTGGTCCAGGTGAATCAGGTGGTAGCTCGGCATTGCAACTCGGGCCGCATTTCGCGGTGCGCTCAGGCGCTCTCACAGAATGAATATTCCAGTGACACACTGGAAAGACAGCGGGAGGGGGTGGAGGGGGGGATGCAAATAGGAGATTAAAACAAAAATCCCACCAAATTAATCTTTCATCGAAAACCGTTCCGCAGATAAACATGCATTTCTGTGGTTTTGGACAGACCGCGGTACAGGCTATGGTTTAATGTCTGCAGTCTTGCCAGGGAACTGAAATATCAAATCCCAGTGGCTGCTTTTAAAATAGGACCCCATTTCCTGAAATGTAAATTTGCTAGAGCCTCTACGTCTTTGGTCAAAATAGGAATGTTGATAATAGGGTGCCATTTGGGACTAGGTCTGCGGCTCTGCAAAAAGGCCAATAATCAAGTAGCTGTCAGCAAGGAGTGGGCTCTGCTGGAGTCTGAAACCTAAAAGGATCCTGTTCCCTATCGAGTGCACTACCCTTGACTGGAGCCCACAGGGTCTTGTCAAATGGAGTGGAGAATATGGAGCAGTTTATGACATTTTAGTCATTTAGCAGACGCTCTTATCCAAGGCACTTACAGTTAACCATCATAATGAAAATATTACAAATTAAACACTGATAATTAAAATCACAAGATATACACTGATTTGTATTAAATGCTGGAGCACAGTTTTATGGTTGTTAGATACAGACGGGTATAGCCCACTTGCATCACTAGTTAATAGCCACTTTATTAGGTACTCATTGGGATATGCAGACTATTTTACATAAATCCATGGCACCCAATTTTGTATGTTACATTACAAATGCACTCCTAAAACATATAATGCATTACTTATTGGCTAAAATATCACGTTACAAACACTACTAAAACATTTCACAGTACGATTTTGCCCAAAACTTCCAAGCCATGTTTCAAACTGGCAACGTACAGCTCAGAAGAGGAGTGTCCGACCAACTGCTCCATACAGGGACTAGGGATTAGGGGGGACGAGTAATGGCCTTACCAAGGTCACTACAGTATGTAATAAATGCATTTCAACGTTACTGTTTACGTTAGGTATCACAGCACTGGGGTTAAGGTTTGGGAAAACCCATTGTAACATATTGATCTTGTAACGCCACTACTCGCCACCCCTGACAGGATTTTCCTATTTGGAGCACTGGTTAATGCACCAGTCTGTGGAACCAAAGAATGCAGGTTAGAAACGTTCTGAGAATTGCTATTTTTTCAGGATTATTACTCTAACGTTACTTCAATTTACGGAATATATCTTGAATTCGCTGTCAAAGATTTACGTTAGATAGTCTATGTCTTCTAATGAGTCCAGGTTGCGACATCTCACAGTACCTGCTTAATTTTCTGCCACACATGCATACTGTGAAGCTCCCATTCCACCTCATCCCAAAGGAGCTCTATTGTGTTGAGATGTTGGTACTGGGCAAGCTTTTTGAGTAAACTGAAGTCACGGCCATGTTGGTAGAACCAGCTTGTGATGATGTGTGCTTTGTGACATGGGTGATGTTCTGCTGGAAGAATCCCTATGTACTGGTGAGGTAGTTCTGGTGCGGAAGCCCATCCACTCGCAGGTTGGATACATTGGGCATTCAGAGATGCCCTTTTACACACCGTAGTGAAGTGTTGTTATATCTGTGGCCTTTGCATATCCACGTGATCTGCCATTAGACTATGTGTTAATGAGCAGGTGTGCCTAGTAAATTGGTCACAGAGTTCTTGTACCACTAAACCGCTACATTTCACATGACACAGACAACCTTGGGTTAAACAGCTCATGGAAAATTATCAAAAGCCTAGCCAACCGAAAAATGGCACAGCTCAACCAAAAAAAGGCACTAGCCTGAATGAAGCAAAAATAAAGATGTCAGCATGTGAAGGGTCTTTAATGGAAACAAATCGAATTATCAGGAGTCGTTGAGTTTCTGGGAGGAGTGGAGAGATTCGGGCAGTACATTAGAGCAGTGGTGAGACACTGATTCACTGGACAAGCATTCCTCGGAGACAATCCGCTCTCTGTCCTCTGCGGTTCGCACACAGGCCTTGACATTTCCGTGAGTGTTCGGTTCTGGGGAGCTCACAGGCCAGTCTTCCCACAGAGATGTGCTTCTGAGAATAATAACTTAATCGTGGATCTGGAGCTGACAGAAGAAGTGCTGCATCGCAAACTACTTTCCATGCAGACTGGTTAAAATGACCCTATCAAATCAGCAATTAGGAAATAGACATAATCACAGAATCCACAAGTTAAAACAACATTTAATATTCCATGATGCACATTTGAACCATCATTTTTCCAGGTGAGTATGCCAAGAACACATTATTTACAGCAGTGACCTGTGAGGATTTAAGGGTTAGTAGAGAATCAACTGAACATATTTAACACTTGCACATTTCCCCTTTAACAGATAAATAATGTATTTCTATTACTGAAGAGGGATCCAGAATGCCTACATTTCTTCTTTTGAGCTTGAAGTCATATTTTACTTAAAAAAAGAAAAATAAGCCTAAACCAGAAAGATCCTTCTTCAAATTCAACCTTGATTGAGGCAGCATTCCATCATAACAGCCAGATAAAGACCAGCTCCAAAACTAATAGTAATTCCTAGACATTGATTGTTGATAGAGAATGACAAACACTAAGGGGAGAAAACCGTATTGTTAGTTTGGCAAGGAAACTAACTGACCCCAACAGGAATCCAAGGTTGAGAGTTGCTTCAGCTTCTACAATGGCCATATTCTGAGTGCCAGGGTTCAGCCAAACAGACAGCCAGCTTCTGCAACGTCCCCCACGGCTTTCCACAAACACACTTCTGTTTCTGCTGCTGAAGAAACATTTTGATAAATAAACTAGGCTGAGCCCCCAACCTTGTGGAAGAAAGTTGTGCAGACAAAGGTGGTCAAAGGCATTAACTCAGAGAGCAAAGCATGTAGGGGATAACGCAATAGCTCCAAAAATAAAATGGCTGCCTCACTCACTTTCAGAAGTTTACATTTAGCTCCTTCCTCAGTTTATGGAAGACCTAAACCCAGAGCTTTTTGGCAGCGGCAAAAATCTGACTTAAACCCGAAAACTTGGCCTTGCCTGAATCACGACACGTCAAAGTGTAATAAAATGTCCGTTAGTGGCAGCTGGTAAGAGGCGAACGGCTCGTTCTAATACATGAAATGGAACCAATGGAACCACAGCCACTGCTGGTGCCTAGTCTGGACACAGTCTAGGAGCACACGTGAAGAGGCATGCCAATCAATGGCTGGTTCCGTTTCCCAGGAGCACCCCATGGGACCATATGTGGCCATATAAGCAGGCTTAATTCCCGCACAGCGGCCATGGGTAGTGCCAATGCTCAAGCTGACTGGACCTCTGCCAGGTTGCAAGTAATCTGTTTGCATAGCACTCTGTAAACCACTTAAACGCTCTGGTCATGTTATGAAGTGTTATGATGTAGCTTCCCGTTAGTTCTGGGAGGCGTTGCCCTTGAGGATGCCCTCCCCTGAACCTTGGAGCACCACAGGGTTAGCATCCGGTACCATGACCTTTGCCCATCGTTGGTTACACATTTCATGATAAATGTTCTCCCGCCATGATGGGACGTAGATCGGGGGGGGAGAACGTGCCAAAAGTTGAACAACATTTTCAGCTGATTCTTTCGATTGGAACTTAGAGCGGACAGGACACCTTTTTGGAGCAGGCCTCATTAAAGGCCGGCTCTGACTCATGCCACACTAGTACAAATGATATGATGATATCTCCCTCTGAATTAGGAGGCAGGCCCATGTGAAAAGGAGCGCATTTTGTAGAGAACAGGGTGGCATTTGTGACAGGACCCTCAACAGCTGCGGCCAGTTTACTCATGTCTATACACTGTGTTCGGTCTCCTTCAGGGAGAGCTGACTGAGGCATGGGTGGCCTCTTTTATTAATGTGTCAACATGTGGTTTTGGACAAAGGAAAGTCCCCTGCACACAGCTGGAACTGGGTGGAAATGGGTACGAACCATGACTATGCTATTCAGAATGCCCTTCACATTACACTGCCTGTTAACCACAAAGCTGGCACTAACATTATGGATTGCATAGAGACAACCAATAGCTCTTCACAAACATAATTTCATTGTGGGAGAGAAGAAACTATTCAAGCGCCTTGCCAAAAACATGCATCAGTGACACACTCCACAGTAAGCAAGGCAAGTGGCCCAAATGCCATTGCCTTTTCAGTGCACTACTTTTGACCAAGGCCCATAGGGGTCTGGCCAAACGTAGTGGACTAGATTGGGAGGGGGAATCTGTTTGGTGCTTGCCCCCGGGGATCACCACAGATGATCGCACAAGCATTTAATCCAGCAGGAGACCAAGCACACAGCACTGTAACAAGAGGACCAAAGGGCCTCTCCGCGCATGTTCATTTGGCTTTTTATTTCACCCAATTCACCCATTTACCATTATGCAAGTGCCTTGCTCAAAGGCAGATAGTCATTTTTTTTCTTGACCGTTCAGAGATAAAAACCAGCTACAATTCAGTCGTTGGCCCGATGCTTTTGCCCATCACGTACTTTGCCAACTCCGTGGCATTGGGAGTCGAACGATAACACAAATAAAATGGCACCAGAGCTGGGGACCTTGTATGGGCACAACTGAGCAAGGTCTGACTCGTGCATGTATTGTGTAGAGTGTTAAGACAACAATGCCTTTGACAGTCTGGTTGAACGTTGATTGGAACAGCCGTATCATAGGACATCCCATAGGCACTGCAGTGCTGTAACCTGCATTTCGAATCCACTGCACCTTGCAAATGACCAGAGAATCACTTCTCACATGCCACAGGCTCCACACAGATTTAAGGCAGTTACACTATAAAAATGGATCCCATCTCTTTTCATGGTTGCAGTAGTTGCCTAGTAATATTCTGTTAACAGAATGTTACTATCCAATAATTGGGTTAACTTTCAACAGAATTATGTTGTTGACTACACTCTTTGGATGAAGGCATGACGAGCGAAAAAAACTAACTCTTCATCACAAACGGATCAGTTGAAAGCTTTGGAAAAAGATGTAAGACTCCTGGGAAATTAACAAGCCAAGAGCCGGCCAATCAGCATCCTACTGGCATTCATATTTTTGACCTCCAATATACACCAATACCATTCTGTTGCCTGGGTAGGCCCACATATTTCCAACACACAGAAGTTGCTTACTGAAACATATGAAATGTAATTGTAGATCATGTCTAAAAGAAATCTAGAAAAACTGGGTTGCTAATCTATGAAAAAAATGTAATATATACACTGCAAGTTTTAAAATGTACACCTCTGACATCACCACACACCTTACTAACTTGTGTCATCCCATAAAAAGCAATAGCTCTCTCACTGTCCATCCCTCTTGAATATTATGCAAATCAGAAAGTAGTCCACAATTAAAAGGGAACAGGGTGCCATTTAGACACGAGCAAGAAATTAGTTAAAAAAAACAACAGAATACGGTCCATAGGTCTGGGCTGCAGCTTCTGTATTGCTGCATGCAGCATGTGTTCAAATCCATAGGTCCAGGCTGCAGCCTCTGGAATGGTTTTCCAGGTGACTGGAGATCCTACATATTCTGAGTACTTGCTGGCCTCATCCCAAATCATTTCTATGGGATTGAGGTTTGGTGATTGTGGAGGCCAGGTCATCTGATGCGGCACCATCACACTCCTTGCTGAATTTGCCCTTACTCAGGCTGGAGGTGTTTTGGGTAATTGTCCTGTTGAAAAACAAATTGTCCACTAACCATATAGGATGGCGTATCACTGCAGAATGCTGCTGCAACCATGCTGGTTAAACGCGCCTTGAATTCTAAATAAATCACCAAATGCAACCAGCAAAGCACCACCAGAACACCACACCCCCTCCATGTTTCAAGGTAGGAACCACACATGCAGGGATCAACCCTTCGCACAATCTGTCGCACAAACATTGCAGTCTGAACCAAAAATGTTACATTTGGACTCATCAAACCAAAGGATAGATTTCCAATCTTTCTTGTTTCGTGGCCCAAGCCAGTCTTTTCTTATTGATACCCTTCTTTGCAGAAATCCGACCATGAAGGCCAGATTCACTCAGTCTCCTCTGAACAGTTGATGTTGAGATGTGTCTTTTATTTGAAACATCCAAAACATTTATTTGGGCTACAATCTGTGATGCAGTTTGAAGCCAATTTCTGAGGCGAGTAATTGTAATGAACGTATCCTCTGCCGCAGAGGGATGGTGGTCCTCATGAGAGCCAGTATAATTATAGAACTTGATGGCATTTGTGACATTTTCCAGATTGACTGACCTTCATGTCCTAAAATAATAATGATCTCTTATTATTTGAGCTGTTGTTGACATAATATGGCCCTTTACAGTACAGATAATGATGGTCTTTTGTGTACCAGCCCTACCTTGTCACAACACAACTGATTGGCTCAAATGCATTAAGAAGAAATTCCCCAAATACACTTAACTGAAATGCACTCCAGCTGACCACCTGATGAAGATGGTTGAGAGAATGCAAAGGGTGTGCAAAGCTGTCTTTAAGGCAAAGTATGGCTACTTTGAAAATTAAACACTATATGATATTAAAAAAAATACAAAAATAGATAAAAACACGGCAGTGTTGTTCGTTCCAGCAAGATGCATTCCACAGTAACAAAAGTGGATGTTTCCAGACAGGGTGCTAGGCAGTGGACTGGTGCAGGAGGGCCATTACGCTTGTGCTCAAAACTGCAACGTGGTCCCTATTTAGTGCACTACATCTGACCAGGGTGAATGGGGACCTATTAAGCCTTGCTTACAAAGCAGGGCACTATAAAGGGAAGCAATCATAATTTGGGATGCAAACGGTGTCTGGTTGACTTAAGCTGTGATCTTAACACAAGATATAAGAACAAAGAGGGTTTTTGACAGTCTCTTGACAACCATCTGCTTCAGAACCCAACTAAAATGGTCTGGGTGGGGAAAACGCCTAAACGACCAAAGAGGGTTTCTTTTTTTAGATTGTTTTCCAGGGAGTTCTGGGATTTCAAGATCAAAGCACAATGCATACATAATGAGCGTTTGATTTTGGGGCTCATTTCCAGGCCAGTATTTCCACACGTTTTGCTCCATGCCGCCAGGTCCGCCTCTTAGTTAGGCTAGTATAAATGCTATTATCATGTTTTTGCAAATCCCAAGCGGGTCAGCCAGAAAAAGAAAAAAAAAATGCTTTCATTATTGGTCTTATGGGAGAGCACAAGATCTTCATCCAATACATAGGAACCTCACAGACAAACACTCTCTAAGGTAATTTATCAATCACATAATTGACTTATTTTTCTGCTACAATTGTTTTATTTAGATATATAAGTTGTTAACCGCTGAAAAGGTCAATTGTTGCATGTCACCTTCCAAGGTAACATGGAGCCATTCAAACAAACACTTCCAGGAGGCATCTGGGCACTTTTTATACCCACCCGTGTAATAGCAAAGACAAACATGAGGAATTCTATTGCTGCTGGGATATCTTACTAAAAAAACAAGCCAAGTCTCAAGAAATGTCCGGTCACTTCTATAACATGGCCCTGCCACCACAAAACTACAGATACGTTTTCTTTTTTTCTTTTTTTAAGTGACATTTAAGTTCACCAGATAGAGTATCAACTCTGACCACTTATCACTTTCATTTTGCAGATATTGAGCCTATACTAAACCATTGAAAATTTAAATGAAATATGTTAGTGTATAATTTTTGCATTCATTCAGGGAATGTGTCTCAATATGGATTTGTGTTCTTCATATCATAGCTCTACACCAGTCAGTCTAAAGATAGGTACAGGCCCACCATTCTCCAGCCATTCACTGTCACACACAGACTTTGCTGAATAATTGAAAGGACATGCACTGTCTCATCAAAGTTACTAGCATTAAAACAAATGACACTGCTCCCCCACACGAAGATGAAGCGGGGCCATCTATGACTTATTCATGGAAGCATCATCATGGTCTTTCAAACATAGATCCAATATATCAATGTAATCACACTGGCCTCTTGACAGACATCTTAAGTAGCCTATAACGCGATATGATCCTGTGCTCTGTATCCACATGCAAAAACCCTGGTTTTGCTTGTCTCATCTTCTGAGAGGGGAAATTGCAGACGTGAATCATAGCCTGGCCCAAAAACTGTGCATCCCCAAAACTGGGCAGTCAAATGAAACCGGTTACCCTGCTCTCAACTGCAAAGGCCTAACAGTAAGAGCTGGGCAAAATGTTGTTGCATGCATTTGAAATGCATGGCATGTTTAAACATAGGTTTTTTGTTTTACATTCGTAACCGCCCAGCCTGAAATACAGGCCAATAAAGTTGGTAACAAAATACTTCAGAAAGGTAAAGTATTTTACGAAATAGTTTCCCTAAAAGGAAATGAGGTCTTGATTAAAGGTGGAGCTCTTTAGAATAATAATAAATACGCTTTGCAATAATTTACTTTTAACATTTAACGGGTGGTTTAAATCCTGAATACTGATTGGCTAATAGCAGTGGCATGAAACCATACAATTGGTATGACACCACATCAGTTTTGACTTGTACTGCAATAATTCATCTCTGGGGTTTGTGACATATTGAAATATAAATATTGGAATTTTGTAATTGCATGTTTTGTCCAAATGTAAACCATTATCATATTCTTATTTAACTATTTTCTAGTCAGGCCACCTGCAATTTCTCACTCTATCCTCCAGGGCCTGCACTCGGAAACTTGCGGATCACCAAGAATCTTCCACTTCCAGTTCAAACATGAGACAGAATGCGAACGAGCCAAGCTGAGAAACATTCTGAAGTTACACATGCATCATTATAGAAGTCTGATTTTAGTCTGAGTTGTGAGCGGCAGTCTTTGTTTGAAACTCTTTTTTTTTTTTTACTGATACTTAGCAACGTACATCTTAACTAGCTAGCTATCCCAACACCATAATAGGCTAATTAGCAAGAGAACAAAGAAACTCGAGTGCCAAATAAACTGTAGTTTTGACAATATTTGCAGACGAATAAAGTCAAATCAGAACAAAATAGATACGAAATGTTATGGGGGGATATATCTAGCGACGCCATCCCAAATTAAACATCTAAAGCACAGCAGCTTGCTGGTGCTAGCTAGCAGGCATCTAGCTAACTACTTTCATGGAATCGAATCTTGGATTGTTAGCTAGCTAGCCATTCAGCACTAGTATTATCTTACATCTGTACCAAATGGGTTTGTATCGTATTTCCTAGCCATGTAGTTAAATACAGAAGTTAGCGTTATGTGCTATTTTTTTATACGCATCTTGGCATGGAAAGGGTAAAGTCCCAAAAGAAGTTTCCATGGGTTTGCACAGGAGGACTTGATCAGTTATGGCGATACATCAACAACATCCCCTCGGATAAACTTGAAAATATGCTTATCATATGGAAATGAATTTGTTAAAAGTCTGGATAAAAAAAAAAAGACAGTAATAATAAATATTTTATTTTAATAGCGGTTACAAATTTGCGCCATTATTTGCCCGGAGCCTCACTTGAGGCATTGTAACATTGTTTCCAGTGATAATGCTGTGGAACACCAAAAACAAACGTGTGATACAAAGTAACAGCGACCTACCTTTGCAATGGCTTTTTTGTATCTCATAACGGCTTGCTGGATGAGAGTATGTACTTTAATATTTCCATCTCCGCACGGTACCACCACCCTAGTCCTTCCAAAACACACCGTCACTTTCATAGTTTAATATCCGATAGATGTTGTGCTGATTCGGAGGAAAACCGAGGATAAATTCTCCCTTTGAAAGGCAGCCGAAACATGAATTTTCTTTGGTTCTTGAAACTTATATCTTTAAAAAGAGATACGAACGAAACATCTTTCACCATCTCTCCAGGAACGACATTGTTAGCTGTTTGTTTCTGACCACCTGTTTAATCTTTCTCCCTCTGTTTCGACGTTTGTTCCCAGACTAGTGCAGGGAGCAAATTTGATCCACCGGGAGATTGGGGAACGGCCTCCACGCGCCGGTCAAAACGGGAACTGTCGACTGTAATGTATCGCTTGCGGGCAAGACGAGTAGCCATGCGTGCGTGAATAATTGGTTGTTTCGAAAATTAAAAAAGATTTACTTGAATTACTTCAGCATCTCAGTATTCAGTCATACACCAGCATAATTGTAATTTTCTGGTGCATTGCTTATGTGTAACTTATTGTTTAATCGTTCGAATGGCTCCCTTGCAAGGTATTATTTTAATATAAAGGTTATTTTGTCTGTGTATTTCTGACATACTATATAAAGGCAACAAGAATGTCCTCAAATTTTGGTTACATCAGAAAATGTGATTAATGGGAACAGGATTACCTTTCCCAGTTTTATATATTGTATATATATTTTTGGCTTCAGTGTTAAATTTAGGGTGGAATTTAAAATTAGGATTAGGGTTACAACTGGTATTAGGCGGTACCGGACTGGTCATATTCCACTCCTGCCCTATTAATTAAATATAACATATTACGTGATTAAATATGTAGCTAACATTACAGCTACTTTTCTATATTTTTGCTTATTATAATATTTGGCATTAGAGAAGATACTATTTTCATGCAATTCTACTTATATTGCCATGGGATGTAACTTAAGAAACTCAAAAAAGAATTGTCGAAACAATTTTGGAATTTGTCCCGTGTGTATTCTAATACTCACACTCATAAATACCTTACAAAATGTGTTTAAAAAACAACATTTTTCGATTTTCTTTTCAGCTGCACTTGTAGAAGGTTCTATTCGGCCTGTGGTATCTAATGAAATTATTACAAACATCTAATAATATCTGACAATGTCTTTCAGTAATATCTGATCCATCTAATAATATCTGACAATGTCTTTCAGTAATATCTGACCCATCTAATGATTACATCTATGGTAGTCCTGTTCCTAATCACATACCTGTTTTGTGGTGTGTGTGTGTGTGTGTGTGTGTGTGTTAGAGAGAGAGAGAGACAGCATGAGAGAATCTGAGCGTTCATTGAAGTCCATTCAAAACAGAAAAGCTGCCTGGATAACTCTTAAAAAGGCGTGAAGTCTGTTGAAAGATGCCTAGCCCAAACAACTTACAGTATTAATTTAAGTTTTAGTGCACAACTGCAGTCTGTAGAAGATGCTCTGGCAAACATTGATCTCCACCTGCCCAATGCTATTAGTGTTTTTCTCATACCCTGCCCTAAAACTGAAACCAAGCCCTAATGAAAACCAGAGCAAATCCAAGTGTCAAGCCTGTGGGACAGCTGCTTTGGCTTGGCACACAGACCAGCTCCTAAGAACATGACTGTATACGTGACATAATCCTTCTCTGAGCAAATCTGTGTCCCAAATGACAGGCTATTTCAAGTTGGGCCTTGGTCAAAAGGAATGAGTCATACAAAATTTAAGGCAGAAAATAAAGCCAATAGATGACAGTAGTTTAGGATCTTTCCAAACATATGTTTTTGGACTCGCAGTACAAACAGAAACACTTTTACACATGCTGTACACACTTAATGAAATATATGTATAAAATGCTTGAAATATTTTTACTTTTACATGCTGTTCTTGTGGTTTCTGTTCAGTAAATGTTTATCAACATGATAGAAGATATTGGTGCAAATTTTTCCAACTGATCTGGAAATATGCTTAATCATTATAGATTAATATTCTTTATATGTATTCTACGTTTGTATGAAAGATTGAAATTACTGTAGTGGTTTAATAAATAGGTTAAAAGTTAACTGAATATTAAGTTGATTGCAGTTTTTTGCCAAGTCAACATGACATTGTTGGGCGACACCTTGTGGAATAATTAGGTAATGCAGGCAAATGTAGTAGCCCTGTTTAACCTGGGGACAAGCCTACAGTCATACTACTTTGCTACAACTGAACTACATCTGTTTGTTTTGCAGAGACAGCTGCACACAAACTGTACTTGAAGATGATTGCGATGTTGTACAATGACACTAGGTGTTTTCAAGGTGTTTATGAACAAAGTCTTTGCCATGTCCTTTACCTCAATCTGGGGGGAAAAAGGGTTTTGGTTCGATCCCTCTTTCTCTGGTGCTGCATGACCTGAACAAAAACCTGCATCAGTTTTACTTTCATGGTAACAAGAGCATTCCCTACATCCACATACATCAGTTTTACTTGCATGGTAACAAGAGCATTCCCTACATCTACATGCAGTGAGGGAAACAAATATTTGATCCCCTGCTGATTTTGTCCGTTTTCCCACTGACAAAGAAATTGTCAGTCTAATATTTAATGGTAGGTTTATTTGAACAGTGAGAGACAGAATAACAGCAAAATAATCCAGAACAATTCATGTCAAAAATTTTATGAATTGATTTGCATTTTAATGAATGAAATAAGTATTCAAACCCTCTGCAAAACATCACTTAGTACTGGGTGTCAAAACCCTTGTTGGCAATCACAGAGGTCAGACGTTTCTTGTAGTTGGCCACAAGGTTTGTACAAATCTCAGGAGGGATTTTGTCCCACTCCTCTTTGCAGATCTTCTCCAAGTCATTACGTTTCGAGGCTGACGTTTGGCAACTCAAACCTTCAGCTCCCTCCACAGCTTTTCTATGGGATTAAGGTCTGGAGACTGGCTAGGCCACTGCTTCTTCTTGAGCCACTCCTTTGTTGCCTTGGCTATGTGTTTTGGGTCATTGTCATGCTGGAATACCAATCCATGACCCATTTTCAATTCCTTACCTGAGAGAAGGAGGTTCTCACCCAAGATTTGAGGGTACATGGCCCTGTCCATCGTCCCTTTGATGCAGTGAAGTTGTCCAGTCCCCCCAAAGCATAATTTTTCCACCTCCGTGTTTGACGGTGAGGATGGTGTTCTTGGGGTCATAGGCAGCATTCCTCCTCCTCCAAACACGGCTAGTTGAGTTGATTCCAAAGAGCTCGATTTTGGTCTCATCTCCCCACAACACTTTCACCCAGTTCTCCTCCGAATCATTCAGATGTTCATTGGCAAACTTCAGATGGGCCTGTACATGTGCTTTCTTGAGCAGGGGGACCTTGTGGGTGCTGCAGGATTTCAGTCTTTCACGGCGTAGTGTGTTACCAATTGTTTTCTTGGTGACTATGGTCCCAGCTGCCTTGAGATCATTGACAAGATCCTCCTGTGTAGTTCTGGGCTGATCCCTCACCATTCTCATGATCATTGCAACTCCACGAGGAGAGATCTTGCATGGAGCCCCAGACTCAGAGAGATTATTATTAAATCATCATTAAAATGCAAGTCAATTTATAACATTTTTCACATGCGTTTTTCTGGATTTTGTTGCTGTTATTCTGTCTCTCACTGTTGAAATAAACCTACCATTTAAATTATAGATTGATAATTTCTTTGTCAGTGGGCAAACGTAAAAAACGTAAATCAGCAGGGGATCAAAAAAGGGTTTCCTTCACTGTACATCAGTTTTACTTTCATGGTAACAAGAGCATTCCTTACATCTACATATACCAGTTATACTTTCATGGTAACAAGAGCATTCCTTACATCTACATACATCAGTTTTACTTTCATGGTAACAAGAGCATTCCCTACATCTACATACATCAGTTTTACTTTCATGGTAACAAGAGCATTCCCTACATGTTGTGATTTCCAACAAGTTTCCCTGTGAGATTACAATCATAGCAAATGAAGTGAACACAGGGAAGTAGTGAAATGTAAAGTTGATTTTTGGCAACAGTTTAGCATGACATCTTAAAATGGGATGGAAATGCCATTTCTGGGCATGTTCAAACAGCAGTCTGACTCATTCCTTAAACTCTCCTAGGGCCAGAGGGTCTGGTGGGCGATGCGTCTTGGCATCTCCATAACAACAAATTCTTAACACTGGCTGTGTTCCAAATGGGGCCTTATTATGTATGTAGTGTACTCTCAGGTCAAAAGTAGTGCACTAGGGAATAGGGCAGTGTTTCTCAACCCTGCTCCCGGGCGCCCCCCTGCCCTGCATGTTTTAGCTCTCTCCCTGCTCTGTCACACCTGATTCAAATGATCAGCTCATTATCAAGTCCTTCATGAGGTACATCAGGTGTGCTAGGGCAGGGAGAGACCTAAAACACGCAGGGCAGGGGGGCGCCCGGGAGCAGGGTTGAGAAACACTGGAATAGGGTAACATCTGGGATGCATCCATACAGCCAGGACCCTCATTATGCCATCATCTAAATACTTATTCCTGTCAGAAACAAATTAAAATCCAGCCAACTTCCAGAGTATATATGGACCCTAACTCTCACAATAATTCACAGTTACTCTCTTCACAACACCTTTGCCAGTTGGGACACCAGGAATTATGGAAATCTGTACCAAGGCATATTTTTTTCTGTGTATGTGTACACTAAATGTACTGGTATAAAACGTTCAAATTGTTAAAAGCTTCTCTGTCAAACAAGACCCTTTCTATGGAAATGTCCCAGAAAATGGCGAACAACTCAAAAAACGTCTGCAATTATGATATAGGTTTTGGTGAATCTTTAATTAATAATTGTTTTTATATCAACATCAACAATATCTGTAGTAATGAATAGGCTCTTTTCTATAATTTCCAGTCAAATCAATATTGGATTTAACAAGGTTCGCTTTTATTACAGGAGTGTTTAAAGAAAGGCTTATATCACGTAATTCTGTTTAGTACAATCATTCTGAACTGGCTATCAATATGTGAAACCAACATGTGGGTGTCAACACCTCTTATCCATTGTAAAGACTGATGATTAATCATGTTGGTTTTGTAGTAATTGGCTATTTTATTAATCTTGAATAATTACATTATCATGTTAGTGTCTGACAGACCATATTGTATAACTGCAACCCTGGAATACTGATGATGAACATGTTCACCCTTACCATCTGTGAAACCATAGTTTAATCATCTATGTGACGTTTGCATCCAGACATGAAGATTTGGCAGAATACAACTCTCACAGAACGCATGAGGTTCAAAGTATGTTCAGTTATAACAACAATTTAAAATACTTTCCCGGACCCCTGAGATATTTTGAATCCATCACCTCTGTTCGGATGGACCTAAGTGACTGCACTCCTTTTAAATCTGGCTACTTTCAATCCTTCATAAGACTTGCTAATACCACTATAGAGGACTTAATGGTAAGTAAGTAAGCCTGGGATTCTGAACCTCCTATTGGGTCTGGAGCCTGTTTCTTGTTTCTGAAGTGTGAGGCAGCTTAATAAATAAGTAAACCCCCTGGACAGGACATCAGGGCCTTAACCCAAATGAATCTGCTTACCTAATAATAGATTCATAATAGTTATCTGATTACATTCATATTAGTCAACATCAGGGAATCTAATCCTAGTGAGCTTCCTGGGGGGCACTGGACCTAATTTGAGGGGTAAAAAATTATAAAAATACAGATGTATATTGATTGATATATATATATATATATAAAGATAGCATATATATCTACAGCTCCGGAAAAAAGTAAGAGACCACTGCACCTTTTTCTTTCCTTTCCAAAAACGTTAAAAAGGAAGGTTTTGGGTGAGGAACAGAAGCGTTCAATTTGCAGTGGTCTCTTAATTTTAACCCTTCTGTTCCTCACTCAAAACCTTCCTTTTCATATTTTAATTACAGTCACATAAACTATGAAAATGTATGAAAATGTAGTAACTATGTATTTATTTTTCTTTAGGTCCACTTTAGTTAATATACAGTTGTGAATTAGAACATGATTAAACCTAGAGGGGACTATATACATTATCTGTCAATGGGAAATACACTCCCTCTTTGGATGAAGATAGTATTTTTTGGAGCACTTCTGTTCCCTATGCAATTGCATTCACAATGAAAACCATACTGGAGGGGTATGCACTTTGAAACCTAAGCAATCTGGTGCACATTAAACATGATTGGATTCCAAGACTGAAGACCTTTTACACACAGTAATATGATCATCAACAGAGAAGACAAAAAAACGTATGTAATTGGAAGGTAAAACTGCATGGAAAAATCTCAATTCGTATACCTCATATTCTGTTAACTCATCCCCAGTTAATGTTTGAATTGTTCCATACATATATTTGTGGTTAAGATAAATAGGAGAAGAAATACATTTAGAAACAACACCTCAGATTTGCATGGCACTTATACTGTTGGAATTATTTACTTGGATTACATTGTAATACTCTTGAGAAGGATGAGATGACCAATCATTTATACACATGTATTTAAAACACATTATTGTTCAAATTGAAATGTATATACATTTGTGGTAAATATGATTTCAACATGACAGTACTGTTAAAGCCCATTTCAGCAGAATGAAACAGGAACAAAAAGTGTAATGAGAAGCTAAACAACAATGACAACCTTTACTTGCACTGCAATATACACAGTATCGTATACCAGAAAAGTGGTGTGTTGGCCAAGTTAAGAGACCCTGTCCTGCTAAATATTTGCTGTAGATGGATGAAGATATTATAGCAACAGTTCCTTCCTGATGCATATTGTACATTATTTTATAGTGTAATGCCATATTGTACCAACAATTACCACAATTACCTATTTCAAGTAAACCTTTGAACTACAGCTAGCAGTTTTATTTCTTCATGTTCTTCTTGTTTAAGCCATTTATACAACAACACTTGTCACAATACAGATACCCAGCCTAAAACCCCAAAGGGCAAGCAACAAAAAATGTGCACAGTGGCTCAGAAAAACTACCTAGTAGTAGCTATCTGTAAATACACTAATTATAAGTCACCCTGAATAAGTGTCTGCTAAATGATTAATGTGTCAAATGTAATTGAAATAACTGTGAAATGTGGTTGTTTTTCAGTTGAATCCATTGGCTTTAAGTTGCTTTGGGTAAGAACTTCTGCTAAATGCCTAAAATTTCATTTTAAATAAGGTACAGTAAATGGTTTAATGTAATCACCCTCCTAATTTCATGACAAAAGCGGTTCAGTAAATGGGGTTGTGATAACCCCCTGTTGTAGATCTCTGTACCCCCTGTGGTCCCCCTGCTGTTACTGTGACTCACCATCTGGACTCTCATCTCTAAGACTGTGTCCCAAATGGCACCCTAGATAATAAAAGGTCTTGTGTAGCTCAGTTGGTAGAGCTTGGGCGCTTGCAATGCCAGAGGTTGTGGATTCGATTCACATGGGGGGGGCACTACGCCAGATTGAGGGTGTCAACTGCGGGAAAATCGAGTGACGTGTGTGCACTGCACAAAAACCTGACACAGTTTTGATAAAATTTTCTCCACACTTGCAAATCCCCAGGAGGGGTTGTTCGAAGATGTTGTGCATGTTACCTCAAAAGGTGCTTTCTTGCGCTATTGATGTTAGAAAATGTACTACCACTTTACTGCTATAAGCCTTCTTTGAAAATGTAGCATAATGTTAATAAACCCTAATTGTATTGTATGTTTAAGAAATAAGATATGAGGGGGTGTGGTGTATACCACAGCTAAAAGCTGTTTTTTGGCACAACACACGGCAGAGTTCCTGGATGCAGCATTTAGATTTCAAATTAAGCCATGGTATATTGACAATATATCCCAAACACCCCAAATAAACTTTAGATTCTGTTTGGCCTTTTGACCTATAGAGTATATGGCGTTTGTAAGCCTTTTTGTATCCAGTTGACTTCTGCTCACTCATGCTGTGTTCAAAATAACTAGATACTGAAGCACTCCATCAGTAATTGTATTCGTCATTTTCACAAGATTCACTTTTGTAAGCTAGCTGTGGACAGAGTTTAAGGCACTGTTAAGTTCTATTTTGAACTTATCAGCTAAGGAACGTTCGATAATGACACCCATAAATAAATTGTGTGCACAATACAAGTGAACTGTAATGATAATGTATAACTACAGACAATCCGAGATATTAATTAGTATTGATCATGAGGTTGCATAGCAAGATTGATATACTGTGTGTCACTGGCCTTCTGTGATGGAGGCTTACAGCTGTCTAGTGACCTCTTGGTTGTTTGGGAAAACAAGAGCTTCAGACACCACAGTTGTCAGTTATGTATCAGTGATGGTCTGGTCTACCAGTGATCTCCTGGCCCTCTGTGGACTAATGGTTGGTCCAGAGCATTCTTAACTCTGCTACACCAAACCCTTCCAAACACGCTACACAGCAAGCTACGCCCTTCACTGAGCTGACTTCAACTTACGATCACACAGCACACGTGAAACAGATGTCAAACATGCCGTTAGTAACAGGTTATCTTCCTCCACTGACAGTACGCCCGGCCCAACACTAGAGGCAAACTGTCAGTCCTCTCAACGGGTGACCACCCTCTTTTACATGGTTCTAACCGTAACAAAAAGACACCTACAGAAGCTTCGTCAGTTAATGTCACATGTGCACGCACACTGGATGCACAATAATGTAGGGTTGCAAGCCTTTAAATAATGACCACAAACGAAGACAGATTTTAAATATTCTTAGTAATAATTTAGTATTCCATGTAACTAGTAGGAACTTGATGTTCTATTGAAATAACTATATCAAGCTTTGTTGTTCCAAAGCGAAACCGAGTTTATAGCTAATCTTGCATGGACCACATCAAACCCAACCATCATCAACAAAAAACAGTCTTAGACATTATTAGTAATATTGTTGAAATGACATAACACCTTGGTACTTATCTAACTGAAACATATTATGTTGTTTTGATACATGATGGAGGAGAGCACTGTTTGCATCCAGCAGCAGGTTAGATTTTTTCTGAAAAGCTGTTCCAGACCTTGACAGAGTGAGTATCTGCTGCATAGCATACTAGCCCCCTCCGTTTTAGTTTAATGTAGAGATGATGATAGTCGCAAAAGAAAAATGAGCCCCCTTGCTGATACGATCTGCCCCCTCAGTTACTTTATCCTGCAGCCAGTGTTGCCAGGTGGGGAGGTTTCCTGGCCCAAGTGAGCAATTTATATGACAGTGCGCTGGCTGAAGCATTTCCATCCTTTAAAATGTATTGATAGCTAATGCTTTTTTAGACCACTGATGCAGCTTATCTACTCTATTGATTGAAATAGTACAACTTAATTTCCATAAAACCTTGAGGCAAACCTGGAAAAGCTTCTCTGCACGTTCTTACAACAGTCATTTCCCCCAGTTATTTCTGTTTCGTGTGGGCTTATACCCCCTCGCCGTTTTGGTGACTGTGTAAATCAATAGGACTAGCTAGCTTTTATAATTTTCACGATTTAATAGGTTAATGCAAAGTTAGATTTTACCTGGAAGTCACAGTTACTTTCTGTTTAATCGTAAACCAGCATTGCTCAGGTTTTTTAGGGATACAGTACAGATACCATGGTTGCTTTACCATTAACATACACTAGATGGCACATTCAGATAAGATTCAAATCTGACACTTCAAATTACAATGCGTTGTGAACAATATACTGTTTACGGATATAGGTTACCCTCAGTGCAAATGGAAAAATAATGAAAGCATTTTATTTGTATTTAGGCTCACTCTGTCTAAACTAACTTCCCCTCCTTATGGTTTCAATGGTTGTAATGCACAATATCAAAATGCGTTCATAAGATGTTTATGAACCAATTGTATTAATTATTTTCTACACTAAACATAAAAATAGACATAGACATTTCGAGTAGTCCATTATCTAGTAGTACCAGTAATAGAGTAATCTTTAAAGCTCCTCCCCTCTATTTTTTTTAGATGTCGTGTTCAGTTGGAGGGGACTACTGCTTGGTCGACATTTTAGTACAGCATCATCAGGACTGACGTGGGGACTACGTGGGCAGAGGCTCGAGCCATCCACTCCTACCATAATTAGTGACGAGTCTGACTACGTAGAAGTTTGGTAAGTTATTATACCGTAGCCTTGTCGGCAGACTCGAGCAGAGAAAGAGAGACAACACAGAAAGTTGAACGTTTTCAATGACGCATGGACAAACTTTCGATCCGGTTGTCGACATCACTGCACTGATTACTAATGCTAAATGGAGCTACTACTAACTGTAGTCAACTTATAATACAAGCACAATCTTCTTCCTGTCTGCTAGCTCACGCATTAGCGCAACAACTTTATGCAAGAAAACTATTGTACGAGACTATTTGTATGCTTATTTGCTAGTTGACATGGTTTAATAAGAAATATAATTTTATTGCAGAACAGACTGTGACGTTATTACTTTTAGCAACATAGCTGTTGCCTGCTACTACTTACTGAAGTACCTGTACGTGACTACTGTAGCTATTTACATTAATTGTGGAATTTTGTTGCGAGTCGCAACTTCTCTTGATCACTTCTACTCCATCGAAGCATAAATGATGCAACTCCATTCGTGTTATCTTTTTGGAAAGTTACTGAGTGAAAATGTCCAGAAAGGATCAGCAAGCCGTTGTCTTAAGGGGCTGAATATGACTACAGTACATATTAGTAACTAGTCATACATTTGAAATGGTTGCAACCATTTCAAGAGGTAGTACGCAAATAACGAGAATTTCAGACAGCGCATTTCGAAACTCTAGACTCCACCCCTTTTCATATCATACTTCACAGTGACAGAGTCTGAGACGCCAAAAAAATGTAAAAGAAAAACATTTGCAAAATTTAACAAACCATACACCTCATGCACATTCGATAGTCACTGGACAAAAACCCATTTTGTATATGAATAGTGGGGATGAAAAGTTTGGAGGTTTGAGTATAAATGATGCCCCCCCCCTCCACACACACACACACACACACACACCCTTATCAAAAAAGGCACCTTTACACATATTTTTAGAATAGTTGGTATTAAATACTATGAGAAGTCTGGATGAGGAATAAAAATAATATTTCCCAAAAGATACTTTGTAATCTCATCTAGCTAAGTACCCTTCCATTGTGTTCAAGTTCCTGACATTTTCAGTCCGATGACCATGGACACAGAGGTTGCGTCACAACAGGATGGAAGTGTTGATGACTCAATGTCTGATGAAGAACCAAGCCACAGTGAATCAAACTCCCCCACTGCTGTTCTCACCCAGGTAGCTACTTTGGAAAATGTGTGTAGTTGTTATGTTTGTGGTCACAGCCATTCAGGACCATTTCGTCAAAGTGCATCTGACTCTATATTCTGATTTGTTTGTGCTCTTACCAACCCCTTTGCTAATTGTCAAACCAAACATGGCGAGAGGATAAGCAGTTGACAGGATGGCACAAACAGGCTGATACTCAGGCTAGACATTTATGGAGTTTCCTTTTTCTCCAATCTTTGTCAAAGTATTGTTTAAATAGCTGATTAAAATGATTGGACATGTCCTTGTTTTCCCTCTAGGTTTCTGGATCAAGAGCCTCGGCTGGTATGACGGTTGTTCAGTTACCTGGTGGACAGACCGTTCAGGTCCAAGGAGTGATACAGGCTCCTCAGGCCTCTGTTATTCAGTCGCCACAGATGCAGTCTGTACAGGTAACTAGAGCTGCACTGCTTCCCTATACCCTCAGGGCGAGTCCTGAATTGCTCCCTGTCCCAAATGTACTGCACTACTTTATTAGGGCTCCATAATGGAAACTTGCCATTTGGAACACAAACTCATCCCTTCTACCCTGGGTGTTTTGTTCTTTCATGCCCCCCCCCCCCCCCGATAATCACAAAATGGATTTGGGTACTTGTCGCTGTAATTGCTTTCACTGTGTGCCAGCCTGGGTTATCATGCCAGGTTCTCGCTTATTGTACTGTTGGGTTTGACAGTGACAGCAGAGGAGTTGGCAAGAGCATAAACCGATCTGCAAAAACAGTTGTTTTTGTACCACTAATCCTAAAGACCAAACAATGGGTATCCTCACCTCAAACCGTGCATTAGTGTACCAGTGAAAGTGACTCTTTATTGGCTTTGTCTAAGAAAATGGGATCTGGGATTTAAGCTCATCAGTTTAACATTCATTCACTGGATGTTATCTTTTGTCAGACGGTCTTTAACGCAGCACAGTGTCTGTGTAAGATCGATCAGAAATTAGTGTGACACCTTGGCACGCCACTTTTCCTTTTTCCCCAAATCACGGTAACCAAAATTATTTTACATATCCCTCATGCCAGCCTTTTATTTTGTTTTATTTTTTACCATGCATAGAGCAATACAATATAATTTGGGAGTAATTCTCTTTTTCTGTATTCAGTAAGACATTTATTAATGGAGAGAGGTTGCCCTACACAACAATATGCTTTCATTGCCTGCAAACTTGAATAGTGTTTTGTTTGATTCAGATAACCTCTATGTCTGGGCTTGAAGGTGAGGAGTCAACAGACACACAAAAAAGACGAGAGATTCTGTCAAGACGGCCATCTTATCGGTAGGCAGACTTAAAGACATTGCAAATGTGATAATGGCTACGCTTTTAAATAACAAATTATTTCCCCAGTTCACCACTTTAAACCAAATCTGAACCATGATCAGAAGTTGTGGGCAAAAAGGGGAAAGGATTTCATTTAAAATACAACCACTACCCATTATAGGCAGGGATGTTTTTTCAACTGGTTTCCTCTTTCTTCTAGAAAAATCCTCAATGAACTGTCATCGGATTCCTCCTCAATTCCAAAAATTGAGGAGGAGAAAGCTGAAGATGAGATTCTTCCCTCAAGTGTCCCTTCAGTTCAAGTGCCAACTTCAATCTATCAGACGAGCACTGGCCAATACAGTGAGTTTAATTTGGTTCTGGTCATTGTGGTTGAGGTCAACCAAGCAACTCCTCATACAGAGTAAAGTGGTGTTCATTGCTAAAACAGCAGTAAACTACTTTGGATTTAATGTAGATTGCAACCTGTCAAGAACACCAAGATTACCTCCCAGCAGACATGTCTTTAAGTTACTTCAGTCTGAGTCAAGTCTCAAGTCACTGCATGCAAGTCCAAGTCAAGTCTCAAGTCTTTTAAGCACTATAGGCTATAGTTATAGTTTATTAGTCCAAAGCAAGTTCTTTCAACTTAAGGTGCACTTTTTGGGGATTACTATTATTTTATGGGCTATTTTAAACCAGCAGTTGATAATCTACTACACTACTACTGAATTGAAACATTTAATTCATTATAGCAAATGTGTTTTAATTTAAGTATGATCATTTTGAGGCTGGGGCCGGCTTATTCTATCTACTATTCTATCTGCCATTAGCCAAATTATCTGACTTTTTTACATAGGTTAGCCGTGAGCTAACAGCTCTTTGTGTTCTGTAAGGTTATATGAGTTAGCTAGTTATTAGCTACTGTAACTAACCATCTGGCAAAAATTAGAAACATGTCAGATTCTTGACAGCGTGCTAGCATTAGGCTTCTCACTGAATGTAAAAGATCTTTGTAGCCAAATGTTATTATGAATGGAACAGATGCACTGTCACTGACGTTACCTAGGTGACTTTCAACTTTAATTGCTTGAGCTACCAGACCAGAACAAAGCGGGAAGGCAGGTTTTTTCATTAGTTTTATCTATTCTATATTTACCTTCCAAGGCACAAGTCTAATGTCTACTAGTCCAAGTCAAATCCCTAGTCTTTTGAACAGATGACAAGTTACAAGTCAATTTATTGGTGACATAAGTGTGACACAAGTTAGTGAAACCGAGGGGGAAGAACCTAGGAAAGGATGTGGGCAGAACAAGCAGAAGAACGAGCTAGAGATCCTATTCTGCAGTATTATACTCAATATTACAAGCAGATTTAGGTGGAGATTTAAAGGATCTCCACTGTTAGCCATCCATGAGACCGTGTCTGATAGCTTGTGCTTCTGTATGTCAATAGTGAAGTAAGGTGTGGTGTTGTTATGCAGTAGAGCTTTATAAACAATAAGCATGCAAAGCATTGATCTACGAGACTTCAGATGGTCAGCCTGTTTTCTGATAAAAAGGGTCACTTTTACACAGTATCAGCCGCATTCATATAACCTAGTGACAATATTACTCAAATAGCCTAGTGTCCTGTGTGGGCAACACGATACGCAACAGTGTTAGTAATGTAAATACTGCAGAAATAAATCGACCAAGAATCGATCCTTGTGGGACACCCTTAGTTATGCCTAAGTAACCTGATTTATTCATTACCATCACACTATGATCTCTCTGTTAAATTATTTTTAACTATTTTTATTATTTTAAAATTATTTTAAACTTGTCAAAATGTTTCGCCATTAAAGAGGATACCAGTAGAAATAAATGTACAGTTAAGCCCACAACTATTCATACCCATGCCAAATTTTGAGGCATAGTGAATTTTTATTTGACCAATAGGTTTCTTCTGGCTGGAAATGACATAAATAAGTGACAAAACACTGTAAGACATTCTGCTGGAGATACAAATGAATAAGGTAACTTTTTCAGTTTTTTCAAATTTTTACAAACATATAAAAAAAAATACTAAACATTATTCATACCCCTTGAAATGTTTGCTAATATTTGAGAAAATGCAAGTTTCTATGCCATTCAAAATGGTCTTGTAATTTCCACCATGAGAGAGCATTCTAATCACCTATAAATTGAGAACAGCTGAACAGCAGTAGGTCTCTAGTAAGTTACTAGTCAATTGCAAGTCATGGCTAAAACAGTTAGGTTTTTTTAAATGTGTTGGTGTTGAGTTGTTAGGTGTATACACTTAAATCTATCAGAAAATTGCAGTTATGTCATCTTTTATACTGCAGAGCGATAATTGTATTCTTATACTTTTTCACTGTTTTTCATACAGGGTCTGTGACCATGTTATCCAGATTTAGTTTACTTTTGATTTGCCAATTTACGTTCCAAGCTTGTCAGTTTAAAAGAAAATTGTAGTTAATTCAACAGATTTTTCTGTTCACTACGGGGTTTACGTTAGTTGGCAAATGCCAGCTTTTCGCCAGTATCAGGTGTAGTTGTACGATTTCCTCCATTGTTTTTCCCGTGTGTGTCGCGTTGGAGGTGGCGTCACGGCAGTTTTCCTGTGATGCCAGTATGGGCAGGTACAGGGTACTATCTGCAGTGGAAAACGAACTGAGGCGAGGCATGTAGAGCCAAGTCGAGCTGGTACTAAGTGCAGGGAAAGCTCCCAAAGTCGAGGCGAGGCGAGTAGAGTTGAGCTGGTACCATGCAGTGGAAAAGCGCCATTAGAACTTTTCCAGCAAAAACATCAAATGTAATAGATCTAAGGGCTTGAAATGGCTGATGACAGGAATCTGCAGTAGTATATAAAAAGAAAATGGAACAGAATGTGATTTGATAAATGTTTCGGAAAAAATTTAATAAAAAATGTAGCTCATTCTCTGTCCCTTTACATTCTAACCAACTCTTATCTTTTCTCAGTTACCATCACCCAAGCGGGAGCCATCCAGATAGCCAGCCCAGGGACTGAAGGCTTACAGACTCTGGCCATGTCCAACTCAGCTTCCCCACAGATCTTGCAGTATGCGACCCAGGCAGGGGACTCAGGACAGCAGTTATTCTCTGTACAAGGTCAAGTGGTGATACAAGGTAGGAGTGTCAACATATCAATTTCGGTGTCTAAAGCATATCTACAATACGCTACATTCAAGCAATAATTGTGAATCCTGGAAATGTAAGGAGAAGTTGAAAACTCAAAAAAATTTCATTTGAAAAAACTGTTCACGCCTAAAATCGAAGTGTGAAAATGTAAATATAAACAAATATGTTCATTTTATTCAACTCCCTGGGCAGAATTGTGTAGGTGTTTGTAATCTTGAAAAAATATGAAAAAGATTCTGAACTTCATTTCTAAGTGTGAAAGGGTTTTGTCCCAACAGTGGTATTTCATTATGTACTTCAGTATAACAGACACTCAGGAGTAATTTCTGATCATAATGCATTTGGATGGTAATATGAAAGGCTATTGAATCAGGAAGAAACTTTAAGAAGAATTTGCAGGCAGTGCAGGCTGTCTGTCTTAAAATGTTAATAATTTAACAGTATTGTGTCATGTTGAAACGCTTTAAACATGGTTTATTTAGAAATTCCCAAGGCTAAGGCTGAGACAGGCTATTCACAAAAAATGTATACCTACCAACAAAATCTATTGGTTGAATTTTTTATTCATAGATGTTTACCCCCTTCCCACCCCATTTCATGATATTAAAGTTGTGATTAAGGCCCTGCCTCAAGATGTATCCTTATGAATCCCATCTGATTCTTATCACACTGCTTGCTCAAACAGGACGTTAAGACTGTAATCCAAACGCGCCAGAGGGAGACCTCTCTCCACTATTCTAAGGAGTTGCAAGAGCATGACAAGCCAAGGCAACCATAGTCAATTTCTGACCCCTGAGCTATACTGCAAACAGGATTCAAACACTGGTCCTCGCAGCTAACTGCGAGGCAGGCCACAGATATTTTCAGGACAACATATTTACAGTGAATGAAACTGAACCCTTTATGTGACCACATTTTTAATTTTCTTTTTTTTGAAAGAAAATATGAAAAATAATAATAATAATTAATAATAAGAAAAAGTAATGTGAAAAACCCCCTGGATTCTTTTTCTCGTATTATGATACATGGATATTTGAGCTAAAATGTATTGATGAAGCTAACGCAATTTAACAAATCACACAAAAAACTACTTTGAAAACACTTATGCAATACAAAGAAATGTGATTTCCTTTTGCAGAAAGTGTGTACACCTAACCTTATAACCATAACATCAAATGGCTAAAATGAGGATCATATGCAATATTACAAGTGCAAATTATTAGAAATCCATCAGCTGGTAACCTGTGAGGTTCCTTAAAGATTAGGAACTTGATCATGTTTGGTCTTAACCATATGGGTGTATCATCAAAGGACCCTCAGAAGAAAGATTGATGCCCATGAGTATGGGATGTGTTACAATGCCATTTCCAAGCAATTTCACATTTCCAAGCAATTTTAAGTATATAATTGCACTGTCTGATTGTACATATAGGGAATATTCCTGACCAGTGGCAATCTAAACAGGGAAGGTTGTTCGTCCAAAATTCAGCACAAAAGCTGACAACATCTCCATGGAATATTTTGTTTTTATTTTCAATAAATGGATACAAGTTTAAAAATGTGTTTTTGCTTTGTCATCATGGAGTTTGTCTATCCCAAACTTTAAGGTGCATGTCCAAGCAAAACATTTTGAGGCATAGATTTAAGGAAAGTTATCCAAGAATTGTAAATACATCTAAAGATCCCGGGAGAATAGTGGGCTCCATCATTATGAAATGGTTTTGGAACCTTAATGTAATCGGTCACGAAGGTCACCAGGAACCCAATGGCCACTTACATATTGCTTCAGAGTTTCTTTGTAGAGAAGCAACTCCTGAGTAAAAGGCAGTTGACATGCCGTCTGAATGACTCTGACTGCTATTGGAAAAAGGTTATTTGGCTTAATGTGTCTAAAATCAAAGTTTTAGGCCTGAATGGCAAGTGCTATGTCTGGAGAAAACCTCTCCTTCACTCTGAAGCATGGTGGTGGGAGCATCATGCTATGGGGAGGCTTCTCAACGCCAGGTAGTTAGACTAGTCAAATATCAGAGCAAAAAACTGAAAGGTCCTTGAAGAAAACCTGATCCATTGCACACCTCAGATTGTGATGAAGATTCATTTTTCAGCTCCACATTGTCCTGAAGCCCACAACTAACAGGCTTCATATCAAATCTGTGAATGTCATTGAGTGGCCAGCCCAGACTTGACTTGATTTAATACCTCTGAAGAGGCCTGTCCATCCAATCTGACAGTGCATAACAGTGCATAACAAGTTATGCAGAAAAGTATAGGACAAACTCCCCCAATACAGGTGTGCCAAGCTTGTAGCGTCATACCCAAGAAGACTTCTGGCAGTAATCGCAGCCAAAGGTGCTTCAACAAAGAACTGAGTGAAGGGGTCTGAGTACTTATGTAATCATTCTGGCATTGCTTTTTTTTTTTATATAAATTTGCCTAAAAGTCTGCTTTGGCTTGGTCATTATGGGGTATTGTGTAAAGATTGATGGGGAAAAAAGTAATACATTTTAGAATATGCTTATAACGTAACAAAGTGTGGTAATAGACACACACACAATATTCTCTGACCCCTCCTGCCCTGTGGATGGGGTTTTTGTAATCCTGGAAGAGAGCACTCCCATCAGCATAGAAATGTTTTGCCATAGGATTAAAGTTATCTCTCAGAATAACTTAAGGATTTGCAGTGACCCTTCCATCTAATGGACCATGCAGGAAAATGCCCCCTAAAGTTTAACAGAACCTCTCATTTATTCAGGTTTTTCCTTACATTTGTTACCTGTCTGTATATATACATATGTGTACAAATCTATATATACATATGTGTATATATAGTTTAACAGAACTATGTGTATATAAGGTTTAACAGAACCTCTAATTTATTCAGGTTTTTCCTTACATTTGTCACCTGTCTGTATATATACATATGTGTACAAATCTATATATACATATGTGTATATATAGACATATATACACTCACCTAAAGGATTATTAGGAACAACTGTTCAATTTCTCATTAATGCAATTATCTAATCAACCAATCACATAGCAGTTGCTTCAATGCATTTAGGGGTGTGGTCCTGGTCAGGACAATCTCCTGAACTCCAAACTGAATGTCAGAATGGGAAAGGAAGGTGATTTAAGCAATTTTGAGCGTGGCATGGTTGTTGGTGCCAGACGGGCCGGTCTGAGTATTTCACAATCTGCTCAGTTACTGGGATTTTCACGCACAACCATTTCTTGGGTTTACAAAGAATGGTGTGAAAAGGGAAAAAACATCCAGTATGCGGCAGTCCTGTGGGCGAAAATGCCTTGTTGATGCTAGAGGTCAGAGGAGAATGGGCCAACTGATTCAAGCTGATAGAAGAGCAACTTTGACTGAAATAACCACTTATTACAACCAAGGTATACAGCAAAGCATTTGTGAAGCCACAACACGCACAACCTTGAGGCGGATGGGCTACAACAGCAGAAGACCCCACCGGGTACCACTCATCTCCACTACAAATAGGAAAAAGAGGCTAACATTTGCACGAGCTCCCCAAAATTGGACAGTTGAAGACTGGAAGAATGTTGCCTGGTCTGATGAGTCTCGATTTCTGTTGAGACATTCAGATGGTAGAGTCAGAATGTGGCGTAAACAGAATGAGAACATGGATCCACCATGCCTTGTTACCACTATGCAGGCTGGTGGTGGTGGTGTAATGGTGTGGGGGATGTTTTCTTGGCACACTTTAGGCCCTTTAATGCCAATTGAGCATTGTTTAAATGCCACGGCCTACCTGAGCATTGTTTCTGACCATGTCCATCCCTTTATGACCACCATGTACCCATCCTCTGATGGCTACTTCCAGCAGGATAATGCACCATGTCACAAAGCTCGAATAATTTCAAATTGGTTTCTTGAACATGACAATGAGTTCACTGTACTGAAATGGCCCCCACAGTCACCAGATCTCTACCCAATAGAGCATCTTTGGGATGTGGTGGAACGGGAGCTTCGTGCCCTGGATGTGCATCCCACAAATCTCCATCAACTGCAAGATGCTATCCTATCAATATGGGCCAACATTTCTAAAGAATGCTTTCAGCACCTTGTTGAATCAATGCCACGTAGAGTTAAGGCAGTTCTGAAGGCAAAAGGGGGTCAAACACAGTATTAGTATGGTGTTCCTAATAATCCTTTAGGTGAGTGTATGTGTGTGTGTGAGAGAGTTTAGTGGAAACGGAAGGAGTATAGTAGAAACGGATGGCAGAACATTTCTTGCGCTGTGATTGGCTGTCAACCTCACCCTGTGATTGGCTGAGAAACTTGAGCAAAGTCTTGTTCAGGTCGCGATCAGCATGGACGGAGATGAGACGAACGCTTTGCAGCAAGCCATTGGAGTTTTAAGAACTATTTTAACATGCTCTGATGCTATTTCTTCCATTGAGCAGCAAAGGACATGCTCATCTGCACCTAACGTTGTTCACAGCACGGTAGAAAGTGAAATTATTTGATTGTATATTGGTAAGTGACTTGAAAAAACTGAAATGTATTTTGAATAAAGTTAAATATATTTATACATTTTTAAATACATTTCAGAATAAAAGGTGAAATAAATGTTGATACCTGAAATGTATTTTGAATAAAGATAAATGTATGCATACATTTTTAAATACATTAAGTTGAATTAACATACATTCTACATACATTTTGCATTAAAATAATATATTTTCCATATGGGGTGAGTTGCCCCCTGGTCTGAAAAGTTGTCTCATTTCACTTTCTGCCGTGCTGTGAACAACGTTAGGTGCAGATGAGCATGTCCTTTGCTGGTCAATGGAAGAAATAGTATCAGAGCATGTTAAAATAGTTCGTCAACTCCGTCCATGCTGATCGCGACCTGAACAAGACTCTGCTTGAGTTTCTCAGCCAATCACAGGGTGAGGTTGACAGCCAATCACAGCATGAGAAATGTTCTGCCATCCGTTTCTACTATACTCCTTCCGTTTCCACTAAACTTTCTCTCACACACACATACATTCTTCTCTCACATACATACATTTTCTTTAAACATGCATACATTTTCTGCTTATATACATAAATTATTTAAAATTGTGACTGCATATAAAAATATGTTCTTTGTGAGAGTGAAAATATATGCATGTGAAAGGAGAATGTATGTATGTGAGAATGAAAATAAATGTATGTGAAAGGAGAATGTATGTATGTGAGAATGAAAATAAATGTATGTGAAAGGAGAATGTATGTATGTGAGAGTACCAGAATGAATAATGTCTTATACGGCCCCTCATACCAGATCCCTCTCTGCATCTTTAACTAGTAACCCATTTATACATGTATAGGGTGACCAAGTATACATCAGTGCAAGAATTTCCACAACAGTTATTATAGAGTCTTTAAAAAGTCTTCTGGAGAAAATGTAAGTCTTTGTCTTTTCATAGGCGAGTATGAAGAGATGAGACAAAACAGCAATGCTGTGAAAAGCAGCAGCAGGAGTAATCAGAAATCACAATGAGGTGGGCTATGTGCTCCAACAGCAGTAATCATCAGACAGAATCTTAACATGCAACATGACCAGGTGAAATTTGAACAGTAGTGGTTAAGCCAGGTAGTAGTAACGTGTGGTACCAGGGCTCAACTCCACCTAAAATCCAATAGGGCACCAGAGAGATTTAAGGAAGCATACACCAAACGGGTCAAATGAGGTACTCACCTACAGTGGGGAGAACAATATTTGATACACTGCCGATTTTGCAGGTTTTTCTACTTACAAAGCATGTAGAGGTCTGTAATTTTTGGGTACTCTTCAACTGTGAGAGATGGAATCTAAAACAAAATTCCAGAAAATCACATTGTATGATTTTTAAATAATTAATTAATATTTAATTGACATAAGTATTTGATCACCTACCAACCAGTAAGAATTCCGGCTCTCACAGACCTGTTAGTTTTTCTTTAAGAAGCCCTCCTGTTCTTCACTCATTACCTGTATTAACTGCACCTGTTTGAACTTGTTACCTGTATAAAAGACATATCCACACACTTAATCAAACAGACTCCAACCTCTCCACAATGGCCAAGACCAAAGAGCTGTGTAAGGACATCAGGGATATAATTGTAGACCTGCACAAGGCTAGGATGGGCTACAGGATAATAGGCAAGCAGCTTGGTGAGTAGGCAACAACTGTTGGCATAATTATTAGAAAATGGAAGAAGTTCAAGATGACGGTCAATCTCCCTTGGTCTGGGGGGCTCCATGCAAGATCTCACCTCGTGGGGCATCAGTGATCATGAGGAAGCTGAGGGATCAGCCCAGAACAATACGGCAGGACCTGATCAATGACCTGAAGAGAGCTGGGACCACAGTCTCAAAGAAAACCATTAGTAACACACTATGCCGTCATGGATTAAAATCCTGCAGCGCACGCAAGGTCCCCCTGCTCAAGACAGCGCATGTCAGGCCCATCTGAAGTTTGCCAGTGACCATCTGGATGATCCAGAGGAGGAATGGGAGAAGTTCATGTGGTCTGATGAGGCAAAAATAGAGCTTTTTGGTCTAAACTCCACTCGCTGTGTTTGGAGGAAGAAGAAGGTTGAGTACAACCCCAAGAACACCATCTCAACCGTGAAGCATGGAGGTGGAAACATCATTCTTTGGGGATGCTTTTCTACAAAGGGGACAGGACGACTGCACCGTATTGAGGGGAGGATGGATGGGGCCATGTATCGTGAGATCTTGGCCAACAACCTCCTTCCCTCAGTAATAGCATTGAAGATGGGTCATGGCTGGGTCTTCCAGCATGACAACAACCCGAAACACACAGCCAAGGCAACAAAGGAGTGGCTCCGTAAGAAGCATCTCAAGGTCCTGGAGTGGCCTAGCCAGTCTCCAGACCTGAACCCAATAGAAAATCTTTGGAGGGAGCTGAAAGTCCATGTTGCCCAGCGACAGCCTCGACACCTGAAGGATCTGGAGAAGGTCTGTATGGAGGAGTGGGCCAAAATCCCTGCTGCAGTGTGTGCAAACCTGGTCAAGAACTACAGGAAACTTATGATCTCTGTAATTGCAAACAAAGGTTTCTGTACCAAATATTAAGTTGTGCTTTTCTGATGTATCAAATACGTATGTCATGCAATAAATTCCATCATTCACAGTTGAAGAGTACCTATGATAAAAAATTACCGACTTCTATATGCTTTGTAAGTGGGAAAACCTGCAAAATCGGCAGTGTATCCAATACTTCTCATGCATACAGTTCTCCCCACTGTATGTGTATATATGAATGTGTGTATACACAGCTCCGGAAAAAATTAAGAGACCACTGCACCATTTTCTTTCCTTTCCAAAGAATTTCAAAAGTAAGGTTTTGAGTGAGGATCAGTGTTCAATTTGCAGTGGTCTCTTAATTTGAACCCTTCTGTTCCTCACTCAAAATCTTCCTTTTTGACTTTTTTGGAAAGAAAACAAAAAGGAGCAATGGTCTCTTCATTTTCTCCGGAGCTGTGCATGCACATATATATGTATATATAGATGGATGTACATCAATCAGCCATAACATTATGACCACATGCCTCATATTGTGCCATGAAAGGGTGCACATGGTCTGCAACGTTGCTTATGTAGGTGGTACGTGTCAAAGTAACAACCCACATGAATGGCAGGACCCAAGGTGTCCCAACAGAACATTTCCCAAAGCATCACACTGCCTCGGTCAGCTTTCCTTCTTCCCATAGTGCATCCTGGTGCCATGTGTTCTCTTGGTAAGCAACGCACACGCACCTGGCCGTCCACGTGATGTCATAGAAAACAGGATTCATCAGACCAGGCCACCTTCTTCCATTGTTCCGTGGTCCAGTTCTGATGCACATTGTTTCAGCAGTGGACAGGGGTCAGCATGGGCATTATGCAGCCCCATAAGCAACAAAATGCGATGCACTGTGTTCTGACACCTTTCTATCAGTACCAGCATTCACTTTTTTCAGCAATTTGAGCTACAGTTGCTCGTCAGTTGGATCGGACCACGCGTGCAGCAATGAGCCTTGGCCGCCCAAGACCCTGTTACCGGTTCACCGCTTTTCCTTCCTTGGACAACTTTGATTCGTTCTGATCACTGCAGAACGGAAACACCACACACGGGCTGCAGTTTTGGAGTTGCTCTGACCTAGTCGTCTAGCCATCACAGTTTGGCTCTAGTCAAAGTCGCTCAGATCCTTATGCTTGCCCATTTTTCCTGCTTCTAACACATACATTTTGAGTACAGAAGGTTCACTTGCTGCCTAATACAGTTGTGCTCATAAGTTCGCATACCCTGGCATAATTTGTGAAATGTTGGCGTTGATTTGAAAATATTTAAGGATAGTGATCATATGAAGCTGTTAATTATCACATAGTTGTTGGCTCCTTTTTAAATCATTATGATAACAGAAATCACCCAAATGCCCCTGATCAAAAGTTTACATACCTATAAATGTTCAATCACTTATTAAGAAGCGGTAAATTATCTTGACACCAAGCCACGGTCAGGTAGACCAAGAAAGATTTCAGCCAAAACTGCCAGAAGAATTTTTCGGGATACAAAGAAAAACCCACAGGTAACCTCAGGAGAAATACAGGCTGCTCTGGAAAAAGACAGTGTGGTTGTTTCAAGGAGCACAATACGACAATACTTGAACAAAAATGAGCTGCATGGTCAAGTTGCCAGAAAGAAGCCTTTTCTGTACCAATGCCACAATATAGCTTGGTTACAATATGCCCGACAACACCTTGACCTGCCTCACAGCTTCTGGCACACTGTAATTTGGAGTGACGAGACCAAAATAGGTCACATCCATAAGCGCTATGTTTGGAGAGGGGTCAACAAGGCCTATAGTGAACAGAATACCATCCCCACTGTGAAGCATGGTGGTGGCTCACTGATGTTTTGGGGGTGTGTGAGCTCTAAAGGCATGGGGAATCTTGTGAAAATTGATGGCCAGATGAATGCAGCATGTTATCAGAAAAATCTGGCAGATAATTTACATTCTTCTGCACGAAAGCTGCACATGGAACACTCTTGGACTTTCAAGCACGACAATGACCCTAATCACAAGATGATCCTCCAGTGGTAAGACCAGAAAAAGATGAAGGTTCTGGAGTAGCCATCACAGTCTCCCAGCCTTTAATATCGTCGGGCTACTCTAGGAAGTTCTGAAACGTGCAGTTCGTGCAAGACGACCAAAGACTTTGCATGACCTGGAGGCATTTTGCCAAGATGAATGGGCAGCTATACCACCTGCAAGAATTCTGGGCCTCATAGACAACTATAACAAAAGACTGGATGCTGTCATTGATGCTAAAGGGGGCAGTACAAAGTATTAAGAACTATGGGTATGCAGACTTTTGAACAGGGGTCAGTAAATATTTTCTTTATTGCCATGTTTTGTTTTATAATTGTACCATGCTGTTATGACCTACAGTTGAATGGGAATCCCGTAAGAAATAAAATACATGTTTTGCCTGCTCACTCATGTTTTCTTTACAGATAGTACATATACTACCAATCCTCCAAGGGTTTGCAAACTGTCAGGTGCCATGACAACAAGATGATCAGTGTTATTCACTTCACCTGAGTGGTCATAATGTTATGGCTGATGGGTGTATGTCTTTGTGCACATACTATATATGTGTATATATGAATGTGTATATATGTTATTGTTTCTGTATCTATACATATGTATTTATAACTTATTTTAGTATATTTAAAACTCAATAGATTACAACTAAACCAACCAGATTTTCCAGATAAATGTTTTATTGTTTTAAAATACTATTATTCCTGAACAGCTAATTCTCTTCTAATCACAATAAGTGGTCAAAACAAATCCCTAGGTAGTACTTTAGGTGTACGCATTAGGACTGCTCCTGCCACATGGGAACAATATCTTCTTGTTTGTTCTATGTTGCTTAGTTGCGTCATAAGGTCTATAAATATCCAGCTTGCCCTCCCTCCCTGCCTTCCGCATTGTGTGGCTTCAGCATTTGGTCCAAGAGGCAAGTAGGGGGAGGGGCCAAGAGGTGGAATGTGTCTTATTGACTTCAGCAGCCCTAGTGATGTCATTATGATGTCAATGTACTTAATTGTAAATTTGTGCAAAGTTGACTGGTGACCAATCCACCCAGAGCCCAGGCAGAGAGAGGCAGACCGATAGAGTGAGTGATTCTGGTCCAAGATTTTGTTTTGTGAGTTAAAAGACATGGCTGTTACTGGGGATGAGACTGAATCAGGTATGTTATTGTCATATAATGTGTTATTTATTTTTTGTGTGGCTTTATCAAGTTATTTTGCATTGCATGCTTTAAGGGACATAACACGCATGGGTCTTTTTTTGGTCAGTTAAGTGATATACAGCAACATGTCTATGTAGAAGGCTTTACATACATTATTTTTGTGACTAAGGACTTGAAAGTTATTCCGTAGTTATGTGTTTTACTGGGCTTTTAAGAATTGTATGGGGGGAACATTTGGTCTACCCCTGGTTACAAACTTAGAGCAATGGGCTCGCAATCTTGAAAGGCTATGTTACAAAACCTATTTCCCAAGATACTGAATGTGATTTCAAGAGAGCAGAGGAAACCAATAGAAAACTGAAAGACCTGCACACACGGACTAATTGAGGTCAACAGCTAGCTGTATCCATGGTATCCTGCCCACCGTTGTCAGTCTCATGAAACGTCAACACAAGTGCTGTGGGGAAACCAGACAATACTACGGCAGCAAGGGTTTTCTTAGCCTTCTCAAGCCGGTTACTTCCTGCCTGCCGCCTGTTCCACTGAAATGCTTGAACAGAACGCTTCTCTGGATTCAGCCCAGGCAGAGAAGGGGTGGGAGGGGTAAGGGCGGGGGTGGGGGGCAGGGGATGTGCCTTTGACGTCACTCCAGTTTCCTGGAACCAGAGCCAGGCAGGGAAATGAGAGGGCTAACCGTCGAGTTGCACTCGCATTGACATCAGTGGGGAGTCATGCTGTGATTACAGAGAACAGAGCCCTCTGTGGGAACAGTGTGAGCAGGGCCAGTGTTGCCCGCTTCTAGTCCTCCACACAGAAGAAGACCGACAGATATCAGTTGAGACTCTTGTATTTAAACACTAGGTCGGTTGATAGTGTTTGAGTTACAAGAAATGCATGAATGTTCAACCGATTCATTCACAGATGAATCTTACAAGTTCATTCGTTAATTAATTGAAGTGTTAGGTTTGAACTGCCGTTGTCATTTGTCTGTTTCCTGTAATAAATGCAGCGTTACCATCAGAAGACGAATAGCTGTTGATCGTTTGTACACAGTGGACCAGAGCTATAGTACTGCGTGTTACACCTGCAGTTATTTGCAAAATAATTGATACCTTTTTGTAATGGACCAATCTGGGCCGGAAATGCTGGGTGTTCTGGGGTGCTCATGTGTTCTAATCTGCTGTGTCTGGTGGCCATGTGCCGCTGCAGATTGGCGTTCAGTTTCCTCCGCTGCTTTTCTGTAAAAACTCTGCATTATCTTTCTCCACTGTCTTAAACACAAAAAGCAAGTGAAGGGTCAGTGGACCAAACCAGTGTCTTCAGGGACATACAGTACACCTATATTAACACTTTACTATCCAGTTGGCATACGTGTATTAAAATGTTATAAAACATTGATTAATCAGCTGAAACCAAATAACATAGTCTGAAAATGCAGGATACAACCTTTATTTTCTTCTGATGGCAGTTATGGAATCACCAAATAACACTTCTCTTAACGTAATTGTCTGAAGAAAGCCTGTCAACATAAAGCACATTTTCTCTGTTTTCTTACGTCAATAATAATCTGATAAAGATGAGTCCCGCTTGTTTAGAGTTTTTTTTTTTAACGACATTAACCAATCAGTGAAATGGATTGTATACTGTTGGGCAGGGCGAATGTCCTGCCGTTTTCTTGGTTACGTCACAGGACCTTGGTTAATCTGTTGTTAAAGAGGGGTCAGAGGGTAGGTTTCCTGGCTTTTGCCACAGTTCACACACTCATTGGTTCCCACATTTAAACCTGTCCCCTGTATAATGCACTACTTTAAATCAGGTAGGCCTTAATTCGCTTTTTGTCTGTCTGAATCTGGGCTTGTATGGTTGTGAAAACAAAATTAAGAAATGCAGTGATGAAATGGTCAGTTTTTGACCCTCATTGCAAGCGCAGTGTTGGTCTTCTGTGGGCAACCCACTTCCTTGAATACACAGCTTCATTACATGTGATTCTGGCTCTGTCTTTCTGTGCCAGTGTTGGATTCGGGTTGAGTAAGGGAACACCCAAACTAACCCTGACGTTTTGTCTGTTCCACCTAGCGGCCACTGGAGATATGCCAGCGTACCAGCTGCGTTCGCCCTCTTCCGGCCTCCCCCAGGGCCTGGTGATGGCAACCTCCCCCGGCTCCCTGTCCATGAACAGCCCCCCGGTGCACACCGAGGAAGTCACACGCAAGAGGGAGGTCCGCCTCATGAAAAACAGGTGCCTAGCCCCTCCTCCCCCGTAGAGGGCACTCATTCTGGACAAAGGCCCACCACTCTAGTGTGCTACTTCACATACAGTATTTAGAGCCAACAAATATTTTCCTTTGTAGCAAAGGCTAACAATTGAACAAACTGTATCAGGTTTCACCAAAAGTCATTCACACTTACAATTCTTCGTTTCTTCCCTTTTCCTGTCGAGCCCTTTGGATACTGTATTTGTCTACTGTATTAAGGTTAAGGGCGGATTTCACGTGAGGCACCTTTAAGGTGTATGCGTTCAGGTTTAATTGCTCCGCGCTGGGGTCTGTCCACTGATCGTCTTCTCCTCTGTCTCCTCCAGGGAGGCTGCACGGGAGTGCCGCAGGAAAAAGAAGGAGTACGTCAAGTGTCTGGAGAACCGCGTGGCCGTGCTGGAGAACCAGAACAAAACCCTCATCGAGGAACTCAAAGCACTAAAGGACATTTACTGCCACAAGAACGAGTAGATCAGTGGGCGTGTGCCACAGAGGGAGTGCCGTCGTATGGGTCAAGCACGTGAAGTGCAGTTTACAGACTTACTGCAGTAAAGGAAAAAAACAAGCCTCTGGGATAAAACAACAACAACTACTTTCACCGTCTCTGTTCGCTCGTCTTGCTCCGGTTGTTGGGATCGTCACGTCGGGCAACTCTCCGGGCTCCCGGTAGGCCGCCACGCACGCGCTTCTTCCAGGATGGACCAGCGGGTTCATGTGCATCGCCAGGGAGTGCCGCACGTCATGCCTGACCACACTGTGGACGCGCGGAAGTCCCGCCGCCAGCCAAGCGCTTCACCTGCATCGGGCTGTCATGCCAACTCCTTGTTACTTATTGGCTTGTTTGGCTTGACAATGACAGAGATGCAGTTGACGAGAGTTCAAACCAATTTGGAAGCAGGCCAAACTGAGCTATCTTTTCATACGTCACCTCAGTCTAGAGTTCTTATTTCTCTGCACTTCAAACCAGGTGATCCCCTTCTTTAAGGATGGAATTCAACAGAAAGAAAGGAAATTTGTATTTGCCCATATACGTTTTCTAATAGTATGTTTCCAGCCATTGAAGTAGTCATATCGTACGTGACTCATTTCCAACAAATGCTCCATCTGTCATCAGTTGTTCTCCCATTTGGTCTGTATTTTTTGAGAGCTATGTATTATACTGATAAGTACTGATATTTTATACACATTTTATGTGAATTACTTTCTAATAATGATGTGCCCCAAATATACACATGCCCCTATATAATGCATTGATTTAGACTTGACTTCGTTTGGCGCTGGTTAAAAGTAATACATTAAATATGGAATATGGTGCTATTTGGGACCACAATAGTGTTCTTGAGTTCTCTGTAAAGGGTATTGCCAATTCTTTATTAATAAGAGCATAGATTTGACTACCATGATCTTGATACAGCTTCATTTTCTTTCCTCACACCATTTTTTATGTGATTTTGCAGCCTCTCCCTTGCTTTTAATTTTGTAATAGCCTGGCTTTTTTGTTTACAGGTATATACGGTTGTCTTTTTGTTATCAGGCCAGTGGATATGCAATTCAGTTGAGATGTACAATTAATTTGATTTAGTAAATGTTATTTTTATAGCTTTGAAACGTAAATAGAACAGGTTAGCACTTAAACCAATTGTTCAGGGTGTGTTTTGATCCTTGCTATGCTTTAAGATATTCAGTTTCTAATAAAATAAAATAAAAAATATGTGTGCAAACACTGGACTGAAGTCTGTACCATACAATGCATTTGGCCTTACCAGAATGAATTATAAATAATAAACATTGGAATGCATTTTAATACTGTAACTGATATAACATTTGACAATTGGTACAACCAGACCGTTTCGTTGCCAACAGCAAATAACCTCCAAACTGGATTGCATTGCGTTAATTATACACCGCTCCAAAAAATTTAATCACACATCATGTCTCGATAAATTACAAATATAAAAGATCAAAATCTTTACTGCACATTGTGTAATTTGTTGAGAACAAAACGACGTAACAAGGGTCAATGGAAACCAAAATCACCATCCGATTGAGGGCTGGATTCTTACCGAACGTCGAAGTAACCAACTGAAATCACAGGCTGTTCCAACATGCGTTCATTTCATCACTGCGACTCGTAATGTGACTCAGTAGTGTGTATGGACCCCACATGCCTGTATGCACTCCTGACAACGTCTGGGTATGCTCCTGATGAGACGGTGGATGGTGTCCTGGGGGATCTCCTCACCAATCTGGATCAGGGCATCAGTGAGCTCCTGGACAGTCTGTGGTGCTACTTCGCTACGTCGCATGCACCAATTCATAACGTCCCAGAGTTTCTCCATTGGATTCCGGTCCTGGAAATGTGAGGGCCAGTCAATGGCATCAATGCCTTCGTCACCCAGGAACTGCCTACACACTCTGGCCACATGAGGCTGGGCATTGTCCTGCACCAGGAGGAACCCAGGGCCCACTGCACCAGCGTAAGGTCTGCCAAACCGGTCATGCTGGATGATGTTGCAGGCAGCATAATGTTCACCACGGTGTCTCCAGACTCTTTCATGTCTGTCACATGTGCTCAGTATGAACCTGCACTCATTTGGGAAGAAAACGGGGTACCAATGCAGGACCTGCCAATGGTGGTGTTCTCTGGCGAATGCCAATCAAGCTGCACGGTGCGGGGCTGTGAGCACAGGTCCCACTAGAGGACGTCAGGCCCTCATGCCACCCTCATGGAGCCTGTTTCTGACAGTTTGGTCCGAAACATGCACACCAGCAGCCCACTGGAGGTCGTTTTGTAGGGCTCTGGCAGTGCTCCTCTTGTTCCTTCTCGCACAAAAGAGCAGATACTGGTCCTGCTGCTGGGTTGATGCCCTTCTACAGCCCTGTCCAGCACATTAAATCACAATCGCTTATGCTTCCTAACTGGACAGACTGATATCCCTGAAGTTTTATTGACTTGGTGTCATACTGTGTTGATTACGTGTTCCCTTCATTGTTTTAAGCAGTGTAATACTCAAGGAATTATGCAGGGATGTATTATCAGCAGAGTAGTTTTACAGGGCAAGTTGTTGTTTAACTATTAGCTGCAAGGAATATCCTTAATCAATGTAATTAATAATTCACTATTATCGGAAAAGATAACTTAAAGTTTAAGAGAAACATACTGCTATTACCTTGTTCCTGTTCTACTAACTGCCCTGAAGTTTCATTTGTTATTTTTAAGCATTTGATTTCTCTATTTCTCTGAGAGTATTCGTTTGCAGGTGCTGCACGTCAGCCTCTCTCTGTTTCAGTTCTGTGGACACAGAGTGGATGGGTTGAAAGTGTGAACATAGGCCTTGGAACAAAACCTTGAAACCACTGTGTTTTATTTTTGTATAAAGACCAATGCATGACCTTAATCCTGTATGCTGTGCCATCAACATAATGTACCAGCCCCTGTCTTGTATAATCTTTTTTCTAAATGTATCTCCAACTCTCGTTCTTATTTGACGAGAATGAAAATATTATAACATTAGGGTATTATTATTGAGTTTTATAGGAAATCACCTACAGCTATATACATTATTTATCTTGTGTGAAATGCTTAGTATGTGAGCCTTTAACCTCTTAGATTTGATCTATCAAAACAAAGAAGTTGAACTATGTGACGTGGGTGTGTTTTAAGTATTTTATCAGCAGCATTGCAACATCTTCCTGAAGTTCATCCTGTGAGGTTAAAGTGGAAATTTCCACATTAGGGCAAGGCACGGTCAGTACTGCAAGGCTAGTCAGGGTGCCTTCACAGTTGATCAACACTGACATCTTGTGGACAGTGGGTGTTACAACATTAGGCTTCTTTAAATGTAATGGAGCCAAAACCACATAAAACATTTAGATTTTAGTAATTTACTTGATTCTCTTATCCAGTGCTTCTTTTTGTTCATTACAGGGGAAGAGTGGGGATGATTTAGCTAATTGGAAGATAGTGATGATTAGATGACCATGATGAGATCAGTGTTCTGATTGGAAATGTCACCAGGGACATTGGGATTTAGTCTTTTAGCCTGAGGGAAGTGTGCCCCCTACTGGCCACACAATACCACTTCTAGCAGATTCTGGCCTTCATCCAGTAGTCAGGCTCAACACCCCACCCTAACTGAAGCACCCATCTGGTTGTGAATGCAGAATTTATATCCACTAAGCTGCATCCTACCATTTATTGTACAGTAATTATTCATAATTATGTAATTTAACCAAACATAATACCCAGAATACTAATTAAATCAGCAGAAAGTCTGAAAATCAGGGTTCTTACAACTGTGTGTGTGGATGCATGTCTGCAACTGTTTGCTTATTAACCTACGAGGAAAGGCTCTGTTATTAAGGTTTATTGTTTATAGTAGCCTGCCCTGTATACCAGATGGCAGTTATGACTTAATGGTTTACTATGAGGATTTTTGCATAGGAATAAACAGAAATGTCCATTATACATGCATAGTTAATGTGGAATGATAGTTTCATCACCTTTATTCAGCAGAAATTATTTTTGGCTGCATTCAAAAGCACATCATACAAATTGCAGGAATTCTGAAGGCGCAACGTTTTTAATGGAAAAGCTGCATTCTCCATCTCCTCTATCGGCCTCAGAGTAGTAATGGGGAAAGGGGGCAATCGAAATTCCTAGTTTTTCTGGTTGCAAACATTCTACACAATTCATTTAATTCACTTAAAGTTTAAGTGAGAAAAACAAGCACTGAATTCTGCAGGAAATAGTTGAGCCATCTAAATTTCTTTTTTATATTTCTAAAATGTCTCAGAATATAGTTTTTACAGCTTTTATTAAGCTGGTTTAACAAATGTGTAAGGGGAGTGCTGGTATGAAATGAACTGCTGTGGCTTTATTTCAACTACCTTCCACAAGTGCTAGAAAATTAGGGATGTTTCCTTTAAAGGGGCAATATGTACATATTTTTACTGTACAACTAGCATAAATACAAGCAAAAATGACAAGCAGACATCTGCAGTTAATGTTTTAAGTTATTGTTTTTCTACAAAACTGAGATATTCCACATTTAAACATTCTCACTGGCCCGTTTGTCTGTTTGCATTGACTTGTAATCTCCTCATATACTCTGTTCAGACACTATTATTCCAAAACTAGACCACCCTGGACTACGTAGTACAAAACCGCTTTTGTTCAGTAAGTGAAGACATGGAGGAGACAAGCCATGTTAGGACGGCCTTTCCCTGCTCCTGGGTTTCTCTTCAAACCCATTTGCGACTGACCCGATTATGCTTTCCATCCAGCTAATTGTTAGAATCGGGTGTGCTAAATTAGAGTTGGAGAGAAAACCTACAGGGCAGTTGTTCTCCAGGAACAGGGTTGGGCAGCCCAGGTTTAGAGGCAGGATTCTACACAGTACCCCTTTAATAATGGGTAAAATGACTGAAGGAAGCTGCTCATTACTGAGAACTATTTGAATATACATGCTGTAACATACAACATCAGGGCTTATTGACTCTAGAGTAATGGAAAAGGAGTACAATTCACATAACCCTTGTGGTCTAGGAGGGTCCAGCTCACTCAGTCACTGTCTCCAGAGCACATAATGTGCAAAGATACTTTCAACACGTTATTGCCCAATGAAGCGAATAAATATCTGAAATGCTTGGCAATAGGAGTAAAATATCCACACACAGCAAGCAGCTCCATGCCCCAGACATCCCAACCTGCAAAAAGTATTTGTTTTCGAGATAGTCATATCATACCATTTCACATCTAGCGAAGGCGTTTTGCGGACCAATGCTGCACGATGTAGCTAAGTAAAACCTCTTATTTACCAAAACAAAGTTAAATAGTTATTTAACATGTCAAAATGCATTATACAGTGTTCCATATAGCGATTTAAAAAAAAGAAAATTATCAACTATTTTTATTTAGAATGCCATCATTAAACACAGGGCATTACAGGAATGAAAATAGATGGGTTTGCATCTGTGGTCTACCCGTGTCTACTGTACCACCATGCAGGAAGCCTCTCAGGTGTCTCCCTGTCTCGGTCTTCTCCTACTCTCTTTACAAGGTGGTTGGGTGTGCTCTGCTCCAGCAGGCCCTCAGTGGGATCAGTGCTGGCTCATTTAGGCGATCTGGCGTATTCATCTGTAGCGGAGTCGTTATCAAAAGGTACACAGGCCACTGTCCTATTCATATTTAATATATTTTATCTACTTCAAATGCTTTGCCAGAACAGTAGGCTATATCTGGACGTTTCATTAATCTTTTTCATATTTTAAATATGCATCGCCTGGGCGATTGGTAGCTTACTATACCTAAAGATATTGCTTTAAAACATCCCAAAAAGCACAAGAGGTTGGGAAGATGTCTTTCTGGTTGAAAAGACATTGAAAACCTCTCCACGGGATCCCAATGCCTTCAGTATTATGTGATGAAGATGCAACTTGACTTCATGACAATACTGGAGGAAGAAAAGTGTGCTGTCATTAAGCACTCTGCCAGTCAAAGCGCACTATTCCAACTGGCCATGACATGCTTCCCTTCCCATCCTGTAACCACCGCAGCGTAAAGGTAAGTCATACACCCATCAGCATTATGACCACTGACAGATGATGTGCTTAACACTGATAATCTATATAAATATATACACCCATCAGCCATAACATTATGACCACTGACAGGTGATGTGCTTAACACTGATAATCTATATAAATATATACACTGATCAGCCATAACATTATGACCACTGACAGGTGATGTGCTTAACACTGATAATCTATATAAATATATACACTGATCAGCCATAACATTATGACCACTGACAGGTGATGTGCTTAACACTGATAATCTATATAAATATATACACCCATCAGCCATAACATTATGACCACTGACAGATGATGTGCTTAACACTGATAATCTATATAAATATATACACCCATCAGCCATAACATTATGACCACTGACAGGTGATGTGCTTAACACTGATAATCTATATAAATATATACACCGATCAGCCATAACATTATGACCACTGACAGGTGATGTGCTTAACACTGATAATCTATATAAATATATGTACTGATCAGCCATAACATTATGACCACTGACAGGTGAAGTGAATAACACTGATAATCTATGTAAATATATACACCGATCAGCCATAACATTATGACCACTGACAGGTGAAGTGAAAAACACGGATAGTCTTGTTATCATGGCACCTGTCAGTGGGTGGGATATATTAGGCAGCAAGTGAACATTCTGTCCTCAAAGTTGATGTGTTAGAAGCAGGAAAAATGGGCTAGTGAAAGGATCTGAGCGACTTCGACATGGGCCAAATTGTGATTGCTAGATGACTGGGTCAGAGTATCTCCAAAACTGCAGTTCTTGTGGGGTGTTCCCGGTCTGCAGTGGTCAGTACCTATCAAAAGAGGTCCAAGGAAGGAAAAGCGGTGAACTGGTGACAGGGTCTTGGGTGGCCAAGGCTCATTGATGCACGTGGGGAGCAAATGCTGGCCCGTGTGGTCCGATCCAACAGACGAGCTACTGTAGCTCAAACTGCTGAAAAAGTTAATGCGGGTACTGATAGAAGTGAGGGTTCCCATGCTGACCCCTGTCCACTGCTGAAAGCTCCTACAATGGGCATGTGAGCATCAGAACTGGACCACGGAGCAATGGAAAAATGTGTCCTGGTCTGATGAATCATGTTTTCTTTTACATCACATGGATGTCTGGGTGCATCATTTACCTGGAGAACACATAGCACCAGGATGCACTATGGGAAGGAGTCATGTCGGCGGAGGCAGTGTGATGCTTTGGGCAATGTTCTGCTGGGAAACCTTAGGTCCTGCCATTCATGTGGATTTTACTTTGACACCTACCACCTACCTGAGCATTGTTACATGTGCACCCTTTCATGGCAATGGTATTCCCTGATGACATTGGCCAATGCCTTGCCAGTGCCCTGCCGCAAAACAATAATGGTTCAGGAATGGTTTGAGGAACACAACAATGAGTTTAAGCTGTTGTCTTGGCCTCCAAATTCCCCAGATCTCAATCCAATCGAGCATCTGTGGGATGTGCTGAACAAACCGCTCCAATAAATGGAGGCCCCACCTTGCAACTTACAGGACTTAAAGGATCTGCTGGTAACATCATGGTGCCAGATACCACAGCACACCTTCAGGGGTCTAGTAGAGTCCATACCTCGACAGGTCAGGGCTGTTTTGGCGGCAAAAGTGGGACCTACACAATATTAGGCAGGTGGTCATAATGTTATGGCTGATCGGTGTATGATTCTGCTTGCTCTGGACTGAACAGAACTAATTATATCCCTAGTTGATATTCACTCTGGACAAGATAAACACAGTTTACGTAGCCAACTGATTGTGATGGTAAACTATGTAACCCAATAATGGTTGAAATAATTGTATTGCTAAATCTGGTTTGTGCTGATTCAATGCTTTTTCTACAGGATTAATGGAGTTGGTCACGTTGTTTTGTGACAGTGGTTCAAAGGAAGTAACATACTCATGATTTTTCCAAAAAACAGAACAGATACAAGGGCCACAGTGTCACTGGAGACCCCTGTCTCAGCACCAAGGTCTTACGCTGCTATATTACTGTGCTGGGTAGGGTCAGTTCTCCTCCACTGTAAATCATTGTAGATCTAAGGAATGCACTTTAAAAAATAAACAATTTCTCCTGCGCTGTTTAAACTTAGGAGGACATGAGGTCCTGGCCCACACCTGAGGAGTACCATGCTTAAAAAAACCATTGCTGTCCCTGTCCAAAGTCGCAGATTGCTGATCATTAACAAAACGATAACTGACAATTTTAGCTGCCACTCTGCTGAACCCCCCCCCCCCCATCGTGTTGTCTCTGTGCTTGTCCATCTGGTCATGCTTCCAACCTGGACTAGGTTTAAATAGACTCTGGACCCACATACATTTATTAATTATTACAATTTGTACTCTTAATATGTTCACCTGGCACAGCCAGAAGAGGACTGGTCACCCCTCTGAGCCTGGGTCCCCTCTAGATTTCTTCCTAAAATTCGGCCACTGAAATTCAACACTACTGTTGTTTGCTCCTTGGGGTTTAATGCTGGGTGTTTTGTAAAAACACCTCATCTGGCTATACTGCACGTGAAGTGCTTTACTGTGTTGCGAGAGTAAAGATTAATTGATATACTTTCATTGGGAATGGTCCCCATTTGTGCATGAATTCAGTCCATTTGGGTTGTTTTAGTTACAGGTTCACCTCCCATTGCCTCAGTGTAATAGTACTGCTCTTCCCCCTCTCTTTTGAAGTGAAAGGTTAAAAGTATGCGAGCACATCACATTTGACTGCGCAAGAGAAATTACTCAATGTGCCATGAGACCACGCTGTAGGCCTACTGGTGTCATAAATCATTGCTAATGTGATTCGAAAATTGTATTTACATTTTATGTTAATGTTATTTCAATGAAATTGTGTTCAGTAAAACTATCATAGTGTAAAAACCCTCCTAGACATTGTTTTAGAATAATGGCTACACCCACACAGAAACAGTGCATCCCAGTATACTGACACAAGGACTGATTGGCCACAGGCAATATTTGTGTTGCAATAAACAAAGAGGACAAATGTTTACTTTAATTTCACTCTAAATAAATAAATAGACTTTAAATGAATGCCCCGTTTACTTTAAATTCATATACCATTCAGTCGTCTTGATCGATTGCTTTTCCTTTCCATATTGGAAACATATTTTTTCATTTGTAAATGAATGCTCTCTAAGAGTCCCTCGCTATCAACAGAGGTGTTAATAAATCGGTTATTATTGGCATGTAGTCCCATGCCAATAATTATAACCAATGTAAATACATTGTTTTGACCATGGTGGCGTCAGTGAGCCCATTCAAACGCAACTACCAAGGGGAAAAACAGATTTTTGTTGATGAGTGAGGGACACATTGAATTTAACATCAGTTAAATAGAGTCCTTAGAGATCATACACATGGTTTTGTTTGACGAGCCAGGCTACCTTTGAGTCAGTATATGTTTCTTTCTTCCTATATAACGTTGTGTGAGTAAGGATGAAGCCTTGATATTGTCGACAACGTACAACAACTGTGGGAAGAAAACCCCTTCAACAGGGTTGACTATTCTCAACAGGGAAAGCAGGAGGCTTCTCCAAAATGTAATGTCCATCAGATAATTTTTTTGCTCTAAATCAATAATAATCAAAATAATTTCTTAACTTCAATCTCCTGTTGTTCTGGAAAAGGTACCAAACATTCGATTTATTTGATACAGGGATGGAATTTTATGATTTTAGGTGTAAGACCAGGTGGCCTTAACGGGGTGCCTAATATACCAGGGTACTAAGGTCAATCAGCCAGGGTACTAAGGTCAATCAGCCAGGGTACTAAGGCCAATCAGCCAGGGTACTAAGGTCAATCAGCCAGGGTACTAAAGTCAATCAGCCAGGGTACTAAGGCCAATCAGCCAGGGTACTAAGTTCAATCAGCCAGGGTACTAAGACCAATCAGCCAGGGTACTAAGGTCAATCAGCCAGGGTACTAAAGTCAATCAGCCAGGGTACTAAAGTCAATCAGCCAGGGTACTAAGGCCAATCAGCCAGGGTACTAAGGTCAATCAGCCAGGGTACTAAAGTCAATCAGCCAGGGTACTAAGTTCAATCAGCCAGGGTACTAAGGCCAATCAGCCAGGGTACTAAGGTCAAACAGCCAGGGTAATAAAGTGAATCAGCCAGGGTGCTTAGGCCAATCAGCCTGGACACTAAGGCTAATCAAGTGAAATGGCCAATTATGTTACTCCAAAACACAAAAAACACTTCTGTTTATAAAAGCAAAAGTAATTACTCTGGAAAAGTGATTTAAAAAAGCTTGTTTGTATTGCTCAATTGAGACATGTCCGCTGCCACTGAAGGTCAGAAGGTTGCCATGGTAATAGAGCTTCAGTATTGCTCTTATGCCTAAGAACATTTCTCAACATTCACTAGCTTGAATCTGATAACTCACATTGAAAACCCATAAAGGATGTGATTAAAACCACTGGCTGTCCTTACACGCTGACCCCACCCCCACCCCCCCGACACGAAAAATGACAACGCGGTATATACGCATGTGAAGCCGATCCTGGCGTAGATTTACCTCACAGCCAGCGTCTGACTAAGATAACCACATAGAACAAGACAACATAAAATAAAAATGCTCAACAATATTTATTATAGAGGCCAAGCACGGCCCCCCACCCACCACAGGCCCCCACCCACTCACCACAAAGGAACGCCTGAAGCGCTCTGATCTGCACACAGGGAGGGTGAGCCAGTGACTAAAGGTACAACCCAGCAGCCTCAGCTGGTCATAGAGAGAATGGGAGGGGTTGTCTATGATGGAGTAGATTTTCCTCCTCACGCTCCTCTCTTGCCACTGCCTCCAGACTGTTCAACAGAGCTGGACCTCCTTACCAGTTTGTTCAGCACTTGGATTCCCCAGCCTGGATATGTAACTGAAGTCTGCCGTGTAGACTGTGAACAGGAACGGAGACCGTTCCCCGGGGCGCCCCGATGTTGCTCACTACAGAAACCGTCTCCAAACGTGCTGTGGCCTTCCGGCGAGGTAGTCAGTGATCCAGCCCACTGTGCCGCGGTCCACCTACATCCCTGAGAGTTTCTCTGCCAGTAGGAGAAGGCTGACACCATCAGGCCTTGCCTGTTCTGAGCTGAAGCAGCTCCCCACCTGTGTGATGTTAGTGGCTGGGTGGTGGCGGGGGCTGGTCCAAGTGAAGTGGAGGCAGTAGTTTAGGATGCAGGACAAAATTGAAAAAAACAATATGGCATTTCTATTTTGGCCTATACACACACAGACCCACCTTTTTATATCCTTTGGGACCCTAAAACACAAAAATCACTGTTACCTATTCCCTAAACCTAATCGTAACTCTAACAATAACCTAACCTTTGTGCTTAAACGTAACATTGTCTTAATGCCTAACTGTAAACCTTACCCTCAATGCCGAGATTTAAAAGCTACTCCACTTCTGCACTGCCGAATTGTTATTCATTTCCTAAACCTACCCCCTTAGCAGGGACGTATTTTTCATTTCTTTTCTACCAGGTATCAACATGTACTTACACGTGGACAGTGATGGACGAAGTACACAGACCATGTACTTGAGTAAAAGTTGAGATACCTAGTGTAAAATATTACTCCAGTAAAAGTGAAAGTGCTCCCTTAAACGTCGACTTGAGTAAAAGTATAGAAGTACTTGGCTTCAAATGTACTTAAGTATCAAAAGTAAAAGTCATTTGGTGTAATGTAGTTCCAATGTCTTGTTATGTCCTTTATACACTTAATCAAGTCATTTAAGGTAAAAAAAAAAAAAAGCCCACTAACACCACTCTGAAAATACAATGTTTTCTATTTGTGATATCTGGTACTGATATCTTTAGAAATGATCATAAGCACATCATACTACATGGAAACCACATGATTAGGAATAAATAGGGTGGGGGGAAACCACATGATTAGGAATAAATAGGGTGGGGGGAAACCACATGATTAGGAATAAATAGGGTGGGGGGAAACCACATGATTAGGAATAAATAGGGTGGGGGGAAACCACATGATTAGGAATAAATATGGTGGGGGGAAACGACATGATTAGGAATAAATAGAGTGGGGGGAAACCACATGATTAGGAATAAATAGAGTGGGGGGAAACCACATGATTAGGAATAAATAGAGTGGGGGGAAACCACATGATTAGGAATAAATAGGGTGGGGGGAAAACACATGATGAGGAATAAATATGGTGGGGGGAAACCACATGATTAGGAATAAATAGGGTGGGGGGAAACCACATGATTAGGAATAAATATGGTGGGGGGAAACCACATGATTAGGAATAAATAGGGTGGGGGGAACCACATAATTAGGAATAAATAGGGTGGGGGGAAACCACATGATTAGGAATAAATAGGGTGGGGGGAAACCACATGATTAGGAATAAATAGGGTGGGGGGAAACCACATGATTAGGAATAAATATGGTGGGGGGAAACCACATAATTAGGAATAAATAGGGTGGGGGGAAACCACATGATTAGGAATAAATAGGGTGGGGGGAAACCACATGATTAGGAATAAATATGGTGGGGGGAAACCACATGATTAGGAATAAATAGGGTGGGGGGAAACCACATTAGACTGTATTTCTTTAACAATTTATTGTTTGAAGTCATGTAGAAATCTTACTCCTTTATCACATGGCACATTGCTCCTTTACTATATCACAGTTGTGCAATAACTTATCTACACAAGTTTACAAAGGATGTCTTTTTTTCAATTTACTAAACATGACTCCTTACAACAACATGCTGTATGTCCAATCTAAAAACAAATGTTAGTGTTTGCATAAATCACACAAAAAACAGAAACTAACACACCACCAGATTTCCCTGAAGACTTACGTAGTATGTAGAACTACTAACTAGTAGTGATGAGCTATAACAGAAGAATAACAGAAATAGTACTGTTAACTGTATGACCTACCTAAAGCTAAAATATGTTTTGTTTAGTTTGAGAAGGAGCTGAATTTCAAAATTTCTGCCATCCAATCTTGCCCTTCTTGTGCTGAAAATCAGTCCAGCAGTGCTAAAGAGACGTTCGCATGCAGCAGAAGCTGGTAAGGCAGTGTTGATTTTAAGAGACAATTTGCAAACCGCAGGATAAGATTGCAGTATCTCTTTGTTGTCTACTTTAGAGGCAAGGTACCTTTCTAGCTGTTTAACACTTTCCTGCCCATGAGTTGTATTCATGCTTGAAAAGTCATCGTTGTCTGAAGCACTTGATCCATTGGGTGACTGATGTGAACGTTCTTCCTCCAGATTGTCCTTGATGTAGGCAAGTCCTAATATACAACATATATTGGGACAGATGCCAGAAATCATGTTATATAAACGATAGGGCAATTCCGGTGTACAGTACAGAGGAAAAGTAATGAACAAATTTGGAGCAACATGCAGTTATGGACAGGCAGCTAAAGCTGACATATGAGGGAAAAGATCAGTTTCTATGCTCCATTAGATCAGATTTACTTCCCTGGCCACAACTCAGTCTAGGTTGTGTCAAATTTCCTTGTTCTTTTTCCTGAACAACATGAGCAGCATGTAGTACCTTGAACAATAAGGTTATGGGTCCATCTACATCAAACTTGCCTTTTAGGCATATATATGAAACCCGGTCACAACCCCCCACCCCAACCCTTTTAAGTAAATACACTTATATACATGGGCTTGTTTAGTTTTTTTGTTTACTTTTGTTTTGTGAACTAAGCGCATGACATCTGAAATAAAAATGCAACAAAACACATGTACATACATAGATACATACCTAGGTTTAATAGGTTCTCATCAGATGTCCACGCTGTTTTACATTTTGGGAGCAGGATGGCAGCAGCAATAAACTCTGGTTCTGCCATCATGTCTTTAAAGCGCTTCTGTAGTCCCTCTAGGACTGCATCCACCAAAGGTTTGTAGTACCTGGAATTAGAGGTGGGGGAGAGAAACTGATACAGTACAATTTCCCAACATTACCAGCGTGCATTTATACTGAGACAATGACAATGACAATTATTAAATATGATCTATTGTGTTCTTGGTCAATATGTGTTCATAAAGGCCTCTTATTAATCATTTTACTCATGGCACACATTAACTTCCTACACGTATGCTATATGAAGTTTTAATGGAGTTGAATTGTGTATGATAAGGAATACACCTTAATAACATGGGGGGGGGGGGGTAATCTGGCAAATTCCTCCAGAAAGGAAATTTTAACTGAACTCAACCTAACAAACATAAAGAACACTTAAGTCTTGTGTGTGTGTGTGTGTGTGTGTGTGTGTGTCTGTGAGAGAGTGTGTGTTTGTGTGTCTGTCTGTGAGAGAGTGAGTGATTGTGTGTGTGTGTGTGTGTGTGTGTGTGTGTGTCTGTGAGAGAGTGAGTGATTGTGTGTGTGTGTGTGTGTGTGTGTGTCTGTGAGAGAGGGAGTGAGTGATTGTGTGTGTATGGGTGTGTTGAGTGGTGACGCTGCTCAGACTATAATTGTCCTCCATTTCCCCTTACTTAAAGCAACTGAACAGTTAAACAATATTAAATATTGGAATGAAAGGTATATTAAAATAAGTTACACTTACATTGGCAACTTCAGTGCAGTGCATTCAGTTCTCAGGGCCCCTTCTCCTTCATCTGTGATTTTTCTCACGATTCTTTCAACAGAGAGAAACAATGAGTTCCATCGTGTGTCATTTGGCCGGATCAGTTGTATTTTGCATGTTTCTTCTATGATGTCTGAAGCAGTGGAGGATCGATATGTCTTGTTCCATAAACCGGCAAGCAAGTGCCACAGAGCACCTCACAAAACAATGATACTCAAGTAAAGTACAGATACGCTAAAAAGTTACTTAAGTACGGTAACGAATTACTTGTACTTCGTTACTGTCCACCACTGCACGTGGATAACATCTCGCACGCACACACACGCACACACGCACACACGCACACACGCACACACACGCACACACGCACACACACATACACACATACACACATACACACACACATACACACACTGATCTCTCTAATTTGAACCGGAACCTTTTCAACCAACTACAACGGGGTTGTATTCATTCCGCCTTACAAAACGTGTAATTGCAGAACGTTTTGCCAAACAGAAGCAAACAGAACGAGATAGGGAGGGACCGTTCCTTCAAACATATTTTCTATTGGATAAAAGGCATATAACTCCCCCCTCTTTCGTTCTATTTGTTTCTGTGTTTTTAGAAACGTTTCTGAACTACACATTTTTTAAGGTGGATTGAATACATCCCTGTATCGCCTCTGTCGCCGTGACAGCTACAGAAGCAACCATTCTACAGGATCATGTGTGTCGTAGTCTCCATTTACATTCCGGTTACACCGGATAAAAAAAACACAATGTCTCCGCATCAGGCATGTATGTGATCAGCAGTTATGTTCCATAGCGTGTTAATTCGTGGGCTTGGGAAACTGTGGAAGCTTAATTAATTTACTAGGCTGTCTACAAGAGTTTACAGAGTAAAATCAGGCATATTTCTCTGTTGGAAAGAGGCTGTCTTTTTAATTCATCTTGGACTTTTGCAAGGATTTATCAATTACAGTGTATGTTGGTAACCGCGGCGGTTCCACCCTCTGTGCTTTGATCTTTATCCACCCTTCTGTAGCGATTTGAAGCGACTCACATAATTATAGTTGGAAGAGGTAATAAAAGCAACACTGTAACGGATTGGAAAAATGGGGAGCACGAACTCTTGCTGTGTATCTTCCAGCCCGAAGCTCAGGAGAAATGCTCATTCGAGGCTGGAGTCGTACAACCCGGAGCCGGAGTTGAGTAGGGAGGATACCGGCTGCAATCTGCAGCACATCAGCGACCGAGAGAATGTCGACGGTAAAGTAGCCCATCTTAACCAGGCAATTTAATAACCCAATAAAATACTCATGTCATTTTTTCTGACTGTTATGTTTGTTGGTGTTATCATAAACGACTTAATTTCAACAATACTCTATGTTTTATTGCTTTGGACAATCCGCTGTAAATATACGGTTTCGCCAATATTACAGGCAACATTGTAATGATTATGACAAGATATGGCTCTTAGCTCTGCAGTTATCTGCAGGCCTGTATTGGATTTGAAATATGCATTTTGTTTTCCTTTGAAGGCTACAATGGAGCCCGTGTTTTTCCATGCCATGGAGAGGTCATTAATATGAATATTCCACCAATTTGCGTTTCTGGCCCCCATTCCTGGCAATGGATCGGTGTGATTGATTTACAATGTTTTTAATCGATCCTATTATAAGATTGTGTGTTGTCGTTGAGCTTCATGTTGCTTATACATTAGATATTGCATAGCTATTACTGTGCCTGCAGCATGGGCTTTAAGTCCCCTTGTCGGTCCTATAGCGCATGTTAAGATGGGCTGTGCCACAAATGTCCCTATATGCCCTAAAGAGTGATATATAATGAATAGGGTGCTGTTTTGGACTCAGACATGTTGTATAAATGCAGACAGCATTCTGTTTGTAAAGACAGACTCCTTTGTGCCTGTCTTTGTTATTTCTTGAAAGCATGAAATAGACCAACAGTGTTGTGATATAACTCTCAATCATCCTAATATGCATTACAATCAATGTGTTCATTCTGAAAGAACCTGCTAATGGAAGCAGGCGTTTTAATCTGGATCAATTCATGTACTAATGAAATTATCTGAAATCAAATAAACATTGAAAATATTCAGGTGTCCCGCGAAGGCAGGTGCAACTGAGCAGCATCATCTGGGTTTGTGGGACGCTGTATTAAAATCTGGTTGCCTTATCCCTTCCCACATGAGGGACTCCTTGTAGCGGCAAATGGGCAACTATGAGCTCAGTGGAAGTAGAAGGCTGAAGAATGTGTTCCCTTCTGCACTTACATATTCTTGTATAAACGTCCTGGTTGAACCAGAAGAATGGTTGGAACCGGAAGAGAGTCTGAGGTGTTTAGGAGGACACGTTTCTTGACATCGACAGTCCAGAGTCTGCTGGGAGTTGCTGCAATGAGGCAGAGCCTTACAAATTAAATATCAATACATTCTAGAGAAAAACTAGAGAAACTACAAAAATATTGAATAAAGTCAGCCACTATTGGGGTTGTCACAGGATGGGGTGTAGCACAAAAATTGGGTACCAGTATATAGGCGGTCTCTGAGGGCCCCTCCCATCTTTATTCAAGAGTTTTCTCTTTATTCAAACATTTTCGAGGGCCCCTCTACACGTTAGGGCCCTATATACTTAGTACCCATTTTCCTCCCGTTTTTGAGGCCACTGGTCACAGGTCTTATCAAGGCCTCAGTTTTATTTTGTTCCAGATTAGGAAGACAGGGGTGCTATCATATACATCCTAAACTAGTGAATACAGGTAATTACAGTGTCTCCTGGTAGCCAAAGTGTTAAGTATTTTGTTGCAGGAATATAGAGCAGCAATATTCCATTTGTGTTCTTGTTATTAATTCATGTCAGTGTGTCTCTGCTGTAGCTTTTATTGTAGCAAAAGATTTCTCAGTTCTAGAATGAACTCAACTGCACAGCCATGATCCAGCTTTGTAGGTTTAATGCGCCCAGCATGTTTTTCTTGGGTGGACTTGCATGTTCCCAGCACAAAAACCAGACTTCTTAAGTACGAAATAATATAATTACATTTTCTATTTTGGATTTTTCCTCTCAAATATATTTTTTTAATTAATTTACTGTTATAACTGAAATACAGTAATATTCAGTGCTTTTGACTTTAAAACATTAGAAAGGCTGGAGCCATTTGCATTTGGTGACATTTTGCAGGTAATTTCTTGGCTAAAAATCCAAAAGACATAGGGCTAGAATGCCCATTTTAAATGTTTATAACTGCTAGTCAGTTACTCCATGCTAGTGCTAAACTGTAAGCTTTAAAAACAGCTCATTGGTTGCATGTAACATTGTGTTGTGGCACTGTCTTTAATACCATTAGGTCAATTAACTAAACACAAATTACCAAAATCTAAAACAACAGATTTACAAATCATGTTTAAGTTTTTTGGTAAGCAAGTCAAGGTTTTGTGGTTCCTTGAAACTAGCTCTCGGTTGCTTCTGCAACACCTTCTACGTTAACGTAATGGTGTTAAACTCCTGTGTCAGTTGCTGCTTCAGAAACCCGACTGAAAGCATGTCTCCGCTGTGTCAGGGAACGGCACCCAGAGGACTTGGCCTGATGGGTGAGTAGGGCTGACAACAATTGAATTTACCTGTTGTCAGTTAACTGCTCTCTTCTCTCTTCCCTGTTTAAATACTCTCATGCCTGGTGCCTGAGTACTTGAAGCTCATTCTTCAGAGCTGCCATGGGGAGTTGCGGATGCAATGCTATAGGAAGATTCCTAAGATGCCTAAACTCCTGATTTAATAGTAGAGATAATCTTTCTCTAAGGATAGCAATAGTCTGTATTCATCTTCTCCAGCTCAATGTGTGAAAGTAGTCAGAACAGTAGTTTGCTTTTGTGGTCCTGATGATCTTTATATGTTTTTACAAGGTCCAGTAGATTTGAATCTCCTTTTCACACATTACCTGTTTTGTTCACTTTGTGAGATACGCCTTAGTTTTGAATAAGAAAACGATTCCTTGAATATATTTTGGAACTTCTCTACACACATCTTTATTTTAGCCACCTTGTTTTTCTTGATGATGGTCACCAACCTCTTACTGTTGATCTGGAGGCAGATTGTCACTAACACTCACTCTAGATTTATGCCCAGCCTGTCTAATATGTTATGCTAAATAAAACAAATTAAGAAAGCTGTTTATGTCGATAATGTAGAGTTAACTATCTAGGTAATCTTGCTTGTGGCTAGTTCTGTCAGTAACATCATTACCTTCCTTCAGATAGCTGGCTACGATATGCAAGGAGGCCTGCATGTCAAATTCAAGGACTATGCTTCAAATACGAGATGTAAAGATGTACTTTTGTATTATATCTTTGCACTAAACATACAAACATAACACCTAAAGAAACATATTATAACCCTGTAGTCTTTTCTGTATTTGTGTATGCTCTAACTATATGATTGTCACATATATACATATTCTTTTCTGTATTTGTGTATGCTCTAAATATATGATTGTCACATATATACATATTCTTTTCTGTATTTGTGTATGCTCTAAATATATGATTGTCACATATATACGTATTCTTTTCTGAGAAACATTCTTCTCAGCCTACATAATCAGTGCATGGCTGGCTTTTGTTTTGAGTGTTGACACCTACCAGTATGAAAATGTTCATTCAATTTAAAAAACTCCTTCCCCTGTCATCCTTCCTCTGCTGAGTTGTGACGGACAGACGGCCTTTCTGCCACAGGCTCCTTTGTGGTGTTGCCATGGAACAAATTGAAATGTATGTTTTTGCATCTCCTTATTTTTTCCATCAGATTATCATAATTAATTTGATAATCTGTCAAGTTTCACTTTTTTGAAGCAAATCTTTGGATGATTTGCATATTTTATTTACATAATGCATTTATAGCTATCTACTGAAATTCTAAAGAGAGAAATAATAGCCTATTTGAGCATGGCTGTGTGCATTTCCCCAAAAATGTCTGGAGTCCAACACAGTTTCAGTGGAATTATCAAATGATACGACTAAGACTAATGTCAGCCCTCCACAACTGAGGTGCATCTCTCAACAGATAACAGTGTCTGTAAAGTTACATTTAAAGGGAGGGAGCATATAACATAAATATAAAGAGAGAGAGAGACACATAGACAGAGAAAGAGCACTGGTGACAGCTTTTATAGTTTTCTGTATGGATAGTGTATCTGATTTTGAGTGTGTTATGTGTAGTGATGTTGGAAAAAATCAATATTTCTGGTTTGATGTCATTGGAGAAAATTGCTATATAAAGTATACACATTTTGAGTGGCTCTGCAGCAAACATGCTAAGCAATATCTATTGTATCAGCATCGGAATATTGGCATAACATTGCATCCTGAGGCTCCTGGCAAATCTCACCCTTAAGCTAATGGCAGCCGTAGGGCAGGTCAGATATAATGCACTTCATTTAGGGGATAGTGTGCTATTTCAGCCTGGTAGTGAGGTCACAGACAGTATGAAGTTTGAGATGAACAACACAGTATGTGTGTGTGTTGATCCGGAGACTGTCTTTAGCTGTCCTAACAGAGTGGCAGCTGAGGTCTTTAACGCCAGATGCCCAGAAGTACAGATCCCTACTGAAAGAGAAAAACTATTGCCTTCATTTGGCCAGGGAGTCTTATGGGACATTATAAAGAGGGTTATTCTAAGCATGGGTAGCTAATCCCAGTACCCTCCTCATAAACTAAGTCCTGGCTGGTGTTTATTAGCACAAAGTGGCTCTAGTCACATAAACAAGCGACTGATTCTGAAGCAGTACCACATTATAAATGATTTATGGTAGATTGATTAAGCCGTTACACTTGAGTTTGACCCACTTCTGAACTTGTGTCCCTGCCAGACTTAAAATGACTCTCCATCTTGTGTTCTTAAGCTAGGATTACATAGGCCCTACATACATCTCCATGTTTGCCTGGAACGAGTAGACATCTTGGCTGGTACTCAGCTTAGACTTCAGGCAGGCATTCAAAGCAGGCAGCTTTTGATGAAGTTCTGAGCAATGCTCAATTTGGGATGATCTGGCGCTTGGGTGGATCCGTCTCTCCTAAACGACACCCTATTCCTTTTTTAGTGCACTACTTTTAACCAGAGCCCTTTAGGTCATGGACATACAAAGTGGATTAAATAGGGAAAAGGAGGCCGTTTAGGACACTGAGATGTTCTATGGAAAACAGCCAAGCTGCCTCAGTGGGACAGGGGCTTAATAACCATCACTGCTTGCCAGCTCAGAAAGTCTTCATTACCTGACTCAAGATAAAAGAATACCACAGAGTATCTCTCATATGTCGTAGGATTAAACGGCGACTAAATTAAATGTCTCTCTTAAGTCTAAATGTGAATAGTTTCTTTGAGAAATAAAGAATGATTTTGTTGAGAGCGAGCTCGGAAAGAAAGAGGGTGTCAGTGGAAGAGGAAGACAAAGCAGTCTTATGCTCTTTCTTCCCTTCTCTCTTGCTCTCTATCTCACACAAGCGCTTACTGTTGTTCCTGGATCCTGCCTTAAATTGATTGTTCATTCTGCAGATGAGGGCGCCAGGCAGGCATCAGCTGATGCTCTATTTAAGTTTATGGATTCAGCAAGTCCTTTCTCTGTGATGTTTGTGTTCTGGCATCATGTTGTAAAATCCAAAATGGCCTCTTGGGGCTGTGTGGGTAAGGGTATCCACAAGGCACCCTATTTACTGTCCTGCTCTGGGGCGTGATACAGGGTGTACGAGTTAAAACTGGACACTGATAGCCTCTGGTGCTGTCTGCTTCTTCTAGTGTATCCATTTCACTTGTTTTCCTTTCATATATTTTCTGCCACTTTGAACTCCTCTCTTTCTTCTCCTCTTCTACCGCTCGCTCCCTTCCCTCATTCTCGCCTCCTCTTTTTATTGTCTGTCTGCGAAACCTGGCCTCCTGAAATTATGCAAATGTAGAGACACTGCTAGCCCCCCCCCCCCCCCCCCACACACACACCCAAAGAGCAAAGAGGACTTCACTGAGCATGTTTATCCCTTACAGAGCGGCTTCACCTCTAAAGATCTCCTCCTCCTTCCTTAGAGAATATTGCCCCCCCCCCCGATCTTCCCAGCCCCCGTCCTTCCAACGTTCCTTTCACACCACACAATGCACCCCCCCCGCCCCCCCCTTCATCAGCTGCTCCTCAGCTGCTCAAAGCATCCTGGCATAATAAACAGAATACTAAGCAGCATGTAGAGAATGGATCCTCTGGTTGGGTAGACTGTCCCCATCATCCTTTCATTGTCACTGGTCCACACCAGGAGCCAGTGTAAAAATAAACGAGTGGACATGGATCCTGCATGAACACACCGTCATGTGGCCTCCTGTGGTTTTTTTGGTGGGGGGGACGAATGTTAGTCGAAAGCTTAAAGCAAAAACTATTTTTGAAGAGAGGAAAAACACTTCTCCAAAATGCTTTAGGAACATTGGCTGTTGGCCCCGAAAACAAATATCCCAGTTTTTAGATCAGTTCTGTAATCACAAACCAGTGATCTATATGTACTTTACCCAATGGGCCTAACCAAGTATTCTGTTTACCTGAAATTCATGAGACCTGAATTCAGGCATTGGTAATTCGATTCACTTCGGTTTTTGGAAGAGCTTGTAGGGGGTAATTGAAATAATTAGAAAAACATTTTATCTGTTAAGCAAGCTTCTTATTACTTTAAGAATCCCTTTGAAAGCATCTCTCTGAATAACATGCTTAGAGGAAATCATAAACTGGAAATCATCTTTTTTACTTCCTGTGTTTTTTTGTATTGAAGTGCTGTTGTACAGATTATGATATGCAAATTTGGTGTGATGTACCTATTTGATGAAAGTTAGTGTAATATGTAGGGAATAGTTGTATTCAGGACACAGATCAAGGTAAATCTCATTCAATGCAGGAACATCTGGTCTAGGAGTGGGCTAACCTTAAACTAGGCTTGGTCCAACTCTGAAGAATGGTTCTAACTCTGAACTAGGCCTAGTCTAACTTTGAACTAAGTCTTATCTAAGTCTGAACGAAGCATTGTCTAAGTCTAAACTAGGTCTGGTCTAACCCTGAACTAGGCCTGGTTTAGCTATGAACACATGGTCTAACCCTGACCTAGGCCTGGTTTAGCTATGAACACATGGTCTAACCCTGACCTAGGCCTGGTTTAGCTATGAACACATGGTCTAACCCTGACCTAGGCCTGGTTTAGCTATGAACACATGGTCTAACCCTGACCTAGGCCTGGTTTAGCTATGAACACATGGTCTAACCCAGACCTAGGCCTGGTTTAGCTATGAACACATGGTCTATCCCTGACCTAGGCCTGGTTTAGCTATGAACACATGGTCTAACCCTGACCTAGGCCTGGTTTAGCTATGAACACATGGTCTAACCCTGACCTAGGCCTGGTTTAGCTATGAACACATGGTCTAACCCTGACCTAGGCCTGGTTTAGCTATGAACACATGGTCTAACCCAGACCTAGGCCTGGTTTAGCTATGAACACATGGTCTAACCCAGACCTAGGCCTGGTTTAGCTATGAACACATGGTCTATCCCTGACCTAGGCCTGGTTTAGCTATGAACACATGGTCTAACCCTGACCTAGGCCTGGTTTAGCTATGAACACATGGTCTAACCCTGACCTAGGCCTGGTTTAGCTATGAACACATGGTCTAACCCTGACCTAGGCCTGGTTTAGCTATGAACACATGGTCTAACCCTGACCTAGGCCTGGTTTAGCTATGAACACATGGTCTAACCCTGACCTAGGCCTGGTTTAGCTATGAACACATGGTCTAACCCTGACCTAGGCCTGGTTAAACTCTGAATGCTTAGTCCAACCCTTCACATAGTGGGACGAGAGGCCGTAGCATAGATTGTTTAATCATCTAGGGGAAGTGGTCTTTTGCTCATCAACATAATAAAGACACTTTGATGTGTTCTGTCATATTCAGAGAGTACCCGATGTCTTCTGCTCAATGATTCCTACATACATCCAAACAGAAACTGACCATTTGGCTGCTTCGATGCTGGAAAAAAGGATGCTAAGTGCATAACAGTGACATGGATGAGAGTGCCTGTTAGATGACAATGCAGATGTAGCCAGGCAAAAACAAAGTGTTTGATGTTTATTCGCAGCTAGAATGCACGGCTAGCTAGTCAGTCATCACCAACACACACAGTGCTTCTCCCTGATACCCTTTAATATTTTATGAATCCCGTTCCCAGGCTCTGATGTAGTGGGTTCCCCTCGCAGATGGCGGTCTGACAGATGGTTCTGTGGCCTCAGTCTGGCCCCGTCAACTGAACCTCTCTTACCCCTCGTTGATTCGTTGAGCTCGTGGTGTTGCTGCAGCATGTCTTCTTGAGATGTGTTTTCCAAATGTCACCCTATTCCTATTAAGTGTCAACTACTTTTGACCGGAACAAGAAGAGGCTCTGCGGCTAAAATAGTGCACTATAAGGAACTGGGTGCCATTCAGGATACAGACTCGGAAACTGCTGTGTTGCTGGGGCATCATTTGATTAATTTTCAGTGTGTCTAACATTGCACCCAGTGTAGTGCACTACAGTTGGCCAGAAGCCATGGTCATTTAGTTACAAGTGGTACACTACAGAGGGTTTATGGTGACATTTGGGACAGAAGGCCAAGGATCTCCCAGACAGAGAGCAGCAGCTCATGGGCTTGTTTTAAGTGGACCCACCAACATCCACCATACTCTAAGTAATGCAAGCACACAACCTGTTTCATCACAGTCCGTTTGTAGCCCACTAATGATGTGTATTCCTACTGAAACAGTATCAGGGGATCGGCTGGAAGAACCTTTAGGGACTGTTTAAGTTGAGCCCCTAAAGTTATTCAAGTAATTCCTTTAAATCTTCCCTTGAAAAGCCTTTCATGAAGAACCTTTTTGAGGTTCGTTTTTCAGAGGTATGTTATTCAATTGGTTCTTTAAGTACCAATGTTTTAACTGAATATTTAGCAGAGAGTACTACAGTATTTGCTGGTTAGAGCAGATAGTTAAAACATGTATGCAGTACAGAAGCAAAGCCTTAATTCCCCCTTTTTTCAACTTGATATCAGATGGCTTCTCAAGATAAAATAAATTGATTGGTAAGAGAAACTGTAATCCATGGTTTAGTCCTCCTTAAACAGCAAAAATCAAAGGAGGTGATCAGTGCACGAGAACATGTTTATTTTAATACCCAAATCACCTTTAACAAACATTGAACCATATATGGAGCTTTAGATATACATTTTTATTATGTATCTTTGGACATTTTAGACTGTACTGACAGAGAAAACTATATAGCAGTTGGCTGGAAACAAACACATGCTGTAATAACTCATTTTCCAAGGAAGATTGTAGGGCTGACTTAAAAAGCATTTCTTAGGAAGTGTTTGAAATGTTGAAATTGGTAGAAGTCTTAGATTAATAAAATGTATTAGAGTTTTAAAAGTTTTTGAAGTGTTACAAGTCTTGTAAATATTGAAGTTGCGGAAGTCTCAAAATTTCGAAAGATTTAAAGTTAGAAGTAGTGTTAAAAGTCTTGTCTATGCAGTCTTTAATGTATTTGAAGTATTAGTTTGGTATGTAGTAGAAGCATTAAAATGTATTGTTGGAACCACTGTAGTAGTATTAGTAGGTGCAGTAGTAATGGTAGAATTTGTAGTAGTAGCAGCTGTAGTATTTCTTATAGTAATATTAGAGTATTCAGGGTTTAGAAGTATTACAAGTGTTACTAAGTACTAAAAGTATTTATTGTCATACTATTATTAGTAATATTGGAAGAAGCAGTAATATTATGCGCAGTAGTGGTAGTACTGTTAATCATAGTAGAAGCAGTATTATTAGAGTATTAACAATTTTATTTTACCCAATTTTTATCTTACAAGTATTTAAAAAAGTAATGTACACCAGTGAAAGAGTGGTGCCAATAATAATGACACATTTCTTTAGTAAAATAATAATTATTGATGATATTTTTCTTTTATGAATTTTCACTCAATTAAATGTTATAGATGCTTATGATTTGTTGAGTGTTAGATCATGCTGATAAACAACAATTACCTTTTTTTAAAGTCTGTTTTTGTTCTTATATATCTAAGGAGCCAATAAGTTAGGAGGGCACTGAATTTTTGTTGTTTCAAATTTGAAAAGCTGAGAAAGAGTGGCTGTTTAAGATCTTCACACAGTTTCACTATGTAGTGTGTCAGTAGTGAACTGGCTTAAAGACACATTGATGTCTCCGTCACAAATTGGTTGGAGCCCTAGTTATCCAAATCTTCCAGAATTTTTTGAAACAATGACCAATGAAAGGAATGAAAGGAAGAAAATATCCTTTTTGTCAAACCAGGAAATAAGTGTGTTATTTCCCATAACGCGTGTTAGGCAGGTACAGAGGTGTATCTGGTGGGTGTCCTTTCGTCTCAGGTCACTGTGAGATAGCACGCAACGATTACTATTCAGTGCCAGTTAAGTTTGTTAGAAGGTTTCTTGATTATTCTTTGTGACAATGTCATTTTAACTCCTGCAATGATGCATTGCAACCATGGAATGGCTGCTTTTCATTTTCTACAAACCACAATGGATAATTGTGTTCCAGTGCACTCCTTCACAATTCAAAGACAGGTGCTGTAAGGGCCCTGGGGTTAGACCCAAATGCAGATGTAGATTTGGTGAAGCAATGTTTAATTGAGGATAGACAGGAGCAGGTCGGGGGCAAGCAAAGGTCTGGCACATGGGTTGGGAGTAATAAGGCATAGTCATGCCAAAGGCAGAATCTTGGTCGGGGGCAGTCAAAGGTCGGTACCAGGTGTATCGGCGAACCAGGCAGGCAGATGGGAGGCTGGATCGTAGTGAGGGCAGGCAGGACATCAGCACACGGCAAACGGTGCAAACTTAAAAACATACAGGCAAGGAGACGAGAGAACGCTTCGCACGGAAACACAAGATGAACTGGCACAGAACAAATAGAGGGTACTGACTAAATACACAGAGGGTAATCAAGAGAACTGGGAATATCTGGGAGTGAGGTAACGAGAACAAACAGGTGACAGGGCCTGACAGGTACATACTGGATGCATGCACACTGTGGATGTGTACCTGCTCCTTTTTGGAGTTGAACCTGGGTGCTAACTAGCAAACAATGCCTAGTCAGTGTACATGTGATTTCTGAATGCATGGTGCATCATAGGGTGAACTACAGATCCCAGGCACCTTCATTCAGGCCCACCTCCTATTCGCACGTCTATCCTAGATATTTGACAGGATGTGAAGATGTTACTGAAACCAGTTCGACCGGATGGTTTCACAATTATCATTAGCTAATTTGTCAACACCCTCAAGGCTGATTTCCCATGAAAACGACTTCCTAGGCCAGAGCATAGCATGGCCTCAGATTTTTAGGTACTTTCAGGTTTTCTACTTTTGCCTGGGTTGTATGTTTTTTATGTCTTTACGCAACATTTCTACAGTTAATGTATTTTAGCAAGGAACTTATATATATAAACAGTGCATTTGGAAAGTATTCAGAACAATTCACTTTTTTCACGTTTTGTTATGTTACAGCCTTATTCTAAAATATATTCTCATCAGTCTAGACACAATACCATGTAATATCAATGTAAAAACAGGTTTATAGTTTGTAAATTTTTCAACAACAAAAAATATCAAATTTACACAATTATTCAGACCCATTGCTATGACATTCAAAATTAAGCTCAGGTGCATCCAGTTTCCATTGAACGTCCTTGAGATTTTTCTACATTTTGATTGGAGTCCACCTCTCCTAAATTAAATTTGACCTGAATTAGAAAGGCACACACCTGTCTATATAAATCTAAATATACAGTATTTTTCAACGTGATTCAATAAAAAAAAAAGGAACAGGCAATCAGGGCCCATGTAACGAATCAACTTAATGCACATTGGCAGTCTTTTCCAGGAAACCCATCACATCTGGTTCATTAAACACACTCAAATGCAGGTCCCCTCAGTTTCAGACAGGCTTCTAGGAATTCATGCCATGAATGTCATGTTCTGTGCTTTTTTACACTGTACCTGGCACCAGAGCAATCTATTCCTGTCTTCAGCATATGGCTGCTTCCCAGGTGTCAACACTGTTTCCTCTGTGGTGCACTACTTTTCACCAGAGCCTTATGATGGGATTCCAAAGAACTCTGGTTTAAGGTAGTGCACTACACAGGGAATAGTACGTCATTTGGGATGCCGCCTCTGAAAATAGAAAGATGTGAACACTCAACAGATATTAAATACAGTTAATGCACAGTGAGGTGATTTGGCGTGGGTGCGATTCACTGACTGCCTCATCCATCATTGGGACTTTCCAGATTCGGGGCCGTGTTGGCTGACTTGCCAGACAATTGTTTAACAGCTGGTCATTCGGAAATGGATCTGACGTGACACATTGAGCCTTGGAAGGATATGGGTAGGGAAGGAGACAGGATGTGGGGGTTTCTTATACATCAGGGTTATTGCACACAACTATGCCCCCCCCCCCCCCCACAGACAGACACACACATTATTGAACAAGGAGCATAACTGAACTGTAATATGTATCCCAAAGTGCACCATATTCCCTGTACCTAGTGGGTTACTGGGGCTCTGGTCAAAATTAGAGAACTATGTATTGAATATGGTGCCATTCGGTGTCGTTGACTAGTTTATAAGGCAACTTGGCTGTATTTTCAGAGTGCCATAGGGTTTGAGTGGCAGCTGAAGATTATCAGCCTTGTTTTCCACATACGCAATGTATTTAACAGATCTGTGACAGTCTTTAGGACAGGCATTGCAAATCGGCTGGAATGTGGCCTCTGGGTGTATGATTGAGTATGTGTTTTGTCTTCTTCTCTTTCTGTATCTGTGGCCTATTCCACAAAGTGCCTTCCAAAATAAAAACTCTCACTTCGAAATGAAAATGTTCCTCAAAGCCCATATTTTGGATTTGTGCAGACTGTCTCCTACCAGTGCATGAGAAAAGTACATGCGCTATATTCTGGCCACTATTGAGTAGGTGGCCACGTCTCAAAGAAATAGCTCAAAGGGTTTTTCCACTTCCACTGCGTACCCCAACCAGGGTTAGCTATGAAGAGGAGAGGTTAAAGGGTTTTTCCACTTCCACTGCGTACCCCAACCAGGGTTAGCTATGAAGAGGAGAGGTTAAAGGGTTTTTCCACTTCCACTGCGTACCCCAACCAGGTTTAGCTATGAAGAGGAGAGGTTAAAGGGTTTTTCCACCCCGAGTAACAACTCATGAAACTCATGTCAATTCACTGAAAGCCTATGTTCCACCTGTGTGTAAAATAAATAGTTTCCCCGTAATTGTACTTTTTAGTGGTATGTCTGTGAAATCATGTAATCGTTTCATAACGAATCATTGCAATACAGTTCTAGTGTATACAGAGATAGTACACAGTAAGGAATTCAGTTCATCTTTATACTGTTCTTCCTTTAACTAGCGTGATGCTTATCAATGTCCACGACTCCCTAACTCACTGGATCCTTTACACTTTGCCTTGACAACTTGATTTTAAACAAAATGTTTCTTTTTGTAATTTAACCTTTATTTTACCAGGTTGAGCCTCATTGTGTTTAAAAGTGTATAATCCAAGAGGGACCTGGCCAAAAATAGTCACACAAAAACTGTACAAAATAAAAACCCTGATTACCACAGTTCCTAATTATATGTAAATTGTCAGAGGTACGGTGCAAGTTAAAGGTCAAAACATTTACAACCCCATTATCCATCATAAATGTCAAATCATCCAATGTTTCTGTACAAAAAAAAATCTATTTGTTCAGAACGTCCATTAAGCACTGTAAAAAATACAGTTTTTGGATACAGGCGCAGGGGAGAACAGGTGACTTTTAATAAAAATAACTAAGACACAACAAAACTAAAACAAGACAAGAACAACGTCAACAAGAGGAACTGAATCCAAAACAAAGACCGACAACATACAAAAGGGAAGGAGGAACTTAAATAGGGACAGTGATCAGGAACACAGTTAAGGGTAACAACAATCAATCAAATTTCAATCAAATGTATTTATAAAGCCCTTTTTACATCAGCAGTTGTCGCCCAGCCTTAAACCCCAAGGAGCAAACAACAGTAGTGTTGAATTTCAGCTGTCCGTGCTCCTAATGAGGGAGAAAACATTACAGCCGTGAATGAATATGTAAAACAGGAGATGACTAAAATGGCGTTGTGAGGGAAGGCAGTTGTAGTGCCGTGCTTTTTTCTAAAATCAGATTGAGACATTGATAAAATTCATTTACACAAAAAATCTCCTTCAGATCCGATAAGGTTTCCAATATTTTTACTAACAACTACAGCTTTGAAATTGGCTTATAATTATTTAGATTAGATGGTTCACCCCCTTTTAACAGAGATGTGACAATGGCTGATTTCCAAATGTTAGGAATTAACATTATACTCTAGACTAAGAGTGAAAAGGAGTAAGGGGTGGGTAAGGAGTTGTGCTACGTCTGCTACAAATTCCAATAGAACCGGACTCAGGTTTTTCAGACCTGCTGCTTTTTTATGGTCAATGCCTTTTTAAGGTACTGTAAGGCAGAAATATTGGTCAATTAGGGGAAAAATATTGGTCAATTCTTACTTTTACATCAATTTCATACAATGTAAATTAGAAAAACTGTTTAAATAAGATGATTATCAAAGACCATTTTTGAATACATAGTTATACAAGGTGGCAATTCATAATTAAATCTCATTTCAAATTTGTTCTCTGAGTAGTGGCCCCCTTGGTTCCTTTCATGTATAAGCATATACACCTCCTCAGATAACCAGCACATTTATTTGTAACATTTTATAAATAAAAAAATGCAATTTAAACAGGAATGGAGGTATTTCTGCTCCAATTACAGTCCGAAATATCATGTAAAAAACCCTGTTATCAGAAGGGCTATAAAATGAGTTTTTGAAGAAATCAGGGCTTGACCTTAATGACTTCAGTATTCCATACCTCGGCAATGCACAGTAGAATAAAAAAACTCTCCCATATGAATTTGTCCAGCTCCATCTATCAGTGGCTCAAGGACTTCCTGACCAACATGACACAACGCGATGAAACGCATCGAAATAACATCTTAGTGCAGCACGTTAAGATGTGAATTCAAATGCTACTGAAACAGCATGTTTTACATGCTCTGTAGATTTTGTCTACTCGTTCTAATATTTCGGAATGCAACAGAACTTACTGGAATCACGGTGTGCTATTACAGTCTGTGTAGGTGTGCGTTGTGTGTGTCAGCCTGTGTGTACTTCACCACGCGCTTGGCGTTCTTTGCCGTTAAAGGAGCAGGCAGGCCACAGACGGTCTCTCAGCTGCACTGGATCCTACAGCTTGACGTCCCGCTGTCTGACACCGGCATCTTCCTTGGAGCAGAAGAACAGGGACGCTGTCTGGTTGGGACCTGCGACGCCGATTCTTTCTCCGTCTGTTGTCGGTGCTGGTGTGTCATGTCTTGGACAACTCTGTGATGGGTGTGGCTGTCTCCTCCCTGGTATGATTGGCTGAGGCTCCTGTCTCCGTGTGGAGTCGTGGCGTCCCTACACGGATTAAAAAGGCGAGCGCTAGCGTACGTCCTGTCCACCTGCGGACCTGAATGGCGCCCGTTCGTTTACGCTTTCATGAGTCACAAATGAAACTCGTGTGCCCGGACAAAAGGGTCCCAAATGGACCTCTTGTTAACTGCGTAATTTTCTCGGCTGCACAGTTTCACACATAACATTGGATATGCGTAACTAATTATATACATCTGATTTTGCAATGTGACACTAAATTAAATATTCAGTTGTCGATTATCATTCTTAAATGACAGGGGGGATTTGTAAATTACAATTTCATGCTTGTTTTATCAAGTATCAGCTGGCCATTCAACTGAAGACTCTGTCCCGAAGTTGATGCGTTTATTAAACCCCTAGCCACGGCCATTGAGGGCACTCTGAGTCAGGGTTTAGGGCAGTGGTCTCCATTGCAAAGCCCAGGGGGCCACTGTCGGCCCCAATGGCCTGCTTTGCGATCCATGACGAGTCCCCCAATTACATTGAGGCATGCATTCTTTTGTGTTGTGGCGGCCCTCACCCTGAGGTCCTATCAACCAAAGTGGCCCCCAACTAAAAATGTACATAGCACACTGGTGTAGGGGATAAGACTCGGTTTGGGGTTCACTGCATGTGCACTGTATAGGGCCCCATTCGGAACACTTGTAGGGGAACATAAAATCCAAGCGATCTCATCATGATATTCATCAATTACTCATAGAATCATCATGGAGTGCCCAATGCTAGTTGATTTACTGCATTATATACTTAAAACGATTTAAAAAGCAATATAAAACCGAGAGCCTCTTTCTTACTTCGTCAATGGTGTAGACAGGGCTGCAATGTAAGAGCATTTAGGTTTCCTTGTGAGTTCAGTGTGGAATGCCTGACCCCCTTTCACTAATTGTGTTCAAGTGACCACACCTCCTGGCTGTAATTCATAAATCTGTTAAAACGTCCCTTAGTGTGACAGGGTATTGCATAATGAATAGGGCGTTAATTAAAACTCAACCAGCTTCTCTGTTTCCTATGTGCTTCACTGGGGAAAAAAGCCTAGTTTGCAATAGTAAAACCAAACGCAGTTCATACATTAGTGTTCATTAGTGTTGGGTTCCAGGCAGGAGTATTGTCATGTTTTGCTGCTGCTTTCCATCAACAATTCACTGCATGAAATACCTCTGTAACAAGATATGACACAGGTCACACAGCACATTCCGACACAGCACATGTCAATGTGTATCCAAATGTGTCAAGGTCTGAAATGGTCTGACACAGATCCGTATCTTCATAGGGATTCCTTTCAAGGATCCTTATCGATACATGGTCTGTTTTGGACTGTTTTGGATACACATTGAGATACGGTGATACTCTTGATATTTTCCAGACCTCTTCATCATTAGATCCCAGGTGTTCCTCCACCCATACCAGTCCTTTGCCAAATTTGAAATGTTATTAGAGAAATCTATGAATAAACCACAAGGCAGAGAACGTTATTCCTCTTTAAGAAAAATCGTAGCAACTCCTTTGGAGCTTTTCATTAAGATGAATGAGTGACTGTCCAGTTCTGTGATCTATAGCTATGTAATCTACCAACTGAAACTGGCCCTGACTACTGGGGGAAGTGATGCAGTAGGGATGTGCATACCAAATAGTACCCTGTTTCCTTTAAAATTGTGAAATATGAAGGGAATAAAGGGCAGTTTGGGACAACGAAAGGCTTAGAGAACCTCCTACATTCCTGAGTTTTTTTAAATTCTGAATTCACCAAAAAAGGCTCTCTAGGTTGTCTGGTTACGTTGTTTAGTTAACCTTTTACTCATAATGGTCTACTCTGTGTCAGTACAAGGCAATTTCCAAGGATTTCTTCAGTCTTGTGTATTGAATAGACCTAGCTTTCTGGGTTCAGTTTATTCTATTCTATTGTTTTATATTTTCCAGAGTTTTCTGTATAAAATACCCATTCCCTGGTTCACCAGATGTGTTATTAAGGTGCTGTTTCCTCGTATATTTACTTAGTAAGGGCTCTTGGCTGAAGTCTTAGGTCATTATATTATGTATTTTATAGCACATTACACCCATTTTCTGCATTCTTCTTGTATTTGTGACACAGTCTGAGTTAATGCTATTATCTATACGTTTTTCTCAATCAAGGTAATATAGCATAGGATACTTTGTGGACTAAGTGCATGTGAGACGTATACAGGCTTGGGCATTCTGTTTCTGCATCTCTAGTTTACATTTCTAGGTTGTGGGTGGATAACAACTGGAGTGGATGCCATGGAAGAGAAAACAACTGTTAGAATAACAACACTATGAACATTTTGTTTGCTACCGTGTGTAGATCTTGTACATATTGATCCACTTACTGTAGTTGAGTAACTTTGCTGACACCCATTTTCCTCCAGTCCCACTTAGCTTCTTAATAACAACTAGCGGGTAATCCAGCAAAACACTAGTTACTGTTCTCTGCTTCCCTCCCTGAACATTATTCTCCTCCTCCAGAAAATATGGTGGAGGTGAAACCAGGCCAGTCCACTACAGCTCTGTTTCTGACACGTTTATGTTTTGTCTGTCTGTGGCCATACACTTATAAAACAGCAAGGGAGGAGGTATAAATGTAACCTCTGAAATGTGTCACCTCCTCCACATATCTCAAAGGTCAGCCTTTTGCATGTGTTTGTCTACAATAGAATGTTTTCAGACACAACAAAAGGATGTTATTCGCCTCTCCTGCATGACATTTCGATTGTAACTTGAGGAAGTCGACCCCTTTGATCTGACAGGTTCATGTTTTGGCTTCATGTCAAATGGCGCCCTATTTCTTACATAATGCATTCAAAATTCTCTGGTAACTGACAGCAGGATTGTTTTCCACAGAGCTGAATATGGAATACAACCCCTCGGACCACCCTCGAGCCAGCACCATCTTCCTCAGCAAATCTCAGACAGACGGTGAGTGTCTCTCAAACATTCCATCAGTCAAATGTTTAAGGATCTCTGACATTACTCCAGGAGTACATTCCACAACAACATACCTGTAGCCCTTTAGGTAAGAGCGGGTATTTGGGACAAGGAATCATGAATGTATTTGCTGTATTGTAGGCTACTTTTGGATCCTGGTGAAAAGTAGAACACAATGTAGAGAACAGGGTACCATTAGGGAAACAAGTTCTTCTGCCTGTGTGACCTGACCAAAAAACATCCCGATTTATCAGGGAGAACTAATGGGAGCAGAAGATATCCACGGTATTGGGTTAGAAGCAGGATAAGGGAGGATTATCAGATCTTATAAGCTTCCACTAAACACAGAAAGTTCAGTTTTGTGGTAATTCATGCTTTGCCTAGGGGTGTTTCACTCGACGTACTGTGTGCAGCCTCAGGGGATTCTCAGCCTGACACATTATGACTTTGTTATAAATATAATACAGTATTTTTATCTAGATATGAGAACCTCACAAGACAGGCATGTGCGTCATTCTTTTGAGTCATGCATGACTGTGTTCCAATGTAACAAGACAGGGTTAGCATAAAATTTAGTGGCACCATTGTACAGGATAACAGCTGGATTTTCAGGCAGTGATAGTTGTATGTTACATATGGTAAATGAAGTGAATGGCTTTTGGTTCTCTTTCAGTGGAGTTGCCTAGCAAGAATGGTGAGTATAAACCCACACCGCGCTTCTGCTTCCCCCTAGCTGCGAAGTGGAGTCCATCTGTAACATTGTGTGACTTTTAAATAGAAAAATGGTACGGACACTGATGCCAATAGGAGACCGAATGAAAACATGTCTTGCGCTGGAGCCTGTTTCTGTGACTAACCTGCTCATATTGTGGTATTAACCGCTTTGTCTTCTTTATGCAAACCTTGGAAAAGCGTCCATCTCAACATGCAATGCACTGCAAATGATTAATGCAGGGTCCATAGACGCTTTGCTGTTTCTTTGCAGAATGTCTTGTCAATCACGCTGGCACCATCACCTGATCTACCATACAGCTACTTCAGTTTGTAAATACTGATCACCTAGGAAACAAGCCTTTTTTCACCCTTTTCACTCCATTTCTTTGTGTTTTAGTGCGTGAAAAAAGAAAGAGTGTCTTCGTTAATCATGTAAGTATTAAAAGCATACATATATTGAAAATAGATTCCGGCTACTATATTCTTTCCTAAATTTGACCTTTGTAACTGATTCATTATGTATGATTTGCCCATGGTAATTCATTGCATTGTTTTACAAGTTAACACACATTGACGAGTCTAAGGTAATGTACAACACGGTCTATGTGTGTCCTTCATGGATCCATTTATTTGCGACTCATGTTAAATTCATGTGGTCAGTGTTGTCTTGCATCCATCATTAAAATGTGTAAAAAGTCAAGGATTTTCTGCGTTCTTGATAATCAGTATCTTTAAACGATTGGCGCATGTTTATGTTTCATGTCTTCATTTGTCACTTACAGGAGCTGGGCATAAAATTTGAAAATCATCAAAAAGTTGATTTATTTCAGTAATTCCATTCAAAAAGTGAAACTTGTATAATGTATACATTCATTCATACATTGCACACAGACTGATATATTTCAAGTGTTTATTTCTTTTAATTTTGATGATTAATATTGACAACTAATGAAAAACCCAATTTCTGTATCTCAGAAAATTTGAATATTGTGAAAAGGTTCAATATTGAAGACACCTGGTGCCACACTCTAATCAGCTAATTAACCCAAAAAACCTGCAAAGGCCTTTAAATGGTCTCTCAGTCTAGTTCTGTAGGCAACACAATCATGGGGAAGACTGCTGACTTGACAGCTGTCCAAAAGACGACCATTGACACCTTGCACAAGGAGGGCAAGACACAAAAGGTCATAGCTAAAGAGGCTGGCTGTTCACAGAGCTGTGTCCAAGCACATTAATAGAGAGGCGAAGGGAAGGAAAAGATGTTGTAGAAAAAAGTGTACAAGCAATAGGGATTACCGCACCCTGGAGAGGATTGTGAAACAAAACCCATTCAAAAATGTGGGGGAGATTCACAAAGAGTGGACTGCAGCTGGAGTCAGTGCTTCAAGAACCACCACACTCAGACGTATGCAAGACATGGGTTTCAGCTGTCGCATTCCTTGTGTCAAGCCACTCTTGAACAAGACACAGCGTCAGAACCGTCTCGCCTGGGCTAAAGACAAAAAGGACTGGACTGCTGCTGAGTTATGTTCTCTGATGAAAGTTAATGTTGCATTTCCTTTGGAAATCAAGGTCCCAGAGTCTGGAGGAAGAGAGGAGAGGCACAGAATCCACATTGCTTGAAGTCCAGTGTAAAGTTTCCACAGTCAGTGATGGTTTGGGGTGCCATGTCATCTGCTGGTGTTGGTCCACTGTGTTTTCTGAGGTCCAAGGTCAATGCAGCCATCTACCAGGAAGTTTTAGAGCACTTCATGCTTCCTGCTGCTGACCAACTTTATGGAGATGCAAATTTCATTTTCCAACAGGACTTGGCACCTGCATACAGTGCCAAAGCTACCAGTACCTGGTTTAAGGACCATGGTATCCCTGTTCTTAATTGGCCAGCAAACTCGCCTGACCTTAACCCTATTGAAAATCTATGGGGTATTGTGAAGAGGAAGATGCGATACACCAGACCCAACAATGCAGAAGAGCTGAAGGCCACTATCAGAGCAACCTGGGCTCTCATAATACCTGAGCAGTGCCACAGACTGATCGACTCCATGCCACGCCGCATTGCTGCAGTAATTCAGGCAAAAGGAGCCCCAATTAAGTATTGAGTGATGTACATGCTCATACTTTTCATGTTCATACTTTTCATTTGGCCTACATTTCTAAAAATATTTTTTTTGTATTGGTCTTAAGTAATATTCTAATTTGAGATACTGAATTTGGGATTTTCATATGTTGTCAGTTATAATCATCACAATTAAAATAAATAAACATTTGAAATATATCAGTCTGTGTGTAATGAATGAATATAATATACAAGTTTCACTTTTTGAATGGAATTACTGAAAATAAATCTACTTTTTGATGATTTTCTAATTTTATGACCAGCACCTGTATGTCCATCGCATGATACATCTCAGGAAATGGCCTTCAGCAAAAACCTTATTTCCTGTATCAGTAATATATTTTTGCATTTCTAGCCCGATTGAGTTGTGTTTTTGCAATTCCCTGTTTGTTGTAGCACGGATCGACAAGAAGGAAACATAGCTCCTGTTCCACCATCTTCCTGGATGACAATACTGTCAGTCAGCCGAACCTAAAATTCACCATCAAATGGTGAGTCAATGTCCCTGATCCGTGAGTTAGCCTAATGGGTAAGACAAAAATTATTAATAATGAAGAACAATTATACAGCTACCATTCTTTCTTTTGTTTACAGTGTATCCCTTGCAATATATTACCATATAAAGAACAGGTAAGAAGATCCCTTTGAGACAGCAGGGAGGTTTGGTTAACTTGTGTGACCCAGTAAGACCTTTGACCTGCTGACCTTTCCTGAATTGCCTATTTCAGGGACACAGATGGAGGAATGCGGCAGGACATTTTTGATGAAAAACTCCACCCTCTTTCGGTAATGGCTGAAGAATGTCAAAATATGTGCAGATTTATGCAATAGTTCTTTACAGTGACCTTGTTCATGAAGCCTTCATATTCTTTGTTCCCTCAGAAATCTGAAGTGCCGTCTGACTATGACAGACATGACCCGGAGCAGAAACAGATCTACCGCTTCGTACGGACACTGTTCAGCGCAGCCCAGCTCACTGCAGAATGTGCCATAGTTACACTGGTAAAGGGGATGGATGTCCCAATAACTTGCTTCCCAAGTGGCCCCATACATAGTGCAGTCTTTTGATCAGGTATCTTACCAATGGGATACTCAATATTTCATTGTCAGTGTCGTGAACTAGACCTGTATCTTTGGTCTGGAAGATGTTACGTTGGAAACCTCCTCAGGTCAGGCAACGATACCCCAAGTTATCTTTCCTCCTTGAGCGACACTCTTAAATGTTTGATCGACTGGTGTCCAGTTCGTTACCATCTCAATCTGATTACCCATGCTCAGACTCAGAGCGTTCCTGCCTTATCCCTTGTGTGAGTCAGTCAGCCAGCTGCCTCCTAACCAGCGTGTCTCAGAGGACTGCTGCCAGAGACTGAGGGCGCTGTGCTCTCTGACGGGAGCAAAGAACTAGGCCAACCGCCAGGGGCCAAAGCCAGTTAGCCACTGAGTCGATTACTATGCATTCACAAGAGGCCCGGGTCTAACTGTCAACCGCCTCCGGAACAAACTGTACATCCTCAGCCCAGAGCTGAGACGGCCTAACGCGAGCATCATCCTCAGCCCAGAGCTGAGACGGGCTAACGCGAGCATCATCCTCAGCCCGGAGCTGAGACAAGCTAATGCGAAGCATCACAGAAACCCAATTCTTCACATGCCAAGCAGCATTCCGATGCGCCGGCTTCGTGACCTTATCTTCGATTCACACATCGTCTTGACCTTATCTTCGATTCACACACTTCCTCAACTTGTCTCGGGAGATCATCCTTAGAGCGCCCTGGGGGTTGGTGGGGCTAGCGTGGGGGCAGATGGGGTGTATCAGAAAAGCATAAGACACAGGTCGGATTTTAAACATTAGCATGAAGATGAACATGCTATTTAGGTCATATGGTGCCCTTCAGGGTGTAGGCGATATCACAACGGTATTCAATGATGGATACCTCAGTTACAGAATATTCATTTACCCCACTGTGTCCCAGGTGTACCTCGAGAGGCTCCTGACGTATGCGGAGATAGACATTGGCCCAGGGAACTGGAAGCGTATCGTCCTGGGAGCCATCCTGCTGGCCTCCAAGGTGTGGGACGACCAGGCAGTGTGGAACGTAGACTACTGCCAGATCCTCAAGGACATCACCGTGGAGGACATGTGAGTTCGTACATACATAGAATACACTTGTCTGCCATCTCATTTTAACTGACCTCTTTTGCTGCTGGCATATTTGGAATGTCCAGTTTCACAGCTCACATTTGAAAGTATGTTACAACGTTTTGCTGGCTTTGGGCTTGTCGAAAATAAATAACTAAATTCTTTATTTTTTCTCTCAACAGGAACGAACTGGAGCGTCAATTTCTGGAGCTATTGCAATTCAACATCAACGTTCCATCGAGTGTTTATGCCAAGTATTACTTTGACCTGCGCTCGCTGTCAGAGACAAACAGTCTGAGCATCCCTTTGGAACCTCTGAGCCGAGATAAAGCCCAAAGACTAGAGGTGAGCCTGTACAACATGAAGCTGCTCATCCGTAATAAAATTGATGTAAAAAGACCTTTTAACATTGGCAGCGTTCAGGAAGTAATGTGTACAGTATCCTAGCCAAGATTCGAAGGAGAAATAGAGGACAGGCCGGGATACTGCAAAGCACTTGCACCGACAACTGCTGATAATAAAGTGCCTTTATTACTCCATTGGTTAGGTTAATTAATGGCAGCCGAGCCTTTGAAAAATCTTGGCTTAACAAGTAGAATGTCTTTTAGTCTATGCCGGAGATACAATAACAAATAAATTTTTTTGTTGTTCCACCAGGCCATCTCAAGGTTGTGTGACGACAAGTACAAGGACGCCCGGCGAGCGGCCAAGAAGCGCTCGGCAAGCGTGGACAATTTGGTCGGGTTGAGATGGGTCCCTGCCATTCTCTCCTAACCTCCAGCACCAGGTCTGTGGACCCAGATGCCGGGGCCAGCAAGGGGACATCTAGTCACCATCCCAAATGGTGCCCCATTCACTATGTAGTGCCCTTGTCAGGAGGGGAGCCTGGTCAATGGTCAAAAGTAGTGCACTGTAAAAGGAATAGGGGATAATTTGTGGGACAAACCTTTTTTCTACCTGGATAGACAGACAAATGGACCATGTCTCTGTCGCAGCCATAAAGATGCCTTCACAGTGCCTCCGCTCCTGTAACACAGAAGGACAAGCTCTCTAAGAGACGAGTAGTTCTTTGACAGTTACATGTGAGAGAAATTAGAGCTTCTTTGTAGCTATACACCAATAAGGTAGACAGTAAAAAATAAATACATATATTAAAATTTAACAGCAAAGCGACCTGCTGTTACATTACAGCGTCAATGTGAGTTTTATACATTTTACTGTTTCAGCAGACTGCACTGGAAGATGTTGTGGCAAAGCAAAAGCCAAGTGGGACATATTCGGCACTGAGCGGAAAACAACTAACTGAAACGTGGAGGCACTATATGCACTTGGTTTTAAAAAAAACAGCCCGTTTTATTTTCCAAGTGTTCTGCTGTGTCATGCACGAGTTAATAGGACCATGGTTCTGCACTGTTCAAGCTGGTGTGACAGGACATACAGCAGATTCACTTTGAAGATGTTTTTTTGGTTTTGGTCAACAAGTTGTTTTATTTTGTATTTATTCAGACATTTTTACAGCTACACTGCTAAATCCAACCAAGTAAACCCAGGTAAACCAATAACACCAAGCATAACAGTATGACCAGGTATACCAGTAAGACCAGATATAACAGTAAGACCAGGTATACCAGTAAGACCAGATATATCAGTAAGACTAAGTAGAACTGTAAGACCAGGTCTTCCAGTAACACCAGGTATACCAGTAAGACCAGGTATTGCAGTAAGACCAGATATAACTGTAAGACCAAGTAGAACAGTAAGACTAAGTATACCAGTAAGACCAGGCATAACACTATGACCAGGTATAACGCTATGACCAGGCATAACACTATGACCAGGTATAACACTATGACCAGGCATAACACTATGACCAGGTATAACACAATGACCAGGCATAACACAATGACCAGGCATAACACTATGAACAGGTATAACAGCATTCAAGCTACAGCAGGTCTTTCTACTCCATGTCTATGTTTACATTCCATACTCATTTTCTGTGCCACTCAAATGGTACTGTATTCCTAATCTCAGACACCCAGAATTAAAGTATTATATAATTGCATTAGATGCTCGATTGAGTCCTGAAGGTGATACAGTTATGCAATTGGCAAAGGCTCCCTATTTAAAAATTTGACCAAATGCAAGCACTTGCAAAGTCATATTGAGTCAAAATAACCAATGAGATGGGAAAAATGCATACTGGAACAAGTTTGTTGTAAGTGGTCTCATCGCACAGTCTATGTGTATCCGTTCAATAGAGATTACCATATTCCCTGTATACTGCAATACTTAAGAACAAAAGTAGTGCAGTATGTAGGGAATAGGGTGCCATTTGGGACGCAGTGTGTTCGTTTTCTAAAAGTTTTCTACATTCTGTTTATTTTCAATTAACTAGGACCTTTGTAACTGCCTCAACAGTTTCCACTAGGATACCTTTCCAGTTGATACAAAAGAAAATAAGTTGAAAAATGTTAAACTTATCTCGAACATGATTTGTGTTTTTTTGTCTAAAGACACAAAGTTTTAAGATAATGTTTATTTTATTTTTAAGAACAAATACCTGAACCCTGAGCCAAGTTTAATATAAAGTAGATTTTGTCTTTAAATTATGTTTTGTTTTAAATGTTAAAATCTTAAAAGGTTCATGATCAGCTTTTATTGTTTGTGTTTTTATAATTTATCAAAAAGACCATTGTCACGGGTATTCGTGACAACCATATTGAAACACTACAATTATAGGAATTGTTTTGCAAATCAACTTTGTACCTTGTATGAAACAAGTATTAAATTAATGATGAAATCATTAACTTAATTGTGAAATATTTATATGGTCGTGTTGATCTATGTTTGTAATAAAATAAAATGACTTATTTTTCTATTTGTTTTTGACTAAAACATTTCAACAGTTTAAAATGTGAAAATAATAATAAACACTGAGAGGATAGTGGAAGAAAGTTATTATGTTTGAAATAAGGAGCCAGTGACAACGGTCAACGATGCTATGAGCTTTTCTCACATTTGTAGTCATGTTACTGAACAAACCAATCAATGTATATCCGGGATAACTAAACTATCGCAGCACAATCAAACTGTGTAATGCTGTAACTATTAATGCAGCAATGTAAACAGTGTCCATACTTAACAAGTGTTAAGTGTTAAACAGCTATTTTGAAAATGTGAATGCTCTTTTATGAGGAGAACTTTCAAATGCATTTTTTTCGCTGGTTTTGATAATCACTAAATCACCCTGTTACCATTGTATACCTTTAGCTAAAGTGAAAATATTAGCATGATAGCTGTGGGCTAGAGGAGGGACATATGTTTTACTGTCAAATGTCCAATATGTTGCAGCTCTTGTCTTGACCATTAAAATAGCCCCATGGACAAATAGTCTCGTGTTACTCTACCCCCACCTTCAAAATAGCGCCCTATGTGGTAGTGCACTACTTTTGACCATGGACCATTTGACCAAGGTCTCTAGTAAAAAGTAGTGCACTATTTAAAGAGTATGGCCCCATTTTGGGTACACACAAAGACTAGTCATTTTCTCTGCCAATCCCCAAATGAACGATTCAGGATCACCTCCATTTGGACACAAAGCTAAAATTAGCATTATTGTCAGATTCTACCTTCAATTTGCATAACATTCAGGAAGCTTGTTTGGTAGGCCCAGCCAGTTGTCCTGGCTCAATGCATTTTGTAAAAATATTCTAGCAATGCTTTGATGGTAACATGATTTGGGATGTGATAAGAATAGCTCCCAGAGAAGACTCTGGTGTCTTGTCAGTCAGGGAGCTGTTCTGTTTATAACACAGAGCAAGATGGCGAGAGCTATAGGGAATATCTCAATTCTGTTCTCCCCGTGTCCTCTCCTTGATCCTTGTCTCCTTCTTAAAACCCACTAGATGAGAAAGTCAAAGATCCCGCCCATCAGACCTTCTCGTCCAATTGGTTTTGAGGAGACAAAGGGAGAGGTTGCGAGGAGTACATTATTGAGATCTTCCTGTAGTCTAGTGGACACACGTTCACACCCGCTCGGGGGAACAGGGAAATGCGCCAGAGCCATTTTTTACATGGCACTCGGTTTTGAATCTGACCGAATTGAATCAAAGTGATTTGATTGAACTGGATCGGATTAATTGGACTAATATGGACCCTTACTGAGTGATTGGGATTGGATCAAGATCTGTTTATCTATGGGATGAGGTGCTTGGGTTCAGTATGGAAAAGATGGGCCTAATGGAAATAATATTTGTGACTTTCAACCACAATGTCACCTTCCTGGGTAAGTTTTATTTTCCGCCATGTAGATGTAATGGATCTGTACATGCCGTATGCATAGAATACTTGATGTTACTCATGATTTTACATGACATCTTCTTGACTGCATTCACACTGGAAGACCAATTCTTTTATTATTTTTTCTTACGTACTTACTTAAAAATGCACAACGTGCAACTTACTTAAAATGCACAATGTGATTGGTCAAAAAGACTGATTCGCCAAAAAGCCAGTCAAAATCCAAATGGTCGAAACTGTGACAATGCAGCCATTTTGACCCATTTTGATACATTTAAGTTCTGCCCGGCATTTTCACTTTTTCGGGCGACCAGTCATGGTGTTCTTTCTGTCGTTTAAATATGTATTCTTTTGTTGGTTTGCTAGTTCTCTGTGCATGTTTTAGGATGTTTCATGAATATTCCGTTGTCTCAGGGAAGACCTGGCTGATCTTGACTCTGGTCCTGAGGCTGTTCGTCCTGCTGTTCTCTGGCTATCCGCTCTTCCGGGACGAACAGGAGCGCTTTGTGTGCAACACCATCCAGCCGGGCTGCACCAACGTCTGCTTCGACCGCTTCGCGCCCCTCTCCCTCTTCCGCTTCTGGCTCTTCCAACTCATCCTGCTCTATATCCCTCACATTATGTTTGTGGCTTATATTATCCATAAACTATCATCGACTCTTCGTGTCTTTGGCAGCGGAAGCCAGGCAGGCCCTGTGTTCACGCCTCCTCAACAAGCTCCACCGAAAAGGGTGCCTGACTTTTTATCCGCTTACCTATTGGACCTGGTGCTGCGTATTTTCCTGGAGGCAGCATTCGGTGCAGGCCAGTACTACCTCTATGGCTTTTCTGTCCCCAGGAGCTTCCAGTGCTATGAGTCCCCCTGTACCTCTATGGTGGAGTGCTATGTGGCGAGACCCACAGAGAAGACCATCATGCTCAACTTCATGCTGGCCGCTGCCTCCCTGTCGCTCCTGGTGAATCTGTCCGACTTGGTGTGCTCCGTGCGGCGCGTGGCGAGGCGGGGGAGGAGGAGAAGGGAGCCTGGAGGGGAGCTGAAGAACGAGGGCGCCCTGTTTGCGACCGGAAGGGTTGGGGAGGACACAGAGGTCCTATACAACCAGAACCACACCCCCCCCAAAACAGTCCTCAAGCGAGGGCCGGGTCACTCCGACAAGCCCGCCTCCAGCTGTTACCCGAACGGCGACTTCTCGCACGGACGAGTCCGGATAAACAACGACACCCGCGTCAGGTCGGGTGGCCCGAACCTGCTGGGGAGCAGGCCGCCGTGGAGGGAAGCGAAGGTTGATCCGACACCGCCGCTTCAGCCTCTGCCAATGGGTGCCCCGTCGAGCGGTCACTTTGTCCATCCCAAAAACATCTCCCGTACATCTCCCCTCCCTGTATCCCGGCGGGTAGAGAGAGACCCGGCGGTTCTGTCTCGGCTGTCTACCCCCTCGCCATTGTACAGTAGTCAGAGGCACCGACGCCACACGGTGGTTGATACAACACTCGTTGAGCAACGTTCTGACAGCGCGGAGTCCCGGGATAGGCTCCAGGAAGACATGAACATGCAGGAAGTGGGGATAAGAGGATCCTCCAGCACCTCCACTGATTCTTCCTCTTCATCAGATCCTGAATAATGTTATACAGTTATTTCATTACAGTATTCCGCAAAAAGTCTTAGGCCATCTGAAACTTTTTTTATTCTATTTTTCTGGATAGTAAATATTTGCTCATAAAAACACAATAAATATTAATATTAATACAATAAAAACTTTTAAAAAACGTCTAGTGTTGTAAAAAAGGTTATTGATATCTTGAGATTAAACAGATTTGAAGAAAGTTGGCAAGTTGAAGGAAGATGTCTGACAACAAATGGCCATCATTAACTGAACTGGAGAAACTTTATCTTTCTGCATGATAATGACCCCAAGCACTGCAAAGACAATCAAGACCTTATCGGAGCAGAGGTCTGCAGGTGAAACACACAAAGTATTAGATTGGCCACCTCAGAGCCCAGACCAGAAAATAATTGAAGCTGTGGGACCACTTGGACAGAGGAAAGGACAAAAGAAAAGAAATGGCAAATCCTGTAAAATGCTCAGAAGAACTGGACCACTTGAAAACAGGACATTTATACCAAACCAAGTTGCCTTCATTTTGCATTATAAGGTCAGAGTAAAATACTGAGTTTGAAAACACACATTCTTACTGTATTCATATTTCTTTGTGTTTACTTCAATGTTACAGTGTTCAATACAGTGTTTGTTTGAACAAATATACACTGATCAGATTATTGGCTTTGAACAATTTTCTGAGATGGCCAAAGTCTTAATATTGTAGTTCTATGCTAGGCCATAATGGATCCTGGGCCGCCTCCAGGCATAAGTGACATAAGCAGTCGCTTAGGGCCCCCAACTGCCAGGGGACCTCCAACTGCTAGGGAGACCTCGACTGATAGGAGAGAGGGGGCCCCAAATTTAATTTTGCTTAGGGCCCCCAAAAGGCTAGAGCCGGCACTGAATGCAACAATGGCAAAGCTGTCTTTTGTACTTGTGAACACATTCTGTGTGCGGCATTGTTTGTGTTAGCTAACACAGTGAGAATAAAAGATTCAAACAATCCCAGTGAGTTGACTTTGAAGAACAACGCTAGCCACAGCTGCCGTTCCAATCCACACCATTCGGTTCAACTGTTCACCAACAACAGTCAGAAAAGACTGACTTGGCCCAATCAAACCGAAGTCAAGACTAATTCAAAAACAGAGGATAGCAAAGGAACATAATCTACTCCTCTGCTTTGGCCTCCAAGAAAACCATAGACCTCCTCACTTAGAACATCTGGTATGAGACTATCTCAGTCAGGAACAAGGTTGGACTGACATCCAAGAAAACCATAGACCTCCTCACTTAGAACATCTCAGTCAGGGACAAGGTTGAACTGACACAATGATCAATGCTTACAAAAGCAAATTTAAAACGGACTTTTGATCTTCAGTGATAACACCCCCAACCCCCCACTAGTTCGTCAGAGAAGAAAAGGAGCTACTTGTATGGAAGAAGGAACACAAGCGACCCCTTCATCCCCACCTCAATGACCCTCCCACCTGACCTGTAAATGATTTGTGTGTGATGGGTGTTTTTGCTATTTTTAAGCATTCTTTGTCAAAATGATGTGCAAGGCCTTCATACTTTAGTCCAATCCCAAATGTAACCCTAGGCACTACATACGATGAGCATGGATTTAATACATGTAAACACCATCCACTTGCTAGTGGGATCTGTGGAAGTTTCATTATGTTGATAACGCCTGCCAAAATCTCTCAGATCTCCACAACAGCATTTGTAAACCATAGTGTCTAATCTACAGGTCCATCTGAGATTGGGTTGTGTAGCTGTTGTTTAGTATTGCCTACATTCTTGATTTTTCATTGTAGGCCTACACTGTTTTTTACTTAATATAAATGATTGACTAAAATGTAAGCGCAATTTGCCAGTCATGGATAGATGTATGTTATCTGTTTTAAAGTGATCGCTAATACAATTTAACATTTTACACATTGTGTTGTCAACAAGTGCCTTATTGTAAATTGGCTAAAACCACAAAGGATGGTGCATCCTCTAGATGCCATTGTCCCACACTCCCTCGAGTGGTAGATATATGAAAGTGCAGAGACAAGCAAGGACATAAGCCAGAGATGAGAAATGTAAAGTATATTGCCTGTGTATGTTTTTCTCCTTGACATATCAATTATACTTTAATAATTTAACTTATTTCCAATCATTCTGTTATTCTCAGAAGGTGTTTTGTAAGCATGATGTTCGGTTTTAGATTTGAAATACTACAACAGTGAACATAACCTTGTACTCAACCATTGATCCACTGTTCCAGTGTGTTCCAAATGGCACCTATATAGTACACTACTTTTTACCAGACCCCTGGTCATTATAAAACAAACCAACTCGCACTTATATCTCATGGGAGAAAGAAACTAAAGAATTGAGTCAGAGATTGCTGCATTGAGCCTAGCGAAACATCAGAAAGATTTCAGAAAGATATTGACTCTCAGTCCTTCTCACCTTTCAAACACATCTATAGGATGATATACTTGTTGTCCCTAGTGATAGAAAAAAAATCTATTCTCACTCCTTTGATGTTAGCGTCAAAGTAAATGTACCGATAATAAATATAACTTAATATACCGCACCATTCCCAGCAGCAAGCCTACATAGTAATATCAACAGGTGCATGCTGTATCAAACGTAGCAACTCTTTTTTGCAAGATTAAAACAAGCATTTGTTACAGGATAAAAGTCTGCTAGTATCTTTCTTTTTCAGTGTATTCTATCCAGTTTGCTGACTAGTGAATCAATCAAATGTAAAGCCCTCTTCTGCTGTTGTCCCAAAGTGCTTATGCAGATACTCATAAAACCTGAAAGAGCAAAGAAGCACAGTGGGTGGAAAGGTTATGCTAGCCTAGAGAGTTTGGATGGTGTCTAGTCTTCTTCTGGCTGTGGCGTATACTGGGTGGAGATCATACCAATAAATGACCTTTTAAGGCCCCTGTTAAGGCCACTCTTTCCTCAATGTATGTAAAAGTTCAGGTGACCCGCGGATCAATAACTACAGATGGGAACATGTGGGCTGTAGGTGGAGTCTTCAGGGTGGTGGGCTGTCTGTGGGCAGCAATAGCAGGAGTTTTCAGTCAGGGTCTAGATCAGAAACACAACCAGGTAGCCATGATATGTGGTCCAGTCAGGGTCTAGATCAGTAACACAACCAGGTAGCCATGATATGTGGTCCAGTCAGGGTCTAGATCTGTAACACAACCAGGTAGCCATGATATGTGGTCCAGTCAGGGTCTAGATCAGTAACACAACCAGGTAGCCATGATATGTGGTCCAGTCAGGGTCTAGATCAGTAACACAACCAGGTAGCCATGATATGTGGTCCAGTCAGGGTCTAGATCAGTAACACAACCAGGTAGCCATGATATGTGGTCCAGTCAGGGTCTAGATCAGTAACACAACCAGGTAGCCATGATATGTGGTCCAGTCAGGGTCTAGATCAGTAACACAACCAGGTAGCCATGATATGTGGTCCAGTCAGGGTCTAGATCTGTAACACAACCAGGTAGCCATGATATGTGGTCCAGTCAGGGTCTAGATCAGTAACACAACCAGGTAGCCATGATATGTGGTCCAGTCAGGGTCTAGATCAGTAACACAACCAGGTAGCCATGATATGTGGTCCAGTCAGGGTCTAGATCAGTAACACAACCAGGTAGCCATGATATGTGGTCCAGTCAGGGTCTAGATCAGTAACACAACCAGGTAGCCATGATATGTGGTCCAGTCAAGGTCTAGATCAGTAACACAACCAGGTATCCATGATATGTGGTCCAGGGGCTGAGGGTCCTACTAAGATTCACCATGATGCCAGAGAAATTACAGGGAGATTTCCATAGATCCAAAAGGATACCAGATGCGACAGGATAACTTTCACCAGACAGTAATGACTGACTGTTCACCTTTACGCTCCTGGACCAGACCTCACTCAATCATACTCAAATAAAGTCTTCAGTATAAACTAAAAGGTTGACACAGAGCATTTTTACATATAACAATGCTGAAAAATTAAAAAGATATAAAATTGAGTTTTATCGTTGGTGTATTAACGCTGAGTAGATTCAGCATATTCCCAGTGATGATGGTTGTGTAGTTGCCAATCGCAAAAAACATTAAGATAGAGCTCTGGCAAAAACTCAAATAATTACAGGCATACACAGGCTGATGTGAACCTGAAATGTGAGCTGTTGGCCCTATTTCTCCACCATCGGTAAGCTATTTCCATCTAAGGAGCCAACTAGCCAGTAAGCTACACATACATCTCAGCCTGGCGTCTCCTTGGACTCTACAAAATGTGTTTGTTCGCTCGGTTAAAGTTCCACCACGAGCAGGACGCAGTATGAAAACGTGAATTCCACAACACACATTGTATAACGTTAGCTAGGCTGCCAAGCTATTGAGTTGTTATCTAGTTAAGGTTAACTCAGTTATAAAGTTTAGTTATGGTGTTCCCCTTATAGATGCTAGATGCTGAATTTACACATTTCTCTTTTAACCTAAATTGAGGCACAGTTAAAGGGGCACTATGTTGAATCTTGCCTATAAATAATATCACAACTTGTCTACTCTTCTTCCTTTACCGAACAGGACTGGCAAAGTACTCGCAAGTCCAGGATGGTTTAGGGTGGGAAGGACGGCAGGCCTACTGCACGTGCAAAGCCAGTCAACGCATACTGACAGACAGACCAGACACAACGTTGACATGTTGACTTGGATACTTGGATAAGGTTTGTTGAGAAATATTATTTGAACACATAAATTAACTGCAGATATCTAATGGTCATTCTCCTTTTTTTATGCTAGTAGAACAATAAAAATCTTACATATTGCCCCTGTAACAGTCTTTTGGAAGAATATAAATCAAAACTAAATTGAATCTAAAGTGACAGTTAAGTCTTTTAAATTGTAACTTCAATTAAGAGCAGAACTCTGTTGTCAGCCTGTAACTGAGTAGTCTGAATATGTTTTAGGTCATGTTATGGACAGTCACTCTCCTTCCTTTTTCACTATCAGAGAAAATGCTGCATACATTAAACACTTCATGTCAAAGGTGGAGTTTTACCTGTGGACATGGGTTGTCATGAAAAGGGTAAGCATACCTCCTGGAAAGTTGTTTTTTCTTTTTGCACACACTGATATGTGAGCTAAATTCTAACCAAATTCATTGACAAAGGTCATTTGAAACCATTGATGCAATTAAATAAACTGAAATGCAATTGCCTTTGGTCAAATGAGTTAGTACACCCCTGCCTTTACTATCACATTAAATGCCTACAATTTGAATCAAGGTACTATGAGACAATCATTAGACTAACTTGGGAGGTTCCAGCCTTCCAAAAGGATTAGAAACATATACTGTACAGACCAGTATGGTAGTCACCGTCTCATACATACCCAGTTACATGACAATTAAAGTAATATCTGTTCATTAAAGTAAACTTTCACCTTTACAAAAACACTCACTGATCTCAAGTTGAATGGATGATGTCAGAAATTTGAAAATAAAGGATGTTTACTTGTAGGTACAGGAAGAGCCCACCACCCAGAAGCAATCAATAGTTTCCAGCACAAATTGAAATATTCACAATACAGTCAGTGATCAGTTTCCCTGCTCCTTTAGCAGTACCTGTCAACCACTGTTTATTTGGTGATGATGACGTGTGGCCTCTTTTTGAGGAATTTCTATTACTTCTCGTGCAATAACCAAAATAAAATAGTTGAAAGCATGGTATTGGTTCCGTATAAAACCATTTCTGTTTACAAGCGTTGCTTCTAAATGGCATTTCGCACACAACATGGTTACAGAAAAAGTTACTAATATAGTCAAATTAAATCTGATTGGAGCTATAGTTAGGAGAACCGTGGTTGGACTCCATTCGCAGTTTGATTTTCTTTTTATGTGCCGGTCCAAATCACAGAAGCTGCACTTAATTTACCTTGCCGAGACCACTGAACAGTTGTTGCTGGATTGGATTTGCAGCTTGTCTACTAAGCGATTACAGTCCAGGGATGGAGAGGACGTTTTAGCCGGAGTGTGTCCATCTCTTCGCAAATCAACATCGTGCCTTCTAACACCGCATATTTGTGAGGTTATTCCCTGGCAATACACCACTCTGTCGTGTGTTAATGCTTACATATTGTGTGTAGCCATATAGCACATTTACAATGTTTTCTCTTAACCCTGGTTATTATTTACAGGATAAAAACTTAAAACACGTGATTTAATTGTTTGTCCACATGGTGGCGGTGTTATATCACCGATGGCATCAAAGCCTACCTAACTGAAGTGTTTCCGATTAAGTTCCAGTGACTTAAGTTATCCGTATTTATAAAATGCTGATGAAGTCCGTTGCAGTGACCACACTGTCCCAACATCACGCAGTGAAATTCGTGTTTGCTTGGACATTTTTAAAAAGGCATTAAAGTCCAAAAAGCCTTTCTTAGAATACCCAAATTAACATGTTAATGTCCTTGTAAATGCATTTCAATTTCTTTTACCAAAACATCTCCCCACTGCGTAAAAGTACGACAGTTTGAACTAACAACCTTCTCTCTAAAAACGAGTGTGTTTTCAACAAGCAATAAGTCGTATCTAAATAAGATAAGCCAGGCCAGCTGTTTAAGCGCTTTCAGAGGCAGAGTAAACTGACCACACACTGGGTCGTAATTAGGTCTACCTTTTAACGAGAAAGTCAGAGGGTTTGCCCAGTCACCAGTTGGGTTGCATCGCAAATGGATAAACGGTTATCCGTAAGTACCCTACTTTAACCAAGTCCCATACGGATTGTATCTAAAGTAGAATACTACGTAGTGTGCCATTTTGGATAAATCCGTAGCCTACTGTCCACGCTCCCTCACTGTCTGACATCTTCATTATCTGCCCTAGAGCCTCTTGGCAGAAAGACAAGACAACCACCCAATTATCCACTGCAGTGAGTATCTTCAACTCTGCCCCACGCAAGCACACTTCTAATTTCATATGCAGGTCCAGCCAGCTCAGTGGTCTGTGCATGCAGATTCTGACACATTATGTCATCGAAAAACTATTTTTACCAGGTCGGTTTTAATTGAGAGTTAAAGATAAAGCGTTTGCAACATAATTGTCGGTCAGAGGGGTTCACTCGAAAGAGGATTACTCGAACATTGCCGTGCCACGGATTGTATTTGCATCCAAAAACGTGAAAGTCGGCTAACTTTCCAATAAAAGAAAAATTAAAACCCTTTTTTCCACAAACGCTACCCAGAAGTAGCCTAACAGCCAAAGACGTTCAGAAATATATATATATATATATATATATATATATATATATATATATATATAGTTATTGCAAGAAAATTAATAGCACAAAGTAGAATATTTGCTTCTTATCGCAGTTGGTCGCAGCATTGTTGCACAATAATTCCCAAGACGCACATGTTGAAATAAAAAAGTCGTTTTATTCTCAAAATAAAGATATTCTATCAAATTGAATTATACATATTTACAATCTGGTATAAATGTTATATACAAATGTACAATGTTTTTACAATTAATAATTATATAAATACATAAGCACCAACGAAACCCGTATGATTACAGACCTACATTAAACCATTTGATAAGCTACTTTCATGTTTAAGAGGTAATTGATGTGTTTGAAACAAACTGGTTCTGTCGAAGAGTGTACAGTCAATGTTTTAAGCAATATCAACTTACACTGGCCCCCAAGAGTAACTACATTTTATCTTTAGCCAAACTAAAATAGGCGCATTCAATTTGATAAGCCTTAAATGCCAGGTACATTGTTCTAACCACATAATCACATCTCATTCAGATTCTATGGTTGTAAATTGGATCATTATATATGAAGAGAAATCATTAGGTGCTCGTTAATGTGCTAATTGGAACATGCTGATGGACAATCCCAACAAAATTAGTGTTCCATTCTTCCTTTTCAAACCCGTGACAAAGGCATCTGCTTGGGACAAGAGACCGAGCTTGCAGTGCCAGACCTCCACGTCAGTCCCGTGCTAACATCACTGTACATTGATCCGGTCGTGGCCTTATTGCCCCAGCAGCAGCGGGTGCAGAAAGTCCTCCAGGATTCAAGAGTTTTTCCCGACCAGACCCACGCGCCGGACGTGATGCCAACCAAAAGGCACATGAAATATTTGAGCATGAACACAGCATAGTCCGGCTTCTGCATTTCATAATCCAACAAGCATGAACAATTGTGGGTTATTTCCCAAGTCTGTCTGTTGTGCTGCTCGTAGAAGTAGCATGCTACTATAATAGTGGCTGGGACAGTGTACAGCACTGTGAAAATCCCTATCCGGATCATTAGTCTCTCCAACTTGTCCGTTTTTGTCCCTCCTTGTTTTATAACACTTCGGATCCTGAACAGTGACACAAACCCAGCCAGGAGAAACATAGTCCCAATGAACAGATAGATAACCAAGGGCGCCAAAACGAAGCCCCGGAGGCTATCCAAGTTCTGATTACCAACATAGCATATTCCAGCCACAGGGTCCCCGTCCACAGAGCTCAACGCCAACACAGCAATTGACTTCATGCTAGGTATCAGCCAGGCAGCTAAATGAAAATACTGCGAGTAGCTCGCTATGGCCTCATTCCCCCATTTCATCCCCGCGGCCAGGAACCAGGTGAGAGACAGAATGACCCACCAAATAGAACTGGCCATACCGAAGAAGTAGATGAGAAGAAAAACAATTGTACAAAGCGCAGGACCAGTGGTCTCATAGTGGATGTGCTCAATGTCATGTTCCCGGTTGCAAGCCACTTGTTCGTGTCCAGCAATTAGTCTAACGATGTAGCCGACCGAAACAAACATGTAACAAGCCGATAGGAATATAATGGGTCTCTCCGGGTATTTGAACCGTTCCATGTCGATTAAAAAAGTCGCCACCGTTGCAAAAGTGGAGATAAAACATAGCACCGACCACAGCCCTATCCAGAATGCAGTAAATGTCCTTTCGTCCTGGGTGAAGAACGGGTTGTGGCAAGGCATTGCGCAGTTGAGTGTCTGTCCTGTTTTGACTCGGTTATAAAGAGGATGGCTGTCGCTGTTGACTGGAACCATGGGAGCGCGACACTGACACCGAGGTTCGCAAGAAGAACTAGGAGGTTTGTGTTTACTGGGGACATTCGAACGGCCATGTCCGTTCTTGCTCTTTCGCGGGTTTACTGGTTTCACAGGGCGATTTGTGGGCTTTGCGACGACGGGAGAAACAGTCGTAGTCTCGCTCCTGTTGTCGTCCATGCATAGTGTTTCGTGGTTACCTCGCAGAGGTAATAAATCGCATCTCATTCGGTCTGGCCATGGGAATCCGTACTGCCTCATGAGAGGCGCGCAGCCCGCCTTGGCTCTCTCGCATACACTCCGACAGGGCGGCAGGGGCTTCTTGTAGTCCTCCAAGCAAATAGGAGTGTACATGCTGCAAAGAAAAAACTTAAGGTCCGGAGAACACTTGATTTCCACTAGGGGCCAAAACTGGTGCACCTCCAGTCCTGCCTCGTCCTGTGTGTCGTGGTTGAACTGGTTGGGCATGTAGGTGTAGTTGTACCCAATACCTTTGCATAAGGGCACAGATATCTCCTGGCATTGATGCTCCTTCGCCGCAGCGCAGCTCGACCTGTGTAAAACCAGTGCAAAAAGCAGGCACCAACCCAGATCCAGCAAGTTACACGCCATCCTCGCTCACTGCCCAATTTGTCTTCTTCAAAGTGCCAGCGAACTTGCACTTGCAAGTAGGCTGTAGTGTCCGATTAATCTAGAGAGGCTGGCAAAGTCATCCTTTTCGCAGACAGTGTTCCTTGGGAGTAGCCTTCGGGTCTTATCTGCCTGGCAGAAATTATAGGGAATCCACACAGAACACTTCTTTCTCTCTCTTGATTTTACGGCTGTCAAAATCTACCACTCAATTTTCACGGTCTGCTGTGAAGTTACGGAATATAGTTTACGCTACGATACCGTTCGTGTTTCTCCCTTTGTGTGTGAATGGAACCTCCGTTACTCGCTCAATCTGCAGGCTGTGTTGTTGGCGGATGCATTGAATGGAATATATATCTAGAGACGCGGTCACTCCCCCTTTTGGGGCGCCTAATCACAGAGCTAAAGGGAGGGGCACTAGAATAAGTCAATCAAGTGTTTCTCAAAGGTGTTTGTTTACACGTTCCCCTGAAGAGAATATTTTTAAGATTGTCTTTATGCGTCCTTCTCCGTTCTCGCACAAACTGGTACCTAATTAACTATGACTTATCGAGTGTAGGTATAAATGTAAAGATTTAATCATAATTGTACATGTGGGCACAACTTTAATGTTTCGAGGTTGGATCATTGTCTTGTTGCATTGTAGTCGTATTCTACCTTTAGGCTCTGGCTGTTTGACAGTGTTCCAGAGTAATCACGCATCTCCCCGACTTTTACATTGAAAATACATTTACATTTCAGACAAAACGCCTATTGAGATATTCATTTCAGATAGTCATACAGTAGTTAGGTGCTGAATGCTGTAGCTACATCTTAAATATTACACATTCACTATACAGGCAATGGTAGGTATAAGCCCACTGGGACAAGTTGCAGACAGTGGAGGTTAATGTGAGCCACGAAACCCCAGGGGGTTGTCCTAAACTAAAGAGAGGGTTTTTCAAAACTGTGGTGCCAATGTTCATTTAACACTTGTATAGACCCCATGTTGAGAAGGTGATTACTGAAATGCTTTACAATGCCTTACAAACATGCCAAAGATGTGTGTCAATAGCCCTAAGTAGATGGTTAATGGGGAAATAAATTAACAAAGCATGGCTGGGTAATATGTGTGATAGCCATCATTAACTTGACTCTGCTGTGTCCTAATTGGTTGGGGGAATCTCAAGCAGACATACACTGTTGTTGTATTGTCATGACCTACTGTCTTCTGGTATTATCTATAGATTTCCTCTCTACCGTTAAGAACCAACACCCTGCTCCAGTAGGCAGAGAATGGAGGAGCCCAGAACCTTAAGAATATAAAAGAATATGAATGTAGGCTGCTTACCTGATCTTAACATATTTTATTTTAAGGTAAACTGGCAGATCTGTGCTTCCAAAGCTGGCCTATGGTGGCATGTTTTATAGATTGCTGTGAGTTGTTCGCCGTCCTCTCCGCCTCCCATCCCAAATGGCACTCTATTCCCTACATGGTGCACTACGCCGAACCGGCCCCCGTGGGCCTTCGTCAAAAGGGGCGCGCAGTAAGGTGCCATTTAGGATGCTCACAAGCTGTGAAGCGCAGGTGAAAGCTGGTGAACGGAACAGGTGTCCAGTCTCAGAGTTAACATAATGGAGGCTAGCAGATGAAGATCAGCATCAGTTACCAGCCTGGTGCGTCCAGAATGGCACCCCCTACCCTATGCAGGGCACTGAACCTGACCCAAACCCTGCACTTAAAATGGAGTTAGCTGCTATTTAGGGCACAGCCTGGGTTTATCAGAGGCTATAGGCCCCCGTATTGATTAACAGAGAGATAGTGCAGCAGTCCAGCCACCCACCAACTGCTGAACACCCCCCCCATGACAGCAGGTGTTCGGTTACACATGGGCCCCCCGCATTCCAAATGTAAAAGGGTGAAAATGGAATTACTGCATCTGTTTAAAACTCAATTTCTAGTCTACATTCTCTGGCCCCCTCTGTCTGGTATGGTTCTCCTAGGACTCTCACGGTGCACAATGCCGGTGGGGGTGGGGGGGGGGTGGTGAGGGGGGGTGGGGGGAGAAGAGAGTGGGAGAGAGGGTGAGGGAGAGAGGAAGGTCATTTTAGAAACACATGTAGAAATGTAAAGACTGATGGCTGTGGACCAACCCTCGTGTCTTTTCTTATTGCTTCCTCCACATGAAACATGTCAACCATGTAATTTACCTCGGAACAATTTGACAAGAATTGAATCAGTCAGGCTGTACACATAATAACCATACGCGAGCGATTCGGCTTTGAGAGTTGATTTGTGGGTCGATTTTTTATCGTTAGTTGTTTGTAACATATTCCGCATGTTTATGAACTACTTGAAACTACTTAGAAGAATGATCCATCCCTTGTTGTGTTGTGAATGATTAATGAATACACAACATACAATATATACTTTTTGGATTCAATCAGGCATATCCTCTGGATATTTTAACTGAGCATGTTGGCCTGTTTTTCAAACTAAATCAGGTATGAGAATGTCTTTTGAAGCCTGGAAAAGTAAATAAACATGTAATTTTAGTCCCAAGGTAAAGCAAAATCATTCATTTTGTTTGAAACCACATCTGTATTCAGAGAGGACCTGAGGGTAATTAGATCTTATTAATGACTCTAGATAAGAGATTAGGCCCACCTCTTTCTTAAAAAGATGTTTGTTTAACAGTTTGAACACAGCCTTTAAGACTCCGGTCATAATCTATATAGTCTCTTGAGGCAGGCAGATACATTCACAATCTTTGAATGGCTACGTTTAAAATGTCTGTACAACCTTTCATGAAGTTCTGCACACAAGGCCAGCATTGGAAATCAAACATGCCAAGGAAAGTGACATCGCTGCCTTTCCTCTAGCCTTTCCTCTAGCCTTTCCTCTATCCTTTCCTCTAGCCTTTCCTCTAGCCTTTCCTCTAGCCTTTCCTCTAGCCTTTCCTCTATCCTTTCCTCTAGTCTTTCCTCTAGCCTTTCCTCTATCCTTTCCTCTAGCCTTTCCTCTAGCCTTTCCTCTAGCCTTTCCTCTATCCTTTCCTCTATCCTATCCTTTCCTCTATCCTTTCCTCTAGCCTTTCCTCTAGCACTTGAGAAAACAGCTGATTTTGCATGAGCACAATTCTGGCCCAAAGTTTCAAGCTCACCTACCCAAATGTGTGATTTGTTGTGAGTGTTGTTAACCTGAAGAGGACACTCCCTGGAACAAGTTTTTTTCTCCATTTCCAAATGTGCCAGAAAATCTTGCATTGTTCTAAAACCTTGTTTTGTTACCCAAGTTTGGGATACACGACTCTATAATCTGTTAGACAATTGTTTTGAACTTTGTGTTCAGTTGAAAACGATGCATTTATTACATATTTTGGGGGAATTATGTTGAGATCTTACCATCCAATGAATAACCATTATACAAATTATGAATTTAATTAGCGTGGAGAGGAAAAGGTAATGTGAGAGTGTGAGCTATACCCAAAATCTGTCCCTAAAATAATTCTATTGAGGAAAATCAGATATTCACTTAGGGGTGTACTCACTTTTTTTGCCAGCGGTTTAGACATTAATAGCTGTGTGTTGAGATATATTGAGGGGACAGCAAATGTATACTGTTAAACAAGATGTACACTCACTATTTTACATTGCAGCAAGGTGTCATTTCTTCAGTGTTGCCACATGAAAAGATATAATCAAATATTTGCAAAAATGTGAGGGGTGTACTCACTTTTGTGAAATACTGTATATAGAGTTTGTCAGAGAGGGTTAATAAACCCATATCTGCCCACTGTATGCCTGCCTTCCATTTTTGAGGACACAGATTAGCGTTGTTCAAACGATCTTCTGAATATCGAAGACACTGGTGGGTCACCACACTTGGAGTCACAGTTCCCTAGCTACAGATTTACGATCAGTTTTCCCTCCACAGGGCCTTAAAGATGCATTTCGAGGTCTTAAAGCACACCAAATGAACTGGATTCATGACAGATCATACAAGTTTGCTGGTGAGGTTGTAACATATGAAATGGGTGTGCAGTTGGATGCGCCCCGTCACTCCGTCATCCCAGAACCCCCTCTCTTTATAGTTTACGTGGGGATGTGCCACTAATCAGTTTCAGGGGTTTGTCGGGGCCCCTCCAGCCACATGCCCCACACCTCCCGCTAAATACTAACACACACACACATGCACACAAACACACACACACACACATGCACACACATACATATACACACACGCGCGCGCACACACACAAACACGCGCGCACACACACACAAACACACATGCACACACACGCGCACACACACACAAACACACGCACACACACACAAACACGCACACACACACAAACACACACACACATACACACACCCACTGCTAACCTTTGCACACACACACTCGTCATCAGTACCCCTGTTGAGACAAAGCTTGTATCTATTGATTGAGCTCACCTTCAACTCGTTAGGTTCACAAACAGAGCACACCCCTCCAATCCATCTACTGCTGATTGGAGTGGATTAGATTTGATCTATTAAGGAGAGAGAAGAGGATGATAGAAAGAGGGGTGAAGTAGAGAGAGAGAAAAGAGAAGGGTGAAGTAGAGAGAGAAAAGATAAGGGTGAAGTAGAGAGAGAGAAAAGAGAAGGGTGAAGTAGAGAGAGAGAAAAGAGAAGGGTGAAGTAGAGAGAGAGAAAAGAGAAGGGTGAAGTAGAGAGAGAAAAGAGAAGGGTGAAGTAGAGAGAGAAAAGAGAAGGGTGAAGTAGAGAGAGAGAGAAAAGAGAAGGGTGAAGTAGAGAGAGAAAAAAGAGAAGGTTGAAGTAGAGAGAGAAAAGAGAAGGGTGAAGTAGAGAGAGAGAAAAGAGAAGGGTGAAGTAGAGAGAGAAAAGAGATGGGTGAAGTAGAGAGAGAAAAGAGAAGGGTGAAGTAGAGAGAGAAAAGAGAAGGGTGAAGTAGAGGGAGAGAAAAGAGAAGGTTGAGGTAGAGAGAGAAAAGAGAAGGGTGAGCTAGATGGAATCGGGGAAGGGATATTGGGAAGGAGAGGGAGTGGAAGTCACATGATAATAAATATAAATAACCTTTTAAATACTATATTTTGTGGATCAATAGTTACTAATGTAAAAAACTATTGGAAAGTGAATTCTCTTGAGATGTTTGGCACAGAGTTGAATCTGTAACATAACATGTTTTAGTTTTTGTAGTTAAAATAGCATACTGTGAGCCCTACTAAATTGCCCCTTGTTCTCTTAATGTAATTAAAGTTTGAAACATGGGGCTTTTCTGAATGGAACAAGCAGAAACATTCACGCCATGTTTATAATTCCACTATTCCTTCTACAGCTGTGACATCCTCTGTAAGGTAAACAGGGCTGTCCCAGCTACACACAACCTGGGATTCAACAGATCTGTGATGACAAGCTGGAAACCTACTGGTACACTTTGTAGCTATTTACAGTATCTCACAAAAGTGAGTACACCCCTCACATTTTTGTAAATATTTGATTATATCTTTTCATCTGACAACACTGAAGAAATGACAATTTGCTACAATGTAGTGAGTGTACAGCTTGTATAACAGTGTACATTTGCTGTCCCCTCAAAATAACTCAACACAGCCATTAATGTTAAAACCGTTGGCAACAAAAATGAAGTGAAGTGAAAATGTCCAAATTGGGCCTAAAGTGTCAATATTTTGTGTGGCCACCATTATTTGCCAGCACTGCCTTAACCCTCTTGGGCATGGAGTTCACCAGAGCTTCCCAGGTTGCCCCTTGAGTCCTCTTCCACTCCTCCATGACGACATCACAGAGCAAGTGGATGTTAAAGACCTTGCCCCAGGCCATGACACTCCCACCACCATGCTTGACTGTAGGCAAGACACACTTGTCTTAGTACTCCTCACCTGGTTGCCGCCACACACGCCAAACACGCTTGACACCATCTGAACCAAATAAGTTAATCTTGGTCTCATCAGACCACAGGACATGGTTCCAGTAATCCATGTCCTTAGACTGCTTGTCTTCAGCAAACTGTTTGCGGGCTTTCTTGTGCATCATCTTTAGAAGAGGCTTCCTTCTGGGACGACAGCCATGCAGACCAATTTGATGCAGTGTGCGGTGTATGGTCTGAGCACTGACAGGCTAACACCCCACCCCTTCAACCTCTGCAGCAATGCTGGCACCACTCATATGTCTATTCCCCAAAGACAACCTCTGGATATGACGCTGAGCATGTGCACTCAACTTCTTTGGTCGACCATGGCAAGGCCTGTTCTGAGTGGAACCTGTCCTGTTAAACCGCTGTATGGTCTTGGCCACCGTGCTGCAGCTGAGTTTCAGTGTCTTGGCAATCTTATAGCCTAGGCCATCTTTATGTAGAGCAACAATTCTTTTTTTCAGATCCTCAGATAGTTATTTACCATGAGGTGCCATGTTGAAATTCCAGTGACCAGTATGACAAATGTAACACACCTTGTAACACTAACGAGTCACATGACACCGGGGAGGGAAAATGGCTAATTGGGCCCAATTTGGACATTTTCACTTAGGAGTGTACTCACTTTTGTTGCTATTAATGTTGTTTTGTTGCCATTTTGTCACTTATGTTGCCATTTTGTCACTTTTTTTGCCATTAATGGCTGTGTGTTGAGATATTTTGAGGGGACAACAAAGCGTAATTTCTTCAGTGTTGTCACATGAAAAGGTATAATCAAATATTTGCAGAAATGTGAGGGGTGTACTCACTTTTGTGAGATACTGTATAACAGTTTATTACACATCACCAGAGAGGGGAGTTCCAAATGGCACCCCATATTACTATGAAATAATAATAATAATAATTTTGCCCATGTTCTTATCCAGAGAAACCTATAGCAGCAATTAGGGTTCGATTTCTTACTCAAGGGCACAATGACAGATGTTTTACCTGGTTAAATGTAGTGTACTGGACAGGTAATAAGGTGGGATAGGGGAGGCAGAAGGCTTACAGAAATAATTTCCCTGCGTAATTAGCCACTGTGGGAAAGGAGGACATATGTGTAATGTATACCGCAAAGTTTGGTCTTTTTTTCTGCATGGCTGAAATACCACTCTTCTCTCCCCGATGGGATTGAACAAAAACACACCGAAAGAAAAACATTTCTGAGTCGATTCCAGTTTACATTTCAGTAGGTTTGGAAAACCCAGGCTTCTCGTGTTCTTTTGAGGCAAGATTTGGAAGGTAGAAGTTCAGTAAGCAGGATGTTCCAATCTACATCGAGTCCTGATTTAACAGCAGGGTTAATGTGTGGATTTCACATTGTGGATAATCTGCCACCTCAGCCTCTTCAAAAAATATTTTTCAGGAAAATGTCAGGCAAATGTTGTTTATACTGGTAAAGACATCGGAAAGCTTTTCTACCGGTACGGTCGGGAAGCCCTTTGTCTTGCGTTTGGAGAACTATGGCATCCCATCACTCCACTTCTTGAGCCTTGCCCTCATCCTCTCAGGGGAGTTGGGGGATGGCATTGTGCCCACCGAGAGGACGCCATGCTGTGGTCCCACCACTAGTGAACATGTTGCCCTGTCTAACTCTCAGCTGGTTATCACAACGACACAATATGACCAATTTAGGGTTCTGCGTTTGACCAAGTACTGCAAGAAATAGGGCCCTGGTAAAAACAAAAAAAGAGCTGAGAACATGATGCTTTTTGGGACACTGCTTTCTCGAGCAGCAACACTGGAAAAAAACATTCAAGATGGTTATCAGTTGTAACATGCACTGAGAATAATGTAAGAAATCAAAGGAAATCAAAGGGTTTAGGATTTTATGTTCTTGTATAATTTAATAGGCATATTTTATAATTTCACTTATCTTGCAACACCCAGACATGCCAGCCACCTCCCCAAACTCCCCCCTCCCAAAACACACACACACACACACAGATCCTAACCTGGGGGTGTAGTCCAGGGGAAGGCATTGACTGACCAGCTCAACTTTCAGCAGTGCACGGCTATGTTTGCCATGTCACTGTCTCCAACAACAGCCTAACTGGCAGTCATACTTCAGGCAGGGGTGGGGGGAGGGGGCTCTTGGATGCACCCACTCGACACATTTCACATGGCCATGACGAGCTGACTGGGCCAGACAGCACCAAACAACCCCCGGCCGTGGGCCAAGCCACGGATACTACAGGAACTAATCCATACACTCTTGTTGACTGAGAAAATGCATTGTAGTGTGCTACTTGTGCCCAGAACCCTATCAAAAGTTGTGCACTTTGTAGGGAATAAGATGTCATTGAGGCAGAGCTACTGACTGACACAGCTTCACATTAAACCGAAAGCCCGAGAACCACCTCCCGAGTTGAACAGGAGTTACAGTTCAGGGAAGTTGGTCTGGAAGACAGAGAAGAAATGGAAAAGGGGGTTATCACTGGCTATCATGAAAAAAACTTGATGTTCTGCACACCTATTGAACCAAACAGAGACTTATATATGGATCCAAAATAAGTGAAGGATGTAAAATATGTGATATTTATTTTTATATATATTTGATATATGTGTATATTTATGTGTATATATGTGTGTATTTATATTAGTGTGTGTATGGGGTACCATTTGGAACTCAGCCCCTCTCTGGTGATGTGTAATAAACCATTATACAGTATCTCACAAAAGTGAGTACACCCCTCACATTTATGCAAAGTATATTATATACATATATATATATATTATTTTTTACTATTTTCCACATAATAGTGAAGACCACTAGAATAATAGTGAAGACATCAAAACTATGAAATAACACTTATGGAATCACGTAGTAACCAAAAAAGTATAAAACAGATTGAAATACATTTCACATTGTAGATTCTTCAAATTTGACGCACTTTGCCTTGATGACAGCTTTGCACACTCTTTGCAGTCTCTCAAGCAGCTTCATTTACAAGAAATACCCTTGAATGAGCAGGTGTTCCAAACCTTTGACTTGTACTGTACATCCAAATAATATATTTGCAGACAAATGTGTGGTGCATTTCAGATAAAATTACATTTCAAAATGGCTACATTAATATTCTAAATGGTTACATTAATATTCAAAATGGCTACATTAATATATAATTCAAAATGGCAACAGAGGAATGAAAGAGAGAGAAAGAAATTGAGATTGAGGGGAGAGGAGGGGGGTGGGGTTGTAGAGAGTAGGATATAAAACCAGTGTGACACAATGTGTGTTTTAGAAAAGGTCAACAAATCAATGTGTGTGTGTGTGTGTAAAAAGTCCCATTTCTGTCCGCCCGGACAGACTAAGTACATGTGCGGTGTTCATTAGCCCGGTCATTAGAGCTATCTCGCTACAGAATATGGCTTTTCTATTGCTGCTTGGTGTTACTGTGTCAATAAGGACTTCCTTTCCAGAACCTGCATTAGTCGGTGTTGTCAGTGTCTAACCTATGGCAAGAGAGACGGTTGGAGAGCTACAATACAACCATTGAGACTAGTTATGAGACTGCTCCCAAGACTAGGTTCCAAAGGTCAGACGTATTGAGACAGAGAGGCTGCTCCCTTATTCTTAATGTTTTGTACACTTCCAGTCTTGACTCTATGAGCGTTGCATTGCTGTAATCGCTCCTGGAAAATTCCTGTTATGCACACCACAATTACACAAGTGGACACTTTGGGTGAAGGTTAAAGTGTGAGGACGTGACATTTGTTGATCTCCCTCGGATAGTGTGGAAACCATGCACTCTTAAGAGACAATTCTGTGTAGTAACTGTTATAGCAAGGTTAAACAGTTCAGACTGCTACCCCCAAATCTCAGAAGCCCTTTATGTGTGCTGTGTTTAGTTACCATAGAGATTTTGTTTCTGTTACTATATAGCTATATTTAGCCTTGACATAAGGAAGCAAAGTGGTGTTTACTGTCTGGGAAATAGTGAAATATGTTTGACATGTACTCTCAAGGTGATATACAAACTATTTCCCTTTTGGAATGGGAGAGAATCCATCTGGCCAGACAGTGGATAACATAAGGATGGACTTTTCCCAGATTTTGTTGCGTTACAATTTGTGATTGAAATGTATTTAATTGTGATGTTTATACATACACTCTATACAGCTCTGGAAAAAGGTAAGAGACCACTGCACCTTTTTCTTTCCTTTCCCAAAAAGTTGAAGGAACGGAAGCATTGAATTTGCAGTGGTCTCTTAATTTTAACCCTTCTGTTCCTCACTCAACTCTTTTGGAAAGGAAAGAAGAAAAAAAATCCAGAGCTGTATATATGTATATAGAGAGACTCCTTCCCGTTATGATTGGGAGAAAATCCATCTGGGCATTTACTGTTACTATTGCTAGATCAAATGAGTAAATTCAACAGCATATTGCATTGTCCATGATACTAGTAACATATTTTCATTTAACAATATGAACAGGCATTAAATGGTGCAAACTTCTGCGCCCTCGCCAGTTGTTTTTTGAAAGAGTTTAAACAAGACAATTCCCTTTCTGTCATTGGACAGTGAGTAAAAGAGTTTCCTAACAGCCAGTGTCTGCAACTAAAGAACCACCCTATACCCTACACGGTGCACTTTACCCCATTTGGCTCAGGTTAAAAGTAGTGCACTACATAGTGAACAGCGTGCTGTTGCCAGTGTGTAATTGTGTTGGAGGGAGTGCTGCAGCCTGTAGCTGTATCTGCATGTAATGATAGTCAAACTAGTGCATGCTGGTTGTATACTCCCATTGGCTCCCTATTCCATACAAAGTGCATTACTTTTGGCCAGGACATATAATGTAGGACTCCGGTCAAAAGGTCAAAAGGAGTTTCCTATAGGTAACAGGGTGCCATTTTGGATGAACACAGAGTGCAGAGCAGAAGTGCTGCGGAGGTAGAGGTGCTTATGAACGACACACATTGTTGTTAGCCCCAGGGAGAAAACTGAGCAGTTTGGCAATGCAGGCGGAATTTCCTTCTGTGATTTTATCTCGCGCAAGACATTTAGCTCCAGCCAAATGAGTGAAAGAGAAAAAAAGATAGAGAAAGAAGGACAAAAGAACATGTGGGGTATAATTCTTCAGGCCTCTTGTAGAATCACCTTATGACTTGGACTGCCTGTGGTTGAAAGATCCCTTTGCAATACAATTACATCTTCTTTTGAGAAACAATCTTCATTATGTTTTAGTGTCACTCATTGATTTGAGCATTACACCCAATTTTGTCACACCAAATTAATGGAAAGGTCCCTTTTTAAATGTAAAATTTTACCTCAGCATGTCTCAAATGGACAGATAGAAATTTTAAACATCCTTGTGTGAAATAATCCTTTATGTTGCTTGAGGGATTATAAACAGCACCACGTCTTGTTGAAGTAGATGTAATATTGTTTTAGAATGTTGATAGGAGGACCTTTGAGACAGTAGTAAGAGCTCTACTCCATTCTTATCACCCATTGTTGTTAGTGAAGGTATGCTCGTAAAAGTCACGTGCTGCTGCTGGGAGACAAAATCCTTCTTTAGCTGATTTTTATTATTTATTTATTTCACATGTTTTCAAAGCAGTAGCTCTCCTCAAAAAGATAAACAATTAATGACCCTAGGACCAAGAACATCTATTGACAATCGCTCCTAAACCTTCTAAATTGTGTGTGCGTTAATGGTAAAATATGCATGACAGTTTTTCATTTTTGGAAAGGTTTGTGTTTTGGGGTTCTGGAGGTGGATATTCCCCCAAGGATGGATGAATCTGATTGTCTCCCTCTATATTTACAGCAGAGCTTACATTTCTAATAGGCTGCATGCTCTAAAAGGAACCGGTTTAGTGCTTATCCCTTTTCTAAGCCCTGACCTTAAACCCCAACTCTTTGTCCTTTAAAAGTCCAATTTGTTTACTTCATACTGGGGAAGTATGCTCTCCCCTCATTATTTAGTTAACCCACCAGATCATGTTTGACTTGCTTAAAGATATAGATGAAGGAGGCAGACCTGCATAATGTTCATTCAACCGTAACAGTAAGCATCGCAAAAACAAACTCATGCAGTCTTTGTGAAGATATAAAAACTGGCATAATCACTTATTTTGTACATACCAGGAAAGGACAAAATAACAGAAGCGCCTGATAATACACTCAAACCAAGGACCCAATAAGGTGTAGGGCCACCCACTGCCTTTAGAACAACTCTAATCCTTCTTGAAATGTTATCATACAAGTCCTGAACTGTATATAGTGAGATATTGCACCATACTCCAAAAAGAAAAGACTTCAACTCATTCAGAGATGAAGAAGGTGAAAACCTTCAAACTTTGCGTTCCAGGAATTCCCACATACACCGATCAGCCATATCAATATGACCACTGACAGGTGAAGTGAATAACACTGATCATCTCGTTATCATGGCACCTGTCAGTGGGTGGGATATATTAGGCAGCAAGTGAACATTCTGTACTCAAAGTTGATGTGTTAAAAGCAGGAAAAATGGGCAAGCATAAGGATTTGAGCAACTTTGACAAGGGCCAAACTGTGATGGCTAGAAGACTGGGTCAGAGCATCTCCAAAATTGCTGCCCTTGTGTGGTGTTCCCGGTCTGCAGTGGTCAGTACCTATCAAAAGTGGTCCAAGGAAGGAAAAGTGGTGAACTGGCGACAGGGTCATGGGCGGCCAAGGCTCATTGATGCATGCGGGGAGCGAAGGCTGGCCTGTGTGGTCCGATCCAACAGATGAGATACTGTAGCTCAGATTTCTGAAAAAGTTCATGCTCGTACTGATAGAAAGTTGTCAGAACACACAGTGCATGGTAGTTTGTTGCATATGGGGCTGCATAGCCGCAGACCAGTCAGGGTGCCCATGCTGACCCCTGTCCACAGCCGAAAGTTCCTACAATGGGCATGTGAGCATCAGAACTGGACCACGGAGCAATGGAAGAAGGTGGCCTGGTCTGATGAATCACATTTCCTTTTACATCACATGAATGGCCGGGTGCGTGTGCATTGCTTGCCTGGAGAACACATGGCACCAGGATGCACTATGGGAAGGAGGCAAGACGGCAGAGGCAATGTGATGCTTTGGGCAATGGTCTGCTAGGAAACCTTGGGTCTTGCCATTCTTGTGGATGTTACTTTGACACGTCCCAACTACTTGAGCATCGTTGCAGACTATGTGCCCCCTTTCATGGCAACAATATACCCTGATGGCATTGGCCTCTTTCAGCAGTTAAAGGTGTTGATCTGGCCTCCAAATTCCCCAAATCTCAATCCAATCAAGCATCTGTGGGATGTGCTGGACAAACAGGTCAGATCCGTGGAGGCCCCACCTCGCAACTTACAGGACTTAAAGGATCTGCTGCTAACGTTTTGGTGCCAGATACCACAGCACACCTTCAGAGGTCTAGTGGATTCCATGCCTCGACAGGTCAGGGCTGTTTTGACAGCAAAAGGGTGATCTACACAATTTTAGGGAGGTGGTCATAATGTTATGGCTGATTGGTGTAAGTTCAATGATGTTCAGATCTGGTGATTAGGGAGGCCGTGGAAGAGATATGATGTCATCCTGGTGTTTGTTAAACCACTCTAGAATTTATTTAGCATTGTGTATGGGGTAATTATCATTCTGGAATACATTATGAGGGAACAGTGTTTGTACTTGGTCCTGTAAAATGGCCTTATATTCCTTGGCAGTTATAAGATCATGCAGAGCAATCATGGTACCAAATGGCTCCCACGAGGTGGCTGCCCATACCATTACGAATCCCCACCTAGTTAAACAGCCAGCAGCTGACATTGTAGGCATCCTTTAGATTTTTCTCCAAACGTAAACCCAGTCCGGGGTAGGAAATAGTGTAAAAGATGACTCATTTCCCATTGCTTAGAGGTCCATGGTTTGTGCTAATTACACCAAGTTACGCATCTTTGTGCGTTGGCCTTTGATGCAAGTGGTTTCTGAATGTCAGCACTGCCATAAATTCCAGTTTTGTAAAACTCATGTCTCACCTCACAAAGTGGCTGATTCAAATTTTTGAGACTGTACTGGGCACTGAGCAACTACCGTATCCTAGTAGAGTAAGTCTATCCCTGTTGGTCAGCTTTGGCTAGCGACCACTCTACCTCTTCGCCGATGCAATTTGTCATGTTTGCTATACACTATGCTGTCTTGATTTTTTTGTTTGTTCCTCTTGGATGCATTGAATATTTTTGCAATTTTTGTGTTCAATGCACCTGTTTTCATCTCTGACTTGCATTCACTTTGTGAACACTCTCTACCCAAAAATGCCTTCAACCAAAACCTTTTGTCACCAACAAACTGTTTGGGCTACAAGAAAATATGCCTAAAAATGCTATCACTTGAATTACACACTGGTAGTTCTCATAAACATGGAGGTACTGGACATTTTTCTTTGATAAGCACACAAGTAGTTGAAGCTTGAAGGTAAGCATATCCTGTTGTTTTAAATGCATGGGTTGAATTACTGATAAAAGCATTTAAATAGGAACAAGGTCAGTCACAGTAGTACTATCTACTCATGATACATGTTTGTGATATCTGCTTTGCCATGTACAAATGCTTCATAAAATCTGTTAATACTGGGGATTGCATAAAAGGCAAATTGTGTTCAAAATCTTTAGTAGATAATAACGACCTGTTGAGCTCCTGGAGCACAGCAACACTTAGCATAAAGCATATAAATGTATAAATTACATCCTAATAAAACCATGAAGAAGGTGTAATAAAAATTCCAGAAACATCAATAAATCTTTATCAGACCAGTAAAGTGTCTGGATTCCAATGCATGTGCGTCATATGATAAAGCACACCCGTTCATCATCCACTACTGTGTCTGCATCCCAAATGAACCCCTATTCCCTATTTAGTACATTATATTTGGGTCAGTCAGCTCTGGTCAAAAGTAGTGTACTGTACAGGGAATAGGATGCCATTCGGAATTCAGCCGTAAACCAGAACTCCGGATGATTTTTATTATAGTTAATGATTACAACATCATGCAACGTGATGCAATCATTTCACACTTACAAACAAGGATGTTTTATGGCCAAATTTACTGCAGTGCTGTTGTCCAATCATTGCCAATGACACATGACACCTTTTCACAAAAAACATTGTTGTCCTTCAAGCATGAATGCGATAAGACATAACTATTGAGCGGTAGGTGCAAACCAAAACAGCATAACTAAATGTCTTGAGACACACAACAACAGTCAAACAATGTGCAGCAATTAGGAGGCATGAATAGATGTGTTGACTGCCCTGCACTTATTACCCTGGGATAGAGATAGACAGAAACGGCCAGGTGTTGTAGATAGAGTGGACACTAACCAGACAAGCGCACCAACTAGATGGCAGCTGTGCGGGGTGGAGAGAAAACTCCTCAAATCTCAACCGTACAAAACTCTGAATGAGAAAGCACTTCTACCCATTACCACTGTCCTCCGCAACTTGCTGAAATTCATATTCCTTTTAGTTTGCCCCCTAATTCCTGCACCTTGGTTGGAGAAGGACAGGCACTGAATGTGGATGAGAGGACGGACATAAAGCAGCGACTAGCCATCCTGGCTGGCTGAATGGAGGGAGGCCCAGCTCTGGTCTACTTAACAGTGTGATACACGATAGGGCCCAAATCCAAAGTGGAATGGCTGCAGGCTGCAACCAGTGTTAAAGAGGGTCACTGGGAAACAATGGGGGTTCAGTCAGGAGTTGAGAGGCAGCACACACTAAACGTACATAGGGCCAAACACTATGTGAATCCAAAATGGGTCACTACATTAGATCAGGACCCATGGGGCTTTGTTCATAAGTGCACTAAGGTATATAAGGAATAGGGTGCAATTTTGGAATCAATCTTGTGCATGTGTGTGTGTGTGTGTGTGTGTGTGTGTATGCATTATGGAGAAGTTTCTGGAAATGCTACCGACAGACTGAACTTTCACTGAGATCTTTGTCTCGATTGCAGTTTCAATCAGCCAAAAGCAAGAGAGGGCTGGAGATAAAGAAGGAGCCAGAAGACTCCTGAAAATGCTTTAGCGAATGTCTTGGGATTAATGTGCAGAATAACAAGGTACTACACTCTACCTAAGTGCCAAGTTAGTAAAAAAAAGAAATATAAAAATGCTAGAAACCAACCTGAGAAACTGTCAGCAACTCACACTTAGGTTTTAGAGTATTTTTCTTTTTTTTCTCATCTGACATCAACCCCACCTATACCTGATGGTGCTAAGCCAATTTGTACCTCCTATGCAAGGCCCCCTGGGCAATGTATGTATGACAAGATCAGAATTATAAGTTTATAGGAAATTAAAAATAGTTTTAGTGTACAATTACGTTCTAAATTATTTGCTGCCTTGATAAAGATAACCACAATACATGTACATGGAAGAAACGAAAACATATTACAAAAACGAAGATGTTTTGTATGCTCAAATCAATGAGTATATATTACATAATTTTCTACTAAAACTATTGCAATGAGAATGAACTTTTCTTTAACCATATATTATTTATTCTTCTCAAAAACATGAATACTTACAAGGGAAAGACTTAGGGGGCATCCCAAACGACACTATATTCCCTACACGCAGCTCTGGGCTCTAAATAAAAGCAGTACACTAATTAGAGAATAGGGAACTATTAGGGAGGCACAATGGGTGTCTTTTCCTTCATTATTGCGTGTAGCTCCAACTTCTTCGCACCGACCCAGCTTGCTTCCCACACTGTGCTCTGGCCTGGAGAACACAAGAACATTTCCCTCAAAAATCAGACAAGGAGCCAGTCTAAAAGGTCCCCCTTCAACATGGCGTCTACTTCAGCCTTTCTTTCACTCTGAGAATACAGATCACTCAATGTCAAGACATTTCCCACGTCAAAATTGGCACCAGGAGGGCAAAAGGGAAGTCCAGTCAGGTTTTTATCCATTTTGGCAAGTGTTTTTTTCTTCTTCACCTCTCTCGTTTCCCCCTTTCTCTCGCTTCTTCCTCCACATCTCTCCCCCTCTTCATTTCTCCCCTCATTTGACTTGACATTCTTCTGCCTTTGTACCTACAGGCCTTTCGCTATTGACTGTTGAACGGCCCATCGCACCTCCTCCTCCCTCTCACCTCCTCCTCCCGCTCTCCTCTTCCTCCCTCTCTCCTCTTCTCGCCGTCTCTCAGGGGCCTCATTATAAGCCAGGCTTTAAAAAAAAAAACATTTCTATTACTAAGACAGACACCAGCAAAGCCCATTTTTGGACAATGGACCCAGCTTCCCCCCCCCTCTCCCCGTCCCCCTCCCCCCTCTCCTTCCCCTCCTTCCCGCCAGGCTCTCTCCCTCCGCTCTCTCCGCTTTCCATCGGGGGTAGCTGCTTGGGGATTGGTTGAGCCCCAGGATTCATAGGGTGTAGGACTGTGTCTCATTCATTCTTACAGTAGTGGAAGGAGATCCACAAAAGCCCACAGCAATTAGAAAAGCTGAGCCCTGAATGGACAAGCCTAATCAGGCCACAATGGCCGAGGCTCCCTGCCCACTAGGCCAAAAAAAAGCAAGTGTCGCTATTGTCCAAAAAAACACAAGGATGTGTATTTAGAGCCACAATGGGGGCGGGTGCTGCTTGCCTCCATTTGATAAGAATCATTGGACGGAGAAACGTATTAAAGAGTTTTTCACGGCCTTAGTCAAACTTTCTGCCAGTGCTGTCCGCCTCTGCGTTTTTTGAATGTGGCTTAACAAAGCCAAAGTCCCCCTCATTAGTAGCTGGTTAGTACAATGTGTTCTAGGATCTTTTTGTCTGTCAGTTATTTGCCCATATGTCATTCTTTTGGAGATTGCTTTTGGTTGTGCAAAATTGTTCAATGTCAATTGTTAATCACAAGTCTGACTGCTTTTAGAGTTCTTAATTGTTGCTCTATTAGGGGCAATTAGTGTCATTATTATTTCTTTCGGTCGTTTTTTTCTACCCACTGGCTGATTTATCAAACTCAGCAGCCCTTTTTCTGTTTTCATTTGCTAGTTCTTTAACTGACATGGGTAGATTAAAAGAGATTCTATAGCCCATTCTAAAAGTAATGGAATGACAATATTAGTCAGTTTGCACACACAGTCCAGCTGGGGTTTAGTTTGGACATTTACCGCTGCTCCACTGAATTGGAGAGGTGCAGGGAGCTGCTGTGATGAGTGGGGCGCAAACAAGGCCCAGCGATTTTCCTCTTGCTCTCTCAGGATTAGATGTAGAAACATTTGGGTTAATGGTCAGATGCTTTAAATGCTAGGCTATCATCTGCCATGGAAGGCCACAATACTCATTCTGCCTACCGAGAAAAACATGGCATTCCTTTTTCTAGGGATGTCACATGGCCAGGTATGTAAATGAATACCAATACAAATGATATTCCACAATGTCTTCAAACCCAAAAAAGCAAAATGCCCTAACACTTTGAAAATCCGCTTTTATCACATAATAGAAAAATAAAGAGTGCTTTTATCTCTTGCATTCCCATGAGAAACTGTCTTACCCACCTTATCTTTGTGTGGGGAAATTTAGTGCTGCTATGGATTATGGATTGAATTATGCAAATGCCTTTAAATATATGCATGTAAAGAAACATTTAGATTAGTGTGTAGAGCCTGTGCCCAGAATTTATGAATACTCAAAAATTATGATTAATATATTATGATTTCATGGAAATGAACTGCATAAATTTTACCCTATATCTGCTTGTTTTATAGAAGTCTGTTAATCCATATAATTAACCACATTTGTAAATTCATTTAAATAAAATTCACTATATTATTTACAATTGGACAAGATTTAGTGTTTATTGGCTTATATCTGTCTGAGTACAGCATTATAATAATATTATAATTTTGTTTAAGATTTCATTCACACTGGTTTATACAAAGAGCTAAAGTTAGTTGTTTGGCATTGTCACATGCTTACCATTCTGTGTGCATTGATATTTTCCTATTTAGATTTTTTGTTTTATGTATGGATTTTAGAATATTGCTATGATGTCTTAACAGAACTAAAGGGAAGATAAGTGCAGGGTGATGTTTTCTATCCTGCACTCCAACCAAGTCTTTCATGTGTGTTTTTCCTCATCGCTATTTTGGAGCAGATCTGGATCTGCAGTCATCAGCCGGGAAAGGTTGTTTATGTCGATCTCATCTCATTTCCATGTCACAGATGTTTTTAGAAAGTTACCCCGAGTGGCTTGTTGTGAGAGCAGAGGCCCTGCCATGATGCTGATACCTTTCTAGTGGTCTTGTGTTTGACATTAGAGGAGGAATGATGATGTCACCGACCATCCATTTGGCCATTGACTCAATCGTCTGCTGTCATAGGCCAGACGTAATGTTTAGAAGTTAATGCTACCTGGAAATGGGTTTACGGTATGAACAGCCTGGTGTCCCTAACCAGATGGAGAGTAGTGCATGTAAATCTGGGACACTGGAAATGTTTGGACTGCCACTAGTGTGAAGGGTCAGCGGTAGTACTGGCTAGGACATTGGGCATGGGGGAGCTGCAGAGTTTAAATACATGGCGAGACTAAACCAACTATTTAGCATAATGCTTTTCCCAAACTGTAACCACTGACCTCAACCATTCAAAATTAATATGTAACCCTAATGTTAATACTTAGCCATTAACCTAACAGTTAATGTCTACTGTTATACTTAACCTTAGGATTGTGTAAATATAGATTCAGCATGTCAAGTTAAAAATTTGTCTTTTGAAATATGTGGTTTGTACTGTAGCTGCTGTCAATGGAGCTGCACAAGAGTCCAATTTTGTTACGTGAAGGTATCATTTTTGCAGGGGACAAGATGCCTGGTGGTTAAAGCATCTGACCAGCAATCAAAAGGTTCCGAGATCAAATCCATGAGGTTTTAAAAGTATCCCTGAGGTGTTAAGTTATTCTGTCTCTGACCAAGGTATTTTATTGCACCCAATTGCTCCTAGGTAACTGATGGTACTGAGAATTTGTCATCTTACCTGGAAAGATTAGGGTAAAAAAAGACTAAGAGTGTGTTTTGACAAGAAGTGTTCTGATGACAAACTTATTTAAATAATATGTAGATACTATTTTCTATTACATGTATATAACTGGAAACCCTCACTGGGGGAGAGGAATTACAGAACAAGACATAATCATTAGAGTTCAGAAGCCGTGGGGAGTATCTCTCAGGAAGGAGTACCCCGTACCACTGAAGGGTACAGCGCAACAATTAAAATTACGCTCCCAAAAAATGTATCCCCGACAAAAATCTGTCCACCTGTCTCGTTCATCTAGATAAAATGTCTAAATGAACACAACTAATATTTTGGTTGGTAACATCTTTATTAAGCATTTAAAACTCAACTCACAGATCCCAACAGCGCCGTGTTAACCCAGCACCCCACATCGTCACATAGGTATGCAGGTCTGTGGTCCATACAACTCCTCCTACGCTTGAATCTTAAAGACTGGCAATGTGTTAAAGGGTTGGTAATGAGTCTGCTCATGGGGCAGCCTCCAAAATCAGAACCTATTATTTTCCATTTAGTTATATCTGAGTTTTGACCAAAGCCCTGGCCAAAACCAAGTGGAATCCTATTCCATCCAGTGCCTTTTTGAAAAGCGCTCAAAAGAGATTATGTGGCCAGCCATTTGTGACACAGTGGTATTTCCTGCCGGAGACAGACTGAGCTGTAGTCTTTGGGTGGCACTGGAGGAGAATTCCGTGGCTAATTGGTGTTGTCAGAATTCTAAACACACTTAATAACATTTTCCTTCCACTAATTGTAGATGACAATTATAGTCCGGGAGCTAATTTACACAAATCATTATCAGATGTGTGCTGACAAATAGTCAGATTTGATCCTTTACAATCCCTCTCCATTGTCTTGCTAATTGGACCTAACGTAAGCAGATACTCAGACATGTTGTCTTTGCCTTTAACTACTAATTTTCTCTGAATCCTGGTCCTCCAAACAGGAAACTTGAGGGAGGTCCCCTATCTTTACAGCTGTATTTACTTGCATGTTATGCTTTCCAAAGGAAAGACAAACACTTGTTGATATGTTTGGTTAGTACTGCTGTTATGGACCGTAGTGGCAATTGATAAAATTGGAATGTTGAAATGCGCCAAAGGGGTTCACATTCTGTTTGCTTTTATATTAACCAATTTCTATCTTATACACTATCACTTTGAAAAAAAAAATCTGTAAAGCATTTGAGGCCCTAAAGAGCAGGGAGATATTTTTTCTATCCCCCTGTCAAACCAATCAATAATGATTAATTCATAGGAGTCTTAAGTAACTTAACTAACTTTCTAGCTAACTAACTAGCTTAAGTGTGCTTTGTATTCCCTAACTAACCAGCTAAATAACTCACTAGGTAGCTTTGTTTGTATCTAAGGAAATCTCTCTGTATTAGTCATCAGACATTTAGTTGTCGACATCAGTGTCCTCTTTATTTAACCTCTTTAAGGTTTATTGTTGCCCAGTTTCAGGCTGCAAAGTTTGAATTATTTCACTGCTTGCCCTGGTCAAGTGGATAATGTTTGGACAGGAGCTGCAGGCAGAAGAGTTAGCCTACTTTAAATAGGTATTTGACAGTAAAATATGTGATTCTTTTTTCTTACTGAAATGGATTGTGGTGCCCAAATATATGGTTTTGGATAGCCATGTCTGTGAAAAATGTTTTGGAATAGATAATTGATATACCAACAACAATGACCAAAACTACTTACCTAATATTTATTTACAATGGTTCAAACAATGACACAGCATCTCAATTAGGTTCATCTCTGACCATTGACTACTTGGCCATTCCAAAATGTAAAAGTATTGCTTTTCAGTCATTCTGATGTAGACTTGCTTGTGTTTTTTTGGATTATGCATGTCCCAGGTATGCTTCAGATTCAGCTCATAGGCTGTTTGCTGGACATTCACTCTCAGAATTATTGTGTATCAAAGCTGAATTGACAGTTCCTTCAATTAATTCACAGTTCCTTTTTAAAAACTGGTTAAAGGTTATTTATAAAATTGTCATTCTTATGCACCATTTGGAAAAAGACAAACTAAGCTAAAGTTTCTTTTCTTTTTATTGTTCTTATTATTGGTGGGACCAATTAACCTGCTTCTATTACTGTCTCCCCGGCGCGTACGCCCCTAGCAGATAGTATTCATAGATGGCACCTCTGTCATTTGGCTGCATCGTTGCTATGGTCCATACCTCTGCAGCCATGTTGATGACCATAAGTGGAATGGGGCTAATCATTTAAATAGGGGCGAATTACCGTTTTGTCTAAATTACATTATAGGGGCTTTAAAGTACGAAAACATGGTTAAAGGAGGCTAGTATTTTATTAGAAAACAACGTCACCATCTTCACCGTATTATCAAACATAGTCAGACACATGGCAATGTTGGCATTGCATAGCAATATCAGACAAGTAGAGCTAGCAATGCTAATGATAGCACCTAAAATTCGATGGACTCCTCTTAAAATTCACAACAAGTTAATGTTATACTGCATCTAAAATGTATTTGGTGACATCAAAAATGTATCAAAAATCCGCAAATATCACATTTGAATAGGTATTCAGACCCCTTAAGTTTTCATGTGACTCTAAAAGCTTGATACCAGTACTTAGGGATTTTCTTCCATTCTTTGCAGATCCCCTCAAGTCTGTCATTTTTTATCATAGGTACACTTCAACTGTGAGAAACGGAATCTAAAACAAAAATTCAGAAAATCACATTGTATGATTTTTAAATAATTAATTAGCATTTTATTGCATGACATAAGTATTTGATCACCTACCAACCAATAAGAATTCCGGCTCTCACAGACCTGTTAGTTTTTCTTTAAGAAGCCCTCCTGTTCTCCACTCATTACCTGTATTAACTGCACCTGTTTGAACTTGTTACCTGTATAAAAGACACCTGTCTACACACTCAATCAAACAGACTCCAAGCTCTACACAATGGCCAAGACCAGAGAGCTGTGTAAGGATGAATCAGGGATAAAATTGTAGACCTGCACAAGGCTGGGATGGGCTACAGGACAATAGGCAAGCAGCTTGGTGAGAATGCAACAACTGCTGGTTCAATTATTAGAAAATGGAAGAAGTTCAAGATGACGGTCAATCTCTCTCGGTCTGGGGCTCCATGCAAGATCTCTCCTCGTCGGGCATCAATGATCATGAGGAAGGTGAGGGATCTGCCCAGAACTACACAGCAGGACCTGGTCAATGACCTGAAAAGAGCTGGGACCACAGTCTCAAAGAAAAGCATTAGTAACACATTACGCTGTCATGGATAAAAATCCTGGTCCCCCTGCTCAAGCCAGCGCATGTCCAGGCCCGTCTGAAGTTTGCCAATGACGATGATCCAGAGGAGGAATGGGAGAAGGTCATGTGGTCTCATGAGACCAAAATAGAGCTTTTTGGTCTAAGCTCCACTCGCCGTGTTTGGAGGAAGAAGAAGGATGAGTACAACCCCAAAAACACCATCCCAACCGTGAAGCATGGATGTGGAAACATCATTCTTTGGAGATGCTGCAAAGGGGACAGGACGACTGCACCGTATTGAGGGGAGGATGGATGGGGCCATGTATCGCAAGATCTTGACCAACAACCTCCTTCCCTCAGTTACAGCATTGAAGATGGGTCGTGGCTGGGTCTTCCAGCATGACAACGACCCGAAACACACAGCCAGGGCAACTAAGGAGTGGCTCCGTAAGAAGCATCTCAAGGTCCTGGAGTGGCCTAGCCAGTCTCCAGACCAGAACCCAATAGAAAATATTTGGAGGGAGCTGAAAGTCTGTATTGCCCAGCGACAGCCCCAAAACCTGAAGGATCTGGAGAAGGTCTGAATGGAGGAGTGGGCCAAAATCCCTGCTGCAGTGTGTGCCAACCTGGTCAAGAACTACAGGAAACGTATGATTTCTGTAATTGCAAACAAAGGTTTCTATACCAAATATTAAGTTCTGCTTTTCTGATGTATCAAATACTTATGTCATGCAATAAAATGCTAATTCATTACTTAAACATCATACAATGTGATTTTCTAGATTTTTGTTTTAGATTCCGTCACTTACAGTTGAAGTGTACCTATGATAAAAATGACTTCTACATGCTTTGTAAGTGGGAAAACCTGCAAAATCGGCAGTGCATCAAATACGTGTTCTCTCCACTGTATATAGAGTAAGTAATTATACTAACCACTGTAGATGTATCAGAATGCCTAATGGCATTGATAGCAAATTAATATACAATGTTTATTCTACATAAAGTATATATTGGAATGTACAGACTCAGCTAAATATTGTGCACCCGTGAGAGGGGCTATCAGGTTAACCGTGACACTGGCAGAACGCAACTGTGTTGATATTACACAAATATTAGCGTCTTAGCTCTTACCGTGGGTCTTTGAATTTCGCAGAAGGGTATTGCCTTAAAAACACTTACAGAGCCCCCCTAACGCTGACATGATGAGTGTCAGGGATCAAAAGAAACCCATTGGTTAAACAGAGTGTGTGCACTTTCTGTCATCTCCCCTACTAGTATTCAGTCCATGGCCAGGAAGTGAGACGCAGTGAATGGTGTAGGCTACCAGTTCCTCCAGGGCATGTGGTCAGACCATCTGGACTGTGCACCCATCAGATGAGAAGATATGTAGGTGTGTGTGTGTGGGGGTGTTTATATGTGTCTGCGCTTGCACTCATGTGCTTGTGTGTGTGTGTCTGTCTGTGAATGCGTGTGTATATCTGTTTGTGAGTATCGGTGGGAGAGAAGGCAGTTGTCTTTTTCGTCTGACTCGTTTCAGGCAGGCTCAGGCATGAGGCACCAATCGGTCCTCTTGGATATTGCCTGCAGCCAGAGGCAGGAGTCAATATAGCCCTGGGCTAAAGCACCAGTAGAGCGGGGGTGAATTGGGGAGGCTTGCCTAGGTTTAAAGAAGGGCACTTGGTTTCGGGCCCAAATGTCACCCTGTTTGTTAATGCTCTGGTGAAAATAAGTACAGCATATAAGGAATAGGGTATGGTTTGGGATGCAACGTAGCACAGGGTGGCAGTGACACTAACTGATATTTATTGTGACTGGTTCGTCCGGCTCAATCTCCCACACAAGAACAGAACTGAAGGGACACGCCAGTTTGACGGTGGCCTTCAATCTGGAGCCTGTGAGAGACGACGGTTGGTAATTGAGCATAGACCAGAGTGAAATCGTTTTGACACCATGTCATAACACTTTGAATTCTTGTTTTCTATCAGTGGAAAATGCGTCTTAGGGTGTGAGTCCCTCTAGGACAGGGGTATTGAAATCTTACCCTATGACATCCGCAGCTTGCCAGTTTCCTGTTCTACTTAGTCATTAATTGCACCAAACTGGTGTCCCAGGTCTAATTAGTGAAAAAAATGTATGTGAATACCACTACTCTAAGATTTGGTCCCTCTAGTTACGTCTACTGTAGTAGCTACCTGTGAAGTAATGTGTGTAACCCGAGTAAAAAAGAACAAAGACGACAATAGGTCAATTATACAGTATATATAGGACTACCATGTTTTCCTATTCGGATATTTGATTCTGTCTGAAAACCTGACAACCCTTTGAAAATGACTACAAAAACCATGACAGTTTTCCAGTTTACACTGTTTTTTTTGGGTTGGAATACTAATTGGAGTGAATCACATTCCAGGTCTCTGTTCTGGGTGATTATCCGGCATCCCAAATGGCACACTATTCCCTAAATAGGAGTAGGGTGTGGTTTGGGATGTAGATGATAATTATGCTGCAGTGAGTCACAGAGACTAGACCACCCAAAGACATTGTCGATTAAAGACAATCAAATCATTATATAATTAAAGGATTGTCATGTAATGTGTGTGTATGTTACCGGGTGTGTACACAATTGACTAAAGCAGGGACATTTTGGGAAAGTGAGGAGCCTTTGGCCAGTCCACACATGAAAAATAGGACTTTTTAAACTTAGGTTTAGAGTTAGAATTAGTGTTAGGGTAAAGTGCAGGTATTAAGGGATAGGTTTAGTGGTAAGGGTTTGGTTAAAGTTACTAAGGATTATGTGTTACATTTTGGTTGAAGGGCTACAGATTTTGTTTGTACATTTCCATCCTTCGATAGCAATTCTGTTGTTTGTGTGTGTAGTGTTGCAAATATGGATGTGGAAAAAGTACCCCCTTTGGAAAGTGGTTTTATTTTGTTACATATTTGCATATATGGATACAATGCACCTTGAGCTTTTTCACAATGTATTGCATTACAACATGAAGTCTGAAAGGATTTAAACTGATCAAACTGATTGACATATTAATTCCATAATATCGATGTAAAAAAAAACTTCAAATGATACCTCCAGTCTGAGGTCCTGTGAGTTCTGGATCAGGATTTCTTCAAGGACCTCAATGTATTTTGTTTTCCGTTCATCCTTCCTGAATCCTGACTAGTCATTCAGTCCCTGATGCTGAGAATAATTCCCATAGCATGATGCGGGCAACCCCATGCTTCATGGTAGAGACGGTGTTCTCGGGATGAATGTGCGCTGTTAGGCTTGCACCATAAATTTGCTTAAAAAAGCTCTATTTCTGTCACATCAGACCATAGAATCCTCTTCCACTTTGACTCAGAGTCTCCCACATGCCTTCTGGCAAACTCAAGCTGAGTTTTGATGTGTTTTGCTTTGAATGTTCCTTCATGTTCATGCCATAGTTTTTGTAAGAATTTTTACTAACTTAATGTGGGACCTCCCAGAGACAAGTATATCAAACCTGAAATCATATGAAACAATTCATTCAGCTACTGTAATTATGTGTAATGACAATTGGTTACATCACATCTCATTTAGGTGTCACACTAAATGGGGTGAATACGTATGCAATCAATTATTTTGAAATATAAGAATTATTAGAGTTTTTGATGTTGATCAGTGGCAAAACTCATAATTAAATCCATTATAATTTCATGTTGTCAGACAATATTGACAAGTAAAAGAAACCTGGAACAAATGCCTGGAACAAATGCCTGGAACAAATGCTCTTTCTGACAGGTGACCCATGCACTGATATTGATTGTTGCAAGAGAGACCAGTTGATCCCCTGAGGTTGCCCTGGAGTTTACCCTGGAGGTTACCCTGGAGGTTACCCTGAGGTTATCCTGTGGTTACCCTGAGGTTATTCTGAAGTTACCCTGGAGGTTACCCTGAGGTTGCCCTGGAGGTTACCCTGAGGTTGCCCTGAGGTTGTCCTGGAGGTTACCCTGAGGTTATCCTGAAGTTACCCTGGAGGTTGCCCTGAGGTTGCCCTGAGGTTACCCTGGAGGTTACCCTGAGGTTGCCCTGAGTTTACCCTGGAGGTTACCCTGAGGTTGCCCTGAGGTTGTCCTGGAGGTTACCCTGAGGTTATCCTGAAGTTACCCTGGAGGTTGCCCTGAGGTTGCCCTGAGGTTACCCTGGAGGTTACCCTGGAGGTTACCCTGAGGTTACCCTGAGGTTGTCCTGCGGTTACCCTGAGGTTATCCTGAAGTTACCCTGGAGGTTGCCCTGAGGTTGCCCTGAGGTTGCCCTGAGGTTACCCTGGAGGTTACCCTGGAGGTTACCCTGAGGTTATCCTGCGGTTACCCTGAGGTTACTCTGAGGTTACCCTGCAGAACTCTGAGGTCACCCTGCGGTTCTTAGAGACATCTATGAGCACCTTTCATTCAGATCCTTGAGATTGCCCTGTGGTTCTTAGAGACATCTACGAGAACCTTTAATTCAGCTCCTGTGTAGATTGTCCATGGTCTGGATCTTCTCCATTTGTAGATGATGTCAAACATGGTAGGGCATGGGGTCATAAATGGACATAAGTAATATTTTTTCTGAGGCCTCTGATATTTTTTTTGGTCTTGACATGATGTGTAACTGTTCACCAATATGGTTAATACCAAACCAGACCAGGTGTCAAATATTTAGGGAAGGCACGACCCTCCCAATTTACTCCTGATTCAAATTTTACACATTTTGTGTGATGGTGAAGCTAGGAGTGTACTAACTTTTTTCAAATAAGGTTATTGTGTTTCTCTTTATTTTAATTGCATAAATGGTTTCAATGTTACAATTCTACTGTGTGATATGTTGAATTGGGTGGCCTTTAACAAAAAATGTGGTTGGAATTTAAATATCCAAACATCCAAACAACTTTCCAGTTCTTGTACTTTTTCACATGACAGTATAACAGGATTGTGTCTGTGTGTGGCTGCCCATAAAACCACAAAGTGGTTTTATTTAATTGCATATCCCATCATCCTAAATTACATTAATTAAGACGACACTTTTATCCAGAGCAACTTACAGAAGGATTTTGGGGTAAGTGTCTTGAGCACGGGCACAACAAAATATATGTTTCACACTGTTGGCACTGGTTACCAAGCACCCTTTCACTTGCTGGTACAAAGCTGTTCTTTTAACATGACACAATGACTATCTAATTTAGAAGTTCATTTTATTGATTGGGGGTCAGTTCCATTTTATTTAACTTAATTCTGGTTCACTTAACATTATTATGTCACTATCCAAGGAGGTGGCAGGATACAGGCACTGAGGTGGTGGAACAAACTGTATTTATTTCCAAAAAAAGGCTTGCCACAACATGACGACCATAACAAGCAACAATGACTGACAAAACACACTTGAATAGGGACATAACGAGGGGCCAAACAAGACACAGGTGAAAGCTATAATACAGAAGGACAAGCTACATTCAAAAACAAAGGACCAAAACCAAACCGAACAGGCTACATCCAAGGACAACAGCAAAAACAAACTAGAAACAAAGCAGAACCTAACATGTTACAATTTCCTTCATTAAGGAAACAATGGAATTAGAATGTGAATGAAAAGTGACTGAAGTTGGACTCACCCATTGTAATCATGGTATTCATAAGTAGGTGAAACATCTAAATAGTAGTTATAATCGGTCAGGTTCAGAGATATAAAACAAAACAAATGAAATATTAATTAAAAATGATGAACATTCTTAGATTATCTTATCATTTCTAAATACTACATTTACATGGCAGGTTATCTACGCATCTGGTTCTTTACCCATGAGATTCCCACATATACTATCTGGGACAATGCCAGATGAGTATGATGTTTCACTTTTATGAGAAGCTCCCATATTCTGGTATTCGTAGCCAAACATACAGGGCAACATAATAACAAACACTGTATTCAAACATATAGACACACCAGGGTGGCCTCAGAACAGGGAACAGGACCATCCAAACAAGCTCAGATTCTGGGAGATTCTAGAACTTGACAGCAGGCTTCCTCTGAAGAGTGTGCACATGGAAGGCATATAGTCACTACCCGTAGTGACTTTTCCCCCTTTGTGTGAATGTGTTTTCCAGAGATGTTTTTCTCTTAGCCTTTTTTAAAATATGTGACTCGCTACTTTCAATAGTCTCAGCTGAAAAATTATTTTCTTTCAGATTTTTCCATTCATGAACTTACAGGATTTGACCAACTGACTGGAGGTAGGAAACATATGAACAACGACATACCACTACACACACAAACACACACACACGAACACACACAAAGAGATCCCCGCCTGAAGAAGCATCTTTTCCAATAAAGGTAACTATGAGTTTGTATAAATACAAAATATAATATCAAACACACTAATACATATTTTACAAATATTTGGCATTTACAATATCATTGAAAATCTAATTTAAAAAACCCCAGCAAATCCACCTTTTTGACATGTATAAGTCAAACTTTTGAGACAGTAATTAATTTGCATCAGAAGAACATGAATGCAGTCTTGGCTAGCAAAAGCTACAACCTTGATCTGCAGCTTTCATGTTTAGTTAATGCCAGGCATTGACTTACAGTAAGAATGTCAATAATTCAGTCATGACAGATGCAGTGTGCATCTGAAGTGATTTTTATGGCAAAGATCCCTCTTTATACATGTATTTTTTTTTTACCAGAATTCATCCAAAAGCCACTTTTCCCTCACAGCTTTCTGTGTTGATGTATCTAAGTTTTGCATTGATTTCACACAATTTACACAATTTATACACTACAAGTAGCTGAATCAAATCACATGCAAGATGAGGTTTAGGCAAGAGTTTTTCCCCTTGCAAGTTTAACATGTTGATGGTTTTTTAAGAGTTACATTTTTTTACTTGATTTTGCAGTTTCAGAGAGTACTTTCCTTTTTCTGTGGTGAATTGGGAAAAGGCCATGGAGTAAAGAGTCATTCGCCACAAGATATTCTATTCCATCCAACTAATGTTGCATGAAATAAACAACACCTGGTCCACTTGTCTACAAAAACATTTGGCTTCTGTCTGACGAGCGCACCTGCATGGCAGTGACATTTAGATTTTTATCTTCAGATAGCTTGAGTTTTCAAACTGACTGAGCAAGTCATTACAATTAATTTAGCAGATGCTCTTGTCCAGAGCGAGTTTGAGTAGTGAGTGCATACATTTACTGGCCAACCCATGGGATTTCAACCTACAAACTTGGCTTTGCAAGTGCCAAGTTTAGGAGAACCTGAAATCCGTGAATGTAAAATGTTTTGATGATTGCCATTTTTAAAACATACATTTGATGCCTGTGGGGAAGCTGCACTAAAAAGCCAGATACCCCATGTTTTTTTTTCAGATGGAATATAACGCATGCATTTGGTCAAAAGAGATTCACAGTGTATAAATGCAAATGAACCCCTGCCCAGACCTTCACCCACCCCACCCCCTCGAGCAAATATTGTCTTATCCATTAGTGCAATCTCACAGAAAAAGAATAGTTTCACATTCTGTGGCTGGTCAGAGAAGTCAGGGAGAGAAATCAATTCAGAATTTGTCGTATAGTGGCTCAGTAAATATGTGTTTCTGTTCTGAGAAAATAGAAAGGATAAGAGTTAACAGAGAACAGCTAGAGAAAACGGTTTTGGTGTAGTCTCCCTCCATCTTTTTCCCTGTTTCATTCATCTTCACAATGTATAATAAATGCAGTGTTATGTAAAGGATCCAGGTTAACAAACTGTCAGTTCCAGTACTTAATATATTTGCACAATTCTAAATTCAAAATAATTGTCTCTGAATTCACAGGTTTTCAAGGAATCCCAATAAAGATGTACAGACTTTCCTGCATATTCCCACCTGGCTCCGTAAATGGGAAAGTTATCAAGTCCATATCAAGCTACACATGATATGAAGCATTTGGGTTGCTGCCAAGTTTTCTCTGCCCTGATCACATTCCAAGCTGTGTCCCAGTGTGTCCAGATAAACGGTGTTGCTGGCATCTGCTGTGTTTTTCTTGGCCGAAAGCAGTTTCCCATTGCTTATGTCCTAATGATGTTGACAGAGTATAAAAGGTAAAAGCCCCAGAAAAACTAAATTAGCACTAACTAGTTGATGGGATTTTGTGTGTATTACACACACCCAAATACTGAAGCAGTCTACTTAAAAACACTTCTCTTAGGAGAATCCAGGTTCCCGCTCCCGCCCACATGACCAAAACCGTTTTCTACTGAAGTAACGTTGAATTGAATTCGACGTCCTCCAGTAATCCTTGGATAAACATGTGCTGTGCTTCCCAAATAGCACCCTATACCCTGTCTAGTGCACTACTTTTGACCAGAGCCCGTAGGTGTCCAGTCAAAGGCAGTGTACTCTATGGAAATATATGGTGCCATTTAAGTTGTACTGTATGCTCAGTATAGCTTCTTTGGCACATCTCTTGCCTACCGTATTTCAGAGGAGTTCACATTGTCTGCTGTGAACTGGTTGGCTTCGAGCCTACGTCCTCTCCCTAATCACACAACCACACTGCTGGTGCAATGGGAAATGGAAACGAAATAGGCTCAGGTGATTCTCCAAATGGCCCCCTACTCCCTATATGCTGTGCTAGTTTGACCAGCCCTTGGTGAACAAAGTAAGCAGCAAACTGTAGGAAATGTGCTATTTGGGCCACGGTTTCTGAGGGTATTAGACGTTAGTCTGTTGAAGTGTAACCCAATAACCCCGTGCAGTCCTTCACTTGGACAGTCCCTGGAAGTATATCCTTTTTTTAGTACGAGCTACCTTGACATTTCAGCTACACATGAAATTGGCCCTCATTGGCTGACTCGTGCCAATGTTTAGAGAAGGAGACATTTGATCCAGAATTACCGTATGTACCTTGACGGCACTGGTGTTTCCGGTCTCCTTTCCACGGCCCCTGCCAATGGCGCCATGTCACATTTGCATTTACAGTAGTTTACGTCTTCATGTCAACCACGGAAACCAAAACGCATGCGTTCACAGCGGACGACGAACAAACAGACAAACATGGACACACCAATAAACAAGCTGCACTCTGAAGTTAGACCTCCCTCGAAGTCGAACAGGAGCGTGCCAAAACTAGCGAAACCATCCCTCTGTTATCTTATGACAACAGCCGCACGCTCTGTAGTGTTGTCAGTGGAGCGTAAAGTGTGTGCAACCAGCAACCCACCTCAGGGCATGATGCCACCATCTGTACCCAATCTGTAAACAGTGGAATTCGCTCCACACCGTTTAATGTCTCTGTCCCAAATGGATCCTTATTCCCTATGGAGAACACTACTTTTGACCAGAGTACAAGGGTCAATAGGGCTCTGGTCAAATGTAATGCACTTCGTAGAGAATAGGTTGCCATTTGGTGTGCTGACTGTACCTTGTGAAGGAGATGTATTTCGCTGGATGGCCACCAGCAACATCTAAGACCCATAGAACAGCATTGGATTATTGGGTTTAACCAGGGATAGTTAACTCTCTAAGAGGAAAATTGCTGCAATTTAACGCTTAGCTTTTTATATGCTAGGCAGAAAACCATGTAATGTGGTCCCTAGGGGCCTTTGGGTTTGAGGTTTGCCCTGTTTCCTATCCATTGTGCAATTGCGCATGGTGGAAACTTGTCAGAGGAATAATTAGGCTATGTATAAGTTGATTGCCTGAGCACTTAGAAATCTTTCAATTTGGAAAGGTTGTGTCTCAACTGTTTTCTTTTTTTTGCTTGACATTACACTCAAAGCATGAGAGACATTATACTCAAAGCATCTTCACTGACATAAAATTGTTCAAAGATCATAAAAAATCCAGTCTTTACAGTGTTGGAAAATGGAGACAAATAAGTCACACAAAAAATAACGTTTCACTGTCCGTAGACATTTGGAGTAAATCTTTACAAGTTTTGCACCAGTGGGTCCCTGGCCAAGAGTGGTGTAGTATAGATGAGAATAGGGTTCTATTAGGAGTGGTATTGATATGGCGGTCTGGGCAGGTTCCAGTCTGTTCTGCAGTACATGTAGTGAGGCAGCTGTCTGCTGTTGAATGGCTGCCAAGAATGTGACAAACATCAAATTAAAATCGAATGAAATGTAATTTGTCACAAGCTTTGTTAACAACAGGTGTAGAGTAACAGTAAACTGCAAACTTTACAGGACCTGGGAAAAAAGCTGGTACAATGAAAATGACAAATATGCAAAAAGAAAAATGACACAATATATTCACAGTGGTTCAAATAACATTAATGAATGAGAAGGAGTAAATACAACATTATATACATGGCAGGCCAGCTTGTGGGGGAAAACAGTGCTGAGAAGCTCGCTGTGACCACCTCAGTTTCTCCAAATCATGGTTGTTTTGTCCCAAATGGTGTACTATTCTTTACACGGTGCAGTCATTTGCACTACGGGCACATTGTAGGCCCTGATCAAAAGTAGTGTGCAAAAAGGAAATAGGTCCTATTCGGGATACTGACTGTGATATTTGTGGTAATACTGATCACAGAATAACAGTTATTTATCACTTTATAAGTGCCAGTTTGGGAGGTTAAATGAAAAGGTGCAAATGATGTCAGAATGGATTTTAATAATACGTTTTTACTACACTCCAGATGAGACTCTTATCATAATGAACAGCCCCTTTTATTATCTTTGCAGTTTGAGAGTAGTTATGTTGGCACCAGGAGATTTGGGATTGTTTGTCTGTGGTCTGGGTTTGTGTTGGGCTATGATATGTTTACGGTGGGAGCTAGGATTGTGTGCGCAACCATGGCCCAAACATGAAAACACACACCTACACAGAGTAGTAATCTATGTAATTGTCCTCAAGCATGTTATGAAGTGGTTCTGGTAAAAAGGCAAATACAGCATTTTTGTTTCTCTTTGTTCTTTAGTGTTTTAGTAAGGAGTGTCATGTTAGTGTTCAAGGTTGTGGTCATTAAGAGAGAGTACCGACTTCTCTTTTCATCTCTTTGGAGCTAACACCAAGTGCACAATATTCTCTGACAAAAAAGCACTTACATTTGAATGTTCAGGAAAACAAATCAGCCTCGGTAGCTCTAAGAGACTGTTTTTTAATGGGGAGCTTCCTCCCAAAATGCAGTGATGTCCCGGGGTAGCTGGAGAAAACACATTGTGCACTTTTCCTTTCTCTGCTGCCTGTGGTAAATGAATGAGTCACGGCAGTATTACCTGGAGGCCTGGTGTATTACCTGTGTTACCTTAGTGTTGCTTCCCACCTGCAGCGCTACCTTACATTTCCCACCAAATCAGCTCTTTTGTGTTGAAGAGAAAATAATGTATGCATAATAGCTTTAACAGTGGGTTAAAGTGTGCATCTTGTACATGTGAAATGCTGAGACTGACTTTAGATTCGGTTGAAATCTTTCCAGATTAATTCCTATCACATCCACTATGCACTAATCATTTGTGAGAGACTGTTATGTTCCACTTGCAGAGGTAAAATGGCTGCCTACTGTTCCATTGGATTTATTATGTGAACTGAACACCAAAGCATTGTTAATTTGGCAGCTATTTTAATCTTTTAGACTTTTGCTATTGTCAGTCCTCAAAAAGCCAGGACAACAGGTTTGCATCCATAGATGCAAGAAAGCCTTTGAACATGACAGTTGAAGCAATACTGAAGAGAGGAGTGGACAAAAATACCCTCGAGTTGATATAAAAGACTGATAGACATTTACAAGAAATGGCTACATGAAGTTATTTCAGCCAAAGGTGGCAATACCAGCTTTTGAAGCTAGGGGTGTACAGTATTTCTTTTTTCAGCTGATTAAAAGAGCAGTTCTGTTTTATGAATACAGTTGTGCTCATACATTTGCATACCCTGGCAGAAATTGTGAAACTTTGGCATTGATTTAGAAAATATGACTGATCATGCAAAAAGAACTGTCTTATTTAAGGATAGTGATATGAAGCCATTTATTAACACATAATTGTTGGGCTCCTTTTAAAATCAGAATAACAGAAATCACCCAAATGGCCCTGATCAAAATTTTACATACCCTTGAATGTTTGGCCTTACTACAGACACACAAGGTGAATATGGCAATTAAAGGTGAATTTCCCACACCTGTGGCTTTTTAAATTGCAATTAGTGTCTGTGTATAAATTGTCAATGAGTTTATTAGCTCTCACGTGGATGTACTGAGCAGGCTAGATACTGAGCCATGGGGAGCAGAAAAGAACTGTCAAAAGACCTGCGTAACAAGGCAATGGAACTTTATAAAGATGGAAAAGGGTATAAAAAGATATCCAAAGCCTTGCAAATGCCAGTCAGGACTGTTCAATCACTTATTAAGAAGCAGAAAATTCAGGCATTTCTTGATACCAAGTCAAGGTCTGGTAGACCAAGAAAGATTTCAGCCAAAACTGCCAGAAGAATTGTTCGGGATAAAAAGAAATAAAAAAACACAGGTAACCTCTGGGGAAATACAGGCTGCTCTGGAAAAAAACGGTGTGGTTGTTTCAAGGAGCACAATACGACATTACTTGAAAAATGGTCGAGTTGCCAGAAAGAAACCTTTAATGCACCAATTCCACAAAAGAGCCCAGTTACAATATGCCCGACAACAACTTGACACACCTCACAGTTTGTGGCACACTGTAATTTGGATTGACAAGACCAAAATAGAGCTTTATGGTCACAATCATGAGCGCTATGTTTGGAGAGGGGTCAACAAGGCCTATAGTGAACAGAAGACCATCCCCACTTTGAAGTATGGTGGTGACTCACTGATGTTTTGGGGGTGTGTAAGCTCTAAAGGCACAGGGAATCTTGTGAAAATGACACAAGACCAAGTTGACCCTCCAGTGGATACAGCAGAAGAAGGTGAATGTTCTGGAGTGGCCCTATTAAGGTCAGGAGATATTAAAGTCCCCTGACCTTAATATCATCGAGCCACTCTTGGGAGATCTCAAACGTGCAGTTCATGCAAGACAACCAAAGACTTTGCATGACCTGGAGGCATTTTGCCAAGACGAATGGGCAGCTATACCACCTGCAAGAATTTGGGGCCTCATAGACAACTATTACAAAAGACTGTACTCTGTCATTGATGCTAAAGTGGGCAATACACAGTATTAAGAACTCAGGCTATGCAGACTTTTGAACAGGGGTCAGTTCATTTTTTTCTTTGTTGCCATGTTTTTTTTTAATGATTGTGCCATTCATGTTATGACCTACAGTTGAATGTGAATCCCATAAGAAATAAGTGTTTTGCCTGCTCACTCATGTTTTCTTCACAAATGGTACATATATTACCAGTTCTCCAATGGTATGCAAACTTTTGAGAACTGTACAAAGTAGAACCTTTCAGTGTCATGTGTTAAATTAGGTTTCCAAATATGAATAAAAAAAAAAAATGAAGAGGGCATACCTTTACATACCTTTCCACATAAGTGGAACAGTCTTAAATCTGTAGGTATCTGAAAAAGTTATTTCTGGGAAGGTCATAGGCATAAGAGGCTAATGTATGAGTTTATGCATATAAATCCCTTAACTTATAAATCCCCAGGTGTCTCCATTGCTCAAAAGACTTATCAAGGTTAAAAGGGGCGAAAGAGTTATTTCTTACTACCAGGGGCAGAAATAACATCAGTCTAAGGACAAAACTGCCTTAATTTCTAGACAGGGAATATGCTATGTATAATGGGTTTATGATTATAAGCTGCTTTCTCCAGACTGACAAGGGGTGGCCATCCTAATGTTCCATCCCAAGCCAACGATTTACTATGCAGGATATTTCCAAGCAGGTATATTGGTGGTGTTCGGCAAAATTGATTTGCTTTGAATTTGGCCATCAGAGGATGGAAGTTCCCTTTGTGTTTGAATATTGTCTCATCATTATTGTTCCCAAGCAGTAGAATTTGTCTGGGGACATTTTCAATGAGAGATGTTTTGACCAAGATGGATATCTGATGGGCATCAACTCAGTCCTATTCCAGTTGATTCTATATCCTAAGAAAATAAATTGACCAAGTCAAGTATGACTGTGATACTGGCTTTAGGTTAGTTACATAATATGTTGTCTGCATATAGAGAAACTATACATACACAGTGTAGTGATCTATGTAGTTGTGCTCAAGCATGCTATGATATTAGAGAGCACCGACTTTTCATCTTCATACAGAGAAACTATACTTATTTACCAGTGTTTCTTGCACAGCGCTATGCCGCTGGTGAATACCAATGCATCATGGCAGGAAATTCTATGAATATGTAAGCATTTTTGAAAACACAATTACTTTCAGTACATTTCAGCAGTGCTACGTTCAAAATGAACATTTACGCCAGACTGTGTAAGCATAGCTGGCTAACATGAGCCAACTTCTCTTACTGAGTGACTGACTGAGTGACTGACTGACTACCTAGTGTTTCTAGCGTCATGGTTCGAGTCACGGACTGCCCCACAAGAGCCCAGGTATCAAAACAGGGTGAAGGCCAAAGACATCGAAAAACGTTTTCTTTCTTTGTAACCTTTCCCTTAACCTTCACCCTAACCCTGAAATTAACCAATCAGCGTTTTCTATTCTACATTGACAGCAGCATTCTTTTTATAATTATGTCTTAGTATGTGCCAATATTTCTCTATCAACATTTAGATAGCAAGAAAAGCTAAGAAAATACTTTTCTCTCTAACATGAGTTCTTGGACCACACCTGGCTTGATGACTCATAGCCGTACCTGTCTAAAGTCTTCCTGGTTGTGTTGCAGCTCTGGTTGCTACCTGAGGAGTCCTGCTGTCACTGCCCACAGCCCACCCGGTTGATTGATCCTGTCCTTGTCCATTTTGCTACATAGCTGACTTGGCTTCTGTTGAAGGACTCTGGTCACAGGCCACATGCATTTATTGACCTGCCAGTCTTCTGATCATGCAAAAATATGATCCCAGACCTGGATCAGGGCCTCAGCGAGCTCCTGAACAGTATGTGGCGCCACTTGGCAGCATCAAATGCACTGATGCATAACGTCTGACAGTTTGGTCAGAAACATGTACACCAGTAACCCGCTGAAGGTCATTTTGCAGGGCTCTGGCAGTGCTCCTCCTGTTCCTCCTTGCACAAAGGAGCAGATGCTTGTCCTGCTGCTGGGTTGATGCCCTTCTACAGCCCTGTCCAGCTCTTCTCGTGTAACAACCCATCTCCTGGTATCTCCTCCATGCTCTAAAGACTGTACTGGGAGACACAGCAAACCTTTTTGTGACGGCACGTATAGATGTGCCATCCTGGAGGAGCTGGACTGCCTGTGCAACCTGAATGGCTGCAGGTACCACCTCATACTACCAGTTGTGACAAGGACATTAGCAAAACGCAAACCTAGAGAAGAATACGTCAGGAAGGATAAGGAGAGAGCAATTGTCTGTGGCCACGACTTGCAAAACCATTCCCTTTTTGGGGATTGTCTTGCTGTTCCCTCTCCAGTCATCCTGTTGTCACATCTAACTAGCTGGCAAATTCAGACATTACCCCCCTGCGGTCACAGATTGGTCTTAAAAATGCATTATGGAATCATAAGACAAATGCAGAAGTTTATAACTTCAACACTGTGTTTTTCTAAAGAAAAGATATGTGAAGGGAGAGGAGGGGAGTTATCAACAACAGAAAACAAAAACATTATGACAGGGTGATGGCGTCTTCTGTGGGTTCCGGTGGTCAGTGTTTCGACAGCCCCTCAAGCCTTCTTCCCCTGGTTGTCTTTCTCACTCCGGGGTTCCAGGCTAGCCGGGTCCAAGCAGCACTGAGGGCAGCGTGGACTCAGGGAAGCCCTCTCCCTCTGTGGTTGCCACAACCTGCAAGTTCATATAACGTCTCCCTCCGCACGTTTTCCGAGCGGCTTCTGTTCTGGCTCTTCCTCCGACCTGCTCACTGGAGGCGTTCTCATCCCTTCACTGACAGGGTATTGATGAGTTTGAGCTGAACGGGTGGCGGCCTTTCTGGCAGCCTCTTCGAGGTTGCGGACCATGCCAGACACTAACAAAGCAGATGGGGGACACGTTCACACCACAATTGGTCCTAATAGACTATTGTGTTTTGTTGTGAAATGCAGATGGTGGGGAACATTTCTAGGTTTGCTCTTAGGTTTTCTGTTTGGGGCTAGTGACCAGCGCCGTTTCAGATTCTTCACAGAGGCAGTTTTCTTTGGACCGGAGGAAGTGCTCCCTGTGTTTATAGAGGAGAATGCTGCTGCCAGAACTTTGTGTTCCATGGTACAGCTGGGAGCCGGCTGTGTGGTCCTCCACACCCCGTGTCCTGCCATGATCATGTGGCCAGTGTCTTTGGGTCTCTGTAGAACCACCTGAGGCAGGATGCAGCAAGGGTGTCATCTCTGCTGTGTATTTAAGTGTATGTGTGTGTGTGTGTGTAAAATGGGTAGTGTGTGTGTGTGTGTGTGTGTGAGAGAGAGAGAGAGCATATGTGTCTGTGTGATTCCAGAGTGACACGCAAGCTCAGTCAAGCCCAACTAAAGTATTTAAATGGATTTCAAGTAGTAATTGAACCAAGGTCTCCACTGCAGCCAAGAGAGCATCAGACCAGAGATTAGTGGTTTCAGTAGCTAACTGCTCTAAAGATCAGCACCCAGCCCAGGTTAGCACAGCCTCGCTTGAAAGAACCAAACTTTTACATTCACAGTAGGAAATACTTCCTTTAAGAGCATAAGCCACAAACTCTTAAGTTGCTGAAATAATTCCTTTGCTGGCAAATATGTCTAGCTCTATATCAAAACTGACTAATGGCCACCCGCTGTTTAGAGAAATTTGGAGCAGTAGGCTAAGTCAGCCCTCTGGACAGAAAGTTGTAACAGCAGCAAGTTATATGGTAGATCCAACCGCATTGTTTTTATAACTGCATATATTAATTAGCCTGGAGGTTATGGTAGTTTCCCTAGTCATCATTCATTTAGGGTGTTTGAGGAGCCACCGAGAGGACAGTCTTCTCAGGGCTTTCCACAGCCGAGGCCCAGGAGTGCCAAATGAGGCCTTTTTCCGTACATAGTGCACTACTTTTGATCAAGGCCCCTACGTAGGGAAAAGGCTGCCATTCGGAGTATAGACGAAATGTCTTAAAAGGTTAGTGGAAACCAATAACATCTCTAGCCGCCAGAAACCCTCTCTGACTGAGACAGGCTCCCAGCGCGATGCCACTGACCCTGAACAGCAGCACAAAGCAGAGGCACAGCCTCTCGGAGGGGAGTAGTGGGAGAAATGGAAAGAGGGCGATGAGGCGGTGGGAGGTGCAGAGGTATGAGAGGGAGGGAGAGGTTAAGAAGGAGGAGGTGTGGGAAGTAAAAAAAAAAAAGAAAGGAGAAGGGAGAGAGACTGGTGGGGAGACAAGGCTGAGGGGAAGGAGCGTGGTAGGATGAAGAAAGGGAAAAGAGAGAGAATCCCTCAAAACTGAGATGAGAATTCAACCCCCCTAACGTATCTGTGGGACCAACGACAGGCCTTCTCTCCGACCTGTAAAAACAACCTCAGGGATCCACTGACAGACAGACACCAAGAGACAGACGGAACGCTACGGAAGTAGTGCCGACCTCAGTGACAGGGCGTGTCCCAAATGCCCCCACCCCCTTCCTTGGCATTCTTTGAAGTGCACTGCAGTGCCTGGTCAGAAGCAGCGCCCTATAAAAGGAGTGTCGTTTGGGACGCGCTGAAAGAAAGACACAGCTCCAGGGGATTCATTACTGTTGAACTACAGTGGATTCAGCTCAGCAGGCACGTCCTACTTCTGCTGGCTAAAGGTGCAGCAGCTGCAAAACACCGGCTGTGTAAAACGCGCATCAGCATAAGACACTTTATTATTATTAGGCCATGTAGTTCCTCTATTGTTTCTTCTTGTATGTGTCTGATTCTCGTATTTCATATTTCGCCTTGGGCTTAAAGGAGTCTTTGAAGCCATGGCTAGCAAATGGAATTCAATTTTATTCTCAAGGCAATACTGGTATTGGTTCAGGGTAGTTGAAATGACTTTGTTTTCTGAAGAATTCAGTTGTGGCCAGATGTACTTCAGAGAAAATATGTAGTCTGTCTTTAAGTTTATCGGTAAGATGTATCAAAGCATGAGTTTCGAATAAATGATTGGTTACTAAAATGTTCAATATATAAAATGAGAAACTCTGTGCTTTCATGGTGGTCCACAGGATTACCAATCACAAAGCCCTTTTCTATTTTCACAAACAATACATCCTATTTCACCCCTGAAGCTAGGCTGAAAGTTAAGCGATTAATTATCTGCTGACGTGGTAGGTCACAGTCACAGTCCAATCAGTCTGAAAAGCTGCACGCTTGTCTGTTTTGAACCTGTGTAATACCTTAAGAGCCGTGACACCGTAGTCCTCTCTCTGTTGGACAAATGAAATCCGTTTACGCACCATTTGCACTGAAAGGCCAGGATGACTCAGGATCTAGCCTAATCCAGGGGGTGAAGCGACCAATTGGAGCTTATTTGTCCATTTGCTGATTAAGAGGGATGGAGGAAGGGGCGGGGCCCCGCTTCCAGCTGTCCGTCACACAGGGGCGATTACATGGCAGGGGGGCGATCTGCATATATCGCACCATCACTAATCCAGACCCTGTCTCATCTTCCCAATCCTCTCTGCGGAGCCACGCGATATTGGCCATTCTATGCAGATGAGGCTGATTTAAAACAGGACGCTGTCTAATGGCAGACAGAAGCTGAGTTGTCCGTTTGGCAGATCCGCTGATTGAGACGTTTCATAATTATTTTCACAATCGCAGACCGACTTCAAGGGCGCTGCTAGGAAATGATGGTCGCGTCCTGGTCTCGTTCCCTGACATTCCTGCTGTGCTGAATAACCGGAGGGCGTCCCAAATGTCAACCTTTGTTTCCTAGTAGTGAATTGTGTTTTACCCAGAACTCCAAGAAACACAGTGTTGATCTGAAATTGTGCCGAAAACACTTTTCCGGGTTTACGTATACAGGGTCAAGCCCACCGGACCCGAAACAGGTCAGTTTGACAGCATCAAGTGAGTGTTAATCGACATTCCTCTCTGGGTTGCTTTCTGAATTCCTCCACGGCCCCAAACCTCCTTGGCTTACGCACACACCCAACTGACCCGCGCCACGCTCATCCCTTCTGCTTTATCCGTTCGGTAAACAGGCCTGGGTGGGGGTCGCAGGGGAGGAGGGAGGTGTTTATTCAGTGTCTGCCTCGGCTGTGTTCTGTGTGTGTAAGCCTGTGTGGGCCCCTCACCATGGCCCCTCACCGTGGCCCCACATCAGCCACTGTCCGTCACCCCCACCCACATTTTAGTAACCAATCATTTATTTGAAACTCGTGCTTTGATACATCTTACCGATAAACTTAAAGACAGACTACATATTTTCTCTGAAGCACATCTGGCCACAACTGAAATCTAGACCGCTATGGCCCCTCATCGGAGTCCCAAACAAAGCCCTGATTTCTTTGCGGTACTTTACGTCGGTCCAAGTGAGCACACTACCAAGGCAATAGGGTGTCTTTCTTGTACACACCGTCCACCATCATGTCAGCTGTGAGTTCTGTTAAAGGGCCCTTTTCTGAGGAAGTCCCACCGGGGGCCTCTTGCCTTCACCGGCTAATGAGGTGGTGGTCAAGCTGGATCAGGGCTGTTTAAAGAGAGAAATTACCTTTGTGCTCCGATGGGACGTGGGCCTTTGGAAATAAAGTAGCTACGACATCTTTAAAAGGATTTAGTTTAGCAGAGCGTGAAATCCTCATTATCTACATAATAGCCAAAACAGCACCCTTTTGCCCATTTAGTGCACTACTTTAATGCTGGGCCATAACGCTCTGGTCAATGGTAGTGGACTAGCACAGTGTATAGGGGTCTATGTTATAGGGAGTGAGGCGTTAATAATCCGTTTTCCAAACGGATTATTAACGTGGCTTTCATTGCCATGTACAGTGTACTCCAATCATTAGGAGTTTGGAAAACTCTATTTACAGTCAACTCCAGTTATTTGGGTTCTGTTTTCCAACACTTTGGATTTGAAATGATTCAATGACTACACAGGACTAAAATGCAGACTAATTTGAGCGGATTTTCATCCATATTGGATTTCCTTTTAGAAAACGATAGCAGGTTTTGTTCATATTCTCCTCCTTTTATAGTACCAAAGTATTTGAACCGATGAACATTATGTAAATAATAACTTTTTTAGTATCATAAAGTGGTTCCTTAGTATTTGGTTGCATATCCTTTCCATGCAGTGATTGCCTAAAGTCCATGAGTGATATACAGCTCCAGAAAAAATTAAGAGACTGCTGTACCTTTTTCTTTCTTTTCCAAATAAGTTTTAAGGAAAGTGTTGAGTGAGGAACAGAAGCGTCCAATTTGCAGTGGTCTTTTAATTTGAACCCTTCCGTTCCTCACTCAAAACCTTCCTTTTTGACTTTTTTGGAAAGGAAAGATGAAGGTGCAGTGGTCTCTTCATTTTTTCCAGAGCTTTATATAACCAGATACTGGCTATTTCACCTGGGGATGCTTTGCCAGACTCGAACTGTATCCATCTTCAGTTCCTGCTTGTCTCAGGGCAACTTTGCCTTCAGCCTAGTCTTGAAAGGCATGCCTGGCATGACTTGGGCATTCAAGTCATGCCATGATTTTTTTTATTTTTTTTTATTGACTTGGGCATTCAAGAACGCTTGACTGTTTGGCCCTTGCTATGGTAGTGTGTTTGAGGTCAATGTCCAGCTGCATGATCACACACAATCCAATGAGTTTTGTTTAATGTGGTTGTATCTGAGCAGACAGGATGCTTCTGTACACTTTCAAATTAATCTTGGTGCAGCTGTAAGCCGTTACATCATCAATGAAGACAAGTGAGCCATTTCCAGTGATAGCCATACATGCCCACAACATAATACCCTCTCCACTGTATTTCACAGATGAGGCAGTATGAAAGGTTATGTTTTTTGTCTCCACACATTCCATTCATCTGCTACATGTCAATCTTTGTCTCATCTATTGTTGTAGTCTTCAGTAGCAGTAACACTATGTGATCGATAGCTGACGTAACGTGTCATAACCTGTTATAATTGGGTCATCACACTGTCATGACACACAGGTAATGTTGTTGGAACGTCTATTGTTAATTTATAATGGTTAGGACTGGTAGATACACGTCATAACCCACAAAACTACCCAAAGCAAACCATTTATACACATTAATGGTAAATAAAAAGTTATGAACACAACATGTAAAAAGTGTAATTATTTTTCTAAGTTACAGTTAAGATGTATAATACATAATAAAATAATATAAAAAAATTAACTAATGGTGAGATCACTGCTGATCTATGGATTTCACCAGTGGCTGGGAATACAGATATGTGTGGATGGAAAGCTTCTGAGATCTTTTATTTTAGCTCATGAAAATGAGACCAAAACTTATCATGTACTATTTGTATTATTGTTCAGTGTAGTAGCTATATTTATCCATGAAAATGCCGTATTGTAATGTCAAATTGAATTATAACCCTTCTGTGTCACTTTTACTTTGAATAGCTGAATTTACATTAGGATACTGTCAGGAACCATTAAGCCTATCACAATGAGCACTGTAAAGGTACACATATTCGTAACCATACCATATAAATTATGTCAGCTGTTATTACACGTGAGGACCTGGTTATGACCGCGTTATCACGCTATCCGTCATATTAGATTAGATTTAACTTTATTGTCCTTGAACAAGTACAAGTACAGTACCACAAAAGGCAGTTATCATCTTACCAGAAGTGTAAATAGAAGAGGGCAGTAAATGTAATAGTATTAAGTATATGTATATTATAAGTGGAATGTATAAATGTGCTATGAAGGCAAATGCAGTACAAATGGCAATACTAAATGTGGAATTAAGGCAAACAGAGGAGGGCAGACATTTTTAAGTATTAGGTATAGTGTATGTTACAAGTGGGATAACAGTTGTGTGGGTACAAATGACAAATTCTAAATAACTTTCTAGATGTGCAATCGAGACAAATTGTAGGAGTAAGGTAGCATGTGTAACCGGGATGCAGAGATAGTAGCAAGGTGCATGTGCAAATGAAATGCAGGGATCGCAGCAGTGAGGTTCCTGAAGTAGGCACGTAGATGTAACAACTGAAAACTTCCATTATCAGACTTGGTAAGGCAGTGTCAGAGTTGTACAAAGGGAGTAGTGCAACAAGGTCCCTGAGAGTCGGGGGGGGGGGTGTATGGTGGTATGCCCCTCCCACTTTCTTCCTATTCCTCTTCTCTCTCTGCCCCTCCCTCTTTCTTCCTCTTTCTCTCTCTCCCTTTCTCCTGCTCGCCAGTACACCATCATCTGTAATGATTAACAGAAGAGGGAGGAGTGGAAGGAGACAGGTCCCTGACACAGTCGTCAGCCGGTCCCCGTCACACAAGTGTGCATAAAAGTGTCAGCAGCAGGCGCCTCCGAGCCCCGCTGAGCCGTTCCGATCCTGTCGCTAGCCACAGGGTGCCACGACGTGCCACCGGGGGGGAGGCCCACAGAACTTGTCATCGCGCCAGGGGTCCGCGGTGCAGCCGCAGCAGCTCATCTACCCCCTCGCCGAGCCGGCAGAACTAACGCCACGCGGGGAACTGAGGAGAGGAACAGACAGGGGGGCCAGTGAGGTAACGCAGCGAGACGTGGCGGGCCCCTCCCAGCCACTCTTCACCCCCCCTCCCCCACACCAGCCCTCGTCTTACCCCGTTTTCCTCTCCTCCCCCCGTTACCGTCTCCCGCTACTCCTCTGCTCCCAATAACGCGTACTCTTTGGAAGTGTGACCTCTTGCGAGAGTGAAGGCTGGATTTCGACAAACCCGCCCGGGTGTTTTTAGAATAGGAGAGCCGTATCAAACCGTCAGAACCACCCAATCTGGGACGGCAATCGTAGTTCCATTCTTGACAGCCCGATGTTTGCTGATGCTATTTAGATTACGCGATGGGCGACAGTGAAATTGCGACGTTCCCGGTCAGAGAGATCGTATCAAGTTCGCCCTCTTTTTTCCCCGATTCAGTTTTAAAACGCCTTATTATGAGCGTTTGCTGAGATGAAAACAAGGAATGAACAGATAAAACAAAGTCACTTTCAACTATCAACAAGCAATTCACAATTGCTTGTCCGCCCCCATAATGGAATGAAGGAGATCCACTCTAAATGTAAATAAGCTGTGTTTTAAACAGTCATTTGCTCACGTTCATTATAGACTCCGATAATCTTTGCAGCCTGTTGGCAACTGGGTCAAGTCCCTCATTAACCCAAGTGATATGGCGATGAGTGCTGCCGTTCCCAAATGTCTCAACTGTTCCGACCTATTGGCCCTCTTTAAAAGTATTGGACTGCGTAGGGAATGTTCCCATTTGGGCCCTGCACATCACTGTAGCTTGACCTTGTCACCGCCGGGGCATTTGTCATTCTCTCCCCAAAAAAATTAAATGACTGTTTGAAACGCTACTTAGCTATTTACATTTCGAGTGGATCCTATGGTCTTTCATAGCCCTTTAAACAACAGTGTGGATATGAACTTCAGGACTGGGACTCTCAACAGAAACAAATGTGTTTGGGTGCTGCTTTTAAACGCTAATTAACCATTCACTGAAACGTCACGGCCCACGCTCGTCAGGTTCTGATAGGTCTGATTGAAATTGGCAGTGGTTTGACGTCCATTCTTAACTATCCGCCGGTTCGAGGACAGAAACACTATCTGGCTATTGCCATTAGATTGAGAGCGTAACGAGGCAAAGCCTGACATGCATTAATAGCGTCCTTCGTATAGCAATTACAGGAATGATTTAATTATACACTGGTAGGACTTTCTGCTCTGTTAGTTCTGCTTGGCAGCTTTTGCGGTGAGCAGCGCAACACATCTGCCGGTGGTGTGCTGGACTGACAGGCAAGACTCATGACTACAACCAAAACAGCCCTCCATTGTGCTGGGCCTGAGTCCTGGCGGCAGCTGGCCCTGCCGCGGTTATCTCACCACGGCGAAAAGTGATGACAGGAAGAGCTTTGCTTTAACTCAGTATTCCCGATCACACATGATGACATGACGGATGAGCGGATGGGTTTGGGTCGTAGGCTGGCACTGCCGAACGTGCCAAAAGCAAACCGCATTGAAGTTTAACAGGCACCCAAAGGAGTCAACCAACTGCATATCAAGTGAAAAATACAACACAAATGTGACATTGAAAATGCAAGTTCTGTGGCTTTTTGGCTTCTTTCATTACACAAAATTCACGTGAGCATGTGCTTTGGATAGCTTCGTCCTGCTGTGTACAGTCACACACAAACACGATCATCTGTAGGCTCTGTGTTCCAAATGGCATACTATAATGGCATCCCTATGAAATCTACTATGTTTAACCAGGGCTTCAGTGAACCATGATCAAAAGCAGTGCACAATTAAAGAAAACCTACCTTGCCATCGGAAAAACCTCCTATGTGGATTGTGACCAGGCAGAGATCAATCATCTGTCTTGTGTATTTACGGGAGGATTACGGAGGGGCCCTCGGCCTGTTGCCACCTTTCACCCTGTCCGGCTCTCCCCCATGCGGTATCGGCTGTTGAGTGACGCTTGGAGCTCACTTTGGGTATCCCGTTTATTGTTCACGTGCAGCAGTCACAGACAAAGTGCGTCCCAAAAAGCGCCCCATAACCTGAGTAGCGCACCAGCATGGCCCCTAATCATAATGAGTGCCCTACTGAGGGACCAACGTGTCTTCTCAAATGTGCCAAGCCCTCGAATGGCCTCTGCTGAGGCGTGCAGCTCTTAATGACGAGACAAATGTGAAGAACATATGTAGTTATGAGCTGAGGAATGTATGAATATATTTCAGACCGATTGCTTATGCGCCTGAGGGAGCAAACCTGCACATTTTTCTCTCTCAACATTTGATAGGGCCATCCCTGAGAGCAGTCGGCTGAGTGATTCAAACCATTTCAGCCCATGGGGGTGTTACATTTGGACAGACATTCCAGCTGAGTGCTACAATGCTTACCTCCTTTTTAGTGGCAGACAGTTAACAGGTTGTCTCGTACATTTCCGTTTTAATCGCTCTACACACTGTTTCATTACTTTCTATGAAAAGATGCAGAGGCTAATGGAAAGACTGGGTTGCAGTAATATTCTCCAGGGTTTTACAGGGTACCATCTTGTGTAAATTCTTGAGGAATTGCGCTGGTTGCTTGCGCAAGCATGCGTCTATCTGTGTGTGCGTGCTTGTGCGTTGTGATGCTTGTGCGTAGATAAGTGAAATGACTGAGAAATGTTCACAAATAGAGATTTACAGTTTGAGGCTAGCACCCTGCACACTACCCCTTTTCATTTACTTATGGTGCCCTAAAGTGCAAGGAAAGGAATGAAAATATTCAAAGTGCTAAAAAGGCATTGTCCAAATACTATTTGAGTTAATTGTATTGTATGAACCTGTGCTGCACAGGGATAGTGAGTGAGCAGAAGGTAGGCTCTAGTTGTGCTCCTTTTGACAGATCCATATTTCATTGGGCATGTTCTTCTTGTTGCCTTGGGAGCCAGACGGAGTCATACAGTACCTGAGACGGAGTCAAAGCCCGCATCCCAAGTGGCACTATGAAGTGCACTACTTTTGGCCCTTCTTTGCTCACTACCAGTCAGCCTGTCAATCAGGTTGTCACCGCCATGCCAGGTGTTGTACCGCTGTTCTTCATTTTAGACCCATGTATTTACAGACGCTGTATCCATATCATGGGAGTTAGCCATGTACAGGGGGGAGAACAAGTATTTGATACACTGCCGATTTTGCAGGTTTTCCCACATACAAAGCATGTAGAGGTCTGTAATTTTTATCACAGGTACTCTTCAACTGTGAGTGACGGAATCTAAAACAAAAATCCCGAAAATCACATTGTATGATTTTTAAGTAATGAATTAGCATTTTATTGCATGACATAAGTATTTGATACATCAGAAAAGCACAACTTAATATTTAGTACAGAAACCTTTGTTTGCAATTACAGAAATCATACGTTTCCTGTAGTTCTTGACCAGGTTTGCACACACTGCAGCAGGGATTTTGGCCCACTCCTCCATACAGACCTTCTCCAGATCCTTCAGGTTTCGGGGCTGTCACTGCGCAATACGGAATTTCAGCTCCCTCCAAAGATTTTCTATTGGGTTCAGGTCTGGAGACTGGCTAGGCTACTCCAGGACCTTGAGATGCTTCTTACGGAGCCACTCCTTAGTTGCCCTGGCTGTGTGTTTCGGGTCGTTGTCATGCTGGAAGAGCCTGCCACGACCCATCTTCAATGCTCTTACTGAGGGAAGGAGGTTGTTGGCCAAGATCTTGCGATACATGGCTCCATCCATCCTCCCCTCAATACGGTGCAGTTGTCCTGTCCCCTTTGCAGAAAAGCATCCCCAAAGAATGACGTTTCCACCTCCATGCTTCAAGGTTGGGATGGTGTTCTTGGGGTTGTACTCATCATTCTTCTTCCTCCAAACACGACGAGTGGAGTTTAGACCAAAAAGCTAGATTTTTGTCTCATCAGACCACATGACCTTCTCCCATTCCTCCTCTGGATCATCCAGATGGTCATTGGCAAACTTCAGACGGGCTTGGACATGGGCTGGCTTGAGCAGGGGGACCTTGCGTGCGCTGCAGGATTTTATTCCATGGCGGCGTAGTGTGTTACTAATGGTTTAGTAACACACTACGCCCCAGAACGAGGGAGATTGACCGTCATCTTGAACTTCTTCCATTTTCCAATAATTTTCCAACAGTTGTAGCCTTCTCACCAAGCTGCTTGACTATTGTCTTGTAGCCCATCCCAGCCTTGTGCAGGTCTACAATTTTATCCCTGATGTCCTTACACAGATCTCTGGTCTTTGCCATGGTGGAGAGGTTGGAGTGTGATTGATTGAAATTACAGACCTCTACATGCTTTGTAAGTAGGAAAACCTGCAAAATTGGCAATGTATCAAATACTTGTTCTCCCCACTGTGTCACATACGCAAATCCTATTTCAGGGCCATTTCCAAAAACAGACAAATAACATATTTCTTTAAAAAATGTATGTGTTCCCAATGCATTTAGAAAAGGTTGTCCTTTAAAATAAATGGCATATTAAATGCCTATTTTCAGCAATATTTTGTATTTCCAGATTTACCAAACATGTATTTTCAGCGTATTTCTCTCCTCTTCAGGTCTGTCCTATTTTCTTTTTTAATGTTTTAAAAAGAAAATAAATATGCATGCTCATCATTTCAACTGGAGCAGGTGCTGGGCTGGACAAAAGTGTTTGAAAAACTAGTGAAAAAGGCATCCACAGACACAGACAAATTGTTTGAAGATGTCAGTTCATTGAATCAGCTTGTTTTCTACGGTTACTAAAAAAATGTATTCAGTCAGACACATACCATTCTAACCAATCAATACATTATGTACCCTATCACTGTGAGCCTGTTAAGTTACAGTTTATTTCCAGGGCAACGAATGTTTCTATTTTTAGTTCTACAAAATTCTTGACGTTGACATGGACATTCAATAGCCATAAGATATCGAATGTAGGCAATAAAACAAATGTGAATGACATGTTCCATCCATTAAGCTGTACGTCTGCCATTGCATTCAAGCAGCCATATTACATTTCATGAGTAAAACATGTACCAGATATCCCTAAACAAATATGTTTGACCCCTTACGACTGAGCTTACATCATAATAAATCAATGGGCCTTTGCCACCTCCCACTGTATTCGTTTTAATACGTTGCTCACTTTAATTGTTAGCACTGGAGGACAGCCAAGGTTCCTGGTGTCCGCATTGTATTTGGCTGTTTGGACAAAGTCTGGGTTGTTTTTCCAGACTCGGGCAGTATTCCCTCCCTCTGGAGTGGCAAAATCCTGGGAGAACTCCCGGTTTCCTGTAAGCACGCCAACTCAGGCATCCCAAATGGTACCACATTCCCTACATAGTGCATTACTTTCAAAAATATCTCTACAGGACCTTGTTAAAAATAGTGCACTACTGTAAATAGTGAATTGGGGGACAGGGCAGCTAGTGTCCTGTGCTATAGCACGTCCAGGTTATCTCGTTTCCAGTGCTATTCCTGACTTGTCCTTAGTAGGCCGACACTTTTACTGGAGTCTGGTGGCTCCACTGCGATTCGCCTGTTAGAGAGGTCACAAAGGGCCATTATGTCAATTATCTCGACAAGCGCTTCAGGTTTTAACACTCCCATCTGAGATATGACAGCCCCTCTTTTGCTACAATTCAGATTAGTTCCACCCTGTGTTGAAACACTCACATGATCGCTGTGCACAAGGTCTAAATTACATGCATGTCACTGAATAGTCCATACTATTCCCGGACCTTCCTGGAAAATCCAGGAAATTATCAATTTGTAGCGTAAAATTTGAGAAATATGTTGTCTTAATCAAGTTAAACCAACAGCACACACAGTAGCATTAGGATTTCAAGGCAGCAGTCATTATGTGGTTATATCTTTACTGTGTATATGTCAGAAAGCTTAGGGGTTAATAGCAACGGGCTGTGTGAAATAGGACAATAAAAACACCTGCTTTATTACCATTATATTATTTTGATATTGGTTCTCCTCATTGCTCTTCAATAAACAACAAGTCTCTCTGTTTCTGTCTTGCTGATTTTTAGAACCGGTGATGCGCAAGAGACAATACTGATTATAGATGGGACAACCTTTAATTTATGATTGGATTAGTATCTATACAAATTAGACCAGGGGTGGACAAAGTTTTGGTCCACATTGGGATTTTGGACATGAAAAGTGCAGTTACAAAGATATGTATAGATTTATTATAATTTCTATGTGCTTTTTATCAAAACAGGTTTGTTAAAGAATAGTTTGGAGTGTTTCATACAATACTTTTTGGTTTTACTTAAACCTACTGCAGTCCAGATTGACCAGCTGTGGTTTCCTACACATTTTAGACTGCATTGTGAAGACTTTCTTGTCAGACATGTAGAGTACGAAACCTTTGTGATTATCCAGTTTTTAACACCAACATTAACACAGATTTACCAGGAATTTTTCGAATGATCATTTTATTTCGATGAGCAAATGTATGCTTTCCCAATGAAGTACACCACTCGATTCCACCCAATGTTCAGTAGTCAGAGTAACACCAACTGTGTTTATGCTGTTTAACTAAAGAGGATGAAAATCCTTTGTATACTCAACACAGTCGACAGACAGACAGATCCTGACTTATTAAGCAGGGTGAGCAAGCAAATGTTGTTGTTAACTTGCCATTTTAATGACAGTACAGTAGCTATATATAGTGAGTAAGATAGCTAGCCACTGGTCTCAGTAGTTAATTCCTACTTGCATTTTTTGTTCATATCAACTGCCAATTTTAACTTCAGTTAGCCTAAATGTAAAAACAGTCTATGTTATAAATCAAAAGTGCTAGCTACATTTTTCAACAGTTCACAACCTGGCCAAAATAAGTTGTAAGTAAATTTACATAGCCGATGTTTGTTTAGAAAAGAAGCAAGGCACAAGTAATGCATTTAGTACATACATTCCTCAATCCGTATTGAAGAATGGATATCATCAGGAGGAAACTGCAGTTCAAACATGTATGTTTCAATAGGACCATGGAAGATCACTTCACAAAAGTTTCCTTCAAATCATGATGACAAGCCATTGTGTTATGTAATGTGAAGTTAGTTAGCTAGCTAGGTTTACTGTTTTCAAAACTCACCAAGAATGTTTTTGTAATTTTGTACATTTATCAAGATATTTGCTGACAGGAACATTGATGAAAGTCAACCAATGGCTCTATAACTCCAGGAAAACAGTGACATAAAATGTATTTAGACCTTTCTAAATGGAGAAAACAAGAATGTACAGACCTCTCTAGACCCTCATTACACTTTCCGAAGTAATCACATTCCCACAAATTCTAGCCAATCATAGGCTTGTAGATGTTATTTTCCACTACGTATCTAAGAAGACTCAAGATGCTACATTATTTTGTTGTGTAAACTTGCAGATAGCGATAGCTCAAGATAGCATTTTCCAAAGTAGCGTGCGCCACAATTTCAATGGAGCCCCCCCGGAGTTGTGCAAGTATGAAGACAGTCGAGTAAGAACTGTATCAAATGTCTGTGCAGTGTGTACGAATATCAAAAATGTCTGTGCAGTGTGTACGAATATCTCTCAAATTTCTGTTCAATGTGTACGAATATTGCTCAAATTTCCCTCAACGGACGGCCAGAATCCTGCATGAAAAGTCTCATGCCAGTGTAAATTCAAAGGCTATGGAAATTATTATGCAAAGTCCATCCAGCATTTAATTCTCTATCTCATTATGTGAACAAACCCTATGTGTGAAACAAAATTCACTGAAGGTCCCCCAGGGTGAAATGCCACTTTAAGTCTAACCTGCTTTAATAGATGCGAAATTATATTGAGAAATAATCCTGCAATTTGTCCCTGTTACTCCAAAGGTGATGCTGTGAGACTCAATAAAATGAATAATAAACAATAAAGAAAAATATAAACTGACTCAAACAAAAATAAATATGATAATGAGGCAGCAAAATAGTCTCATTTTTCAACAGAGGAAGTTGAAATGCTTTTGAGGAGATCAGGAAAGTTCCTTCCTGGGGGTGACAATTTTTCAAGTCCCAGCACCAGGTGCTGCTATGTGCCTCCCAAATGGCAACTTGTTCCCTGTGCACTGCATTGTACATAGAGCCTTATGTGCTCTTGTCAAAAGCAATGCCTTACAAAGGGTGCTGTTTGGGACACGTGTTTACACTCTCACCTATATGAGATGAGACCCGGCTTAAAGATGATTCTTATATTTATTCTCATGAGTTATTGAAAGAATGTATCTTTTGTGAAATATTTTCTTTCAAATGATGTGATTAACTGAGTACTGTCTTCATATTCAATGAGCCACCTAGGTTTGTATGACTGTGCAGACCATTTATGTAAGATTAATGATGATCCTGTCCATGCATCCGTCAAAATCTTTTTTGTGAAAATTTGAATATATACATACATACTGACAAACCCGGGACCATGTTTTTATTGATTAGATTCTGTCCCATAGACGTAATTCTGGGGATTTAGTAGGAATTCATCCAAACTGTTTGAAATAAAAACAAACATAGCTTCGGCCATGTACTGTAATGGATCCTTGGGAAAGCTGCGTTTCCATGGTGAGAAAGGACATAAAAATTAAACTGTGCTGAAACAACAATGACTGAACCTGTTGATACAGCCTTTCATATAAAACTTCTAGCTAAGCAAATAAATCTCCCCTTAGTGTCTGTTGCAATGTAAAGGAGTGTTGAACCGTAATAGCCCAGTAGTTTAATACCACTGGAAAATCCAATACACCATGTGTGCAAACTGACAAATATCCCCCTCCCAAATGGGAAAACCTTAATCTGTGTCCCAAATGGCATATGGGCCCTGGTCAAAAGTAGATCATTATTAAGAGAGAAGTAAGGCATTGTGGATGCATGCCCTTGAGTGGTCTTCTAGCCAGTAGTGTTTAGACTGTCTAGAGGTTCAGATACTCGCTTTACTTCATGCTGAAATTGGGAATGGATAAAGTAGGCACCATGTTCTCACGGGTGGCCTGACCAACGCCTGCAGCTTTCTGTCAAGCCTCTCTATCCCACACACTTTCCTTCTCTTATTATTTATTCCTAGCGCTTGGAGCCCATACTCTTATACCAGCCTACCAGAGTGTGTAGAAAATCAAGTCTGCAACTTTCATTTACTGTAATACTACTGATCATGTGCAAACTTGACTGATGTGCTATTCTGAATAAAGGCTAAATGGAATGTTTCGAAAAAAGCTGTAGGCTTTAAAAACAAATAAACAGCTCCTGAAAAAATGATGAGACCAATGCACCTTTTTCTTTCCAAAAAAGTTGAAAATGAAAGTTTTGAGTAAGGAAGCATTCAATTTGCAGTGGTCTCTTAATTTTAACTCTTCTGTTCCTCACTTAAAAGCTTCCTTTTTGACTTTTTTGGAAAGGCAAGTGCAGTGGGCTCTTAATTTTTTCCAGAGCTGTATATATTGTTGGGAAGTAGCATATATCCTTTCAAATTATAAAAGCTTAAAGCCTACTTAATATATGTGTTTGCATTTATGAGTGTGTGTGTGACAGAGAGGGAGAAATAAAGAAAAAGCATGGAATGCTGAGAAGGACCAATGGTTGGTTTTTCACTCTTTTCCTTTTTGCCCCTTTATTTGTGTTTCAGTTGAAATGTGCTTTGAAAGGCCTCTTCTTTCTCATCCAGTGCCACCAGCAATGTCAGTGGAGCCCCGCGGCTGCTTTGTCACGTATATATTTATTTAGTGGTGCTCACTAAATGGCTTAGTGACAAATCAGAGTGTAACGGTAATGACCACCATAGTTAACACAGCCTGCTTTTCTGAACAGACGTTGGAATATCCATTGGTTCTTTTCTCTCTTTATTCCGACGCATTTCAGCTCAATGTGAATGACAATTACAGCCCCAGAACTCTGGTTCATGTCCCAAATGGTGCCCTGCTCTCTACACAGTGCACTAATCCTAACCAGTGCCCTATAGACCCAGTAGTGCGCCACATAGGAAATAGAGTGCCATTTGGGATGAGTTTTCTCAGGCAGGATTTTCGTGGCTAATGTGGGACATTTACCAAAAGGACGAGTGAAACTGGGAGCTGGTAGCTCCTCGGAGAGACAATAGCCGGGGGGTTTTCAGGGGGGACGGAGTTAAAAACCGGGTCAAGAATCAAAATGGGACTGACATTTGCCATCAGCAAGCCTGATTCGAGGCCATTGATTCCCTTGTAAAGTCTGATCTGAATTGCAAATGGGTGCGGCGCGGTGGCCTTTCACAAGGTGACAGGCGGGTTGGGGCTCCATTCCCGTACGTGGGAACAGGCTCGGAAACGGCACCCTAAGAGGTAGAAACCTGTAGGAAATAAGGACCCGTTTAGCCCGGGTGGAGGGCAGCGGCGGAGGCTGTGCAGCTCTCTCCCAGACTGGCTTCACGCAACACAGACACACAGCGGACCATTGTTTCCGCTACACACAGAACAGAGGCGGAGGTCACAGGGAGGTCCTGGAGAGGACCGCTTCGAAACAGCTTAAATAAAAGGTGTATTCTGACCCATGTAAGCTGCTGACACTTGGCTACACATGTTTACCTCTTTATTTGTCTTTTCCGCTTGCCTTACGCCACGGGAAAAGCTTCAGCGTTTAGGTCGAGCGTGTTTAGGTCGAGCCAGGATTTTCTTTCGCTCTATGGCATTGTTGCTTCATGTGGATTGGCCCCTTGAATAAGCAGTGTGAATCACGCCACTGTACCCTGCATGGGGCTTCTCTTCCCCAGGGCATTGTAGGTCCTGGTCCAAAGCACTGCACTCCATATGGAATAGAGTGCAACATCGAACACAGCACTAATGGGCTAGGATGACAGATAAATGTTCCCTGGCATAACTTGTTTCTGTCTCACAATTCAAACAGCAGATGTGAAGTAGTTCGGAAAGCAAAGAGGAAAGCCAGAAACAGCAACTCTGTAAAAATGTCATGTTAAAATGGCAGACGGACGACAGAAGATGCCACACGCTTTACGTTTTTTACTCAAACATTTGCGTAGACATTCTTGGCGCCAGTCGGTTTCTTTCCCAGCTGACCAACACGGACAGTGGCGAAACTAAACCGAAGAAACAACATGGGAGATGACATCACTTCAGATGACCCTGCTACCCTACGCATCCTTTTGCAGAAGATTTTAGCACTACTCCTCCAGTTGGGCCAAATATGAGTTACAAAGCTTGGCATTTTTTCCCCCCACTCTTGATCAAATCCTTGACAAATGTGATTTTATTTTCCCTCATGCCCTTCATTACTTTAATCTCTCATTGCAAAGAACCCAAAGTATAGTCGCGACAGGATTACAAGTTATATCTAAAGACTTGTAGACAAAAGCGTAGAACCTGTGAGTAACAATTCATGAGCGCCGCCTTTTGAGGTGGCCATAAATTATAGACCGTTAAAGCCTTTTGTTGAACCTTTTAATATCGAGCGTTTTATTGCCTGGCCTTGACATTGTGAGCGGGGTTGGCTGAGTGTTGTCCCGTGTGAATGGTTTGTCTTGTTCTCGCTCAGGCCAGGGCCACTGGTCCTCAGGTCGTTCTATAAGGCCAGTGGGAACCACAGGGTGGTTTTATATAGGGCCCTGTGAATGGAGCCTGCCAACTCAGGCCTTTGTGAGTCCGTAGCCAGTGCCGTCACTCCAGTCTCCTGACGCCTCTGTGCCGGACTGCCCCTGCGACGGACATAAGAGCGGCCATGCAGATTTAGCTGGGAGAGGTCAGGGTGGTTGGGAATGGATCCAGCTCATGTTCCAGGTGAAAGTGTGAGTTTTAATTGGCTTAATTACTATCAGAAGTTTAGTTTTAATTGGTCAGTTCACTAATAAAATGGGTTTTGATTCACATATAATTAACATTTAAACAGATAGCGGTAATTTGCATAACATAAATAAAAGAAAATAATTGTATTGCTGTTCTGAAACTTGTAATGAATGTAATCACTGTGCTCAGACCCAGATGTGTACCTGGAGGCTTGGGCAGTATTTTGGGGTAATACCTTGATGAACTGCGTTGACTCACTCTCTTTACCTTGTCTATATACTAAGTTAACAGGGCATCAAGAGAAACATTTAACGGGAATAAATGAAGTAGAACTCGCTCAGAAGAAGTGAATGTTCTTCCATTTGAAAGATGGAATCCCAGAGAGAGCAAACTTTGCCTATCTTGGTGGTTTGTAGCTGGACACTAAACGAGCTAACAAACTAACTGAATACTGCACCAGCCCCGGACATTTATAAGGAAAAACAGAGAGTTGGAGATTTTGAGTCAGACGTGCTATAAAGTTGACCTGGCAACTATTTTTTATGCTTTATTGGACAAGAAACTGGGGAAAGATAAAGGAGTGAGGTTCTGATGGAATCGAAACCAAGCTGCATCCGCGCATTGGAGGAAACAGTCCAGGGATGAAAACAAAATGAATTGAAAGAAAAGAACTGCTCCAGCAATACTGTTGGTCCCTCTAGGTTACTTTGATTACAGTGATTGCCTGAAATGAATATGTTGTTTCAAACTCTTCAGAGTAGTGGCAGTCTAGACAAAAAAAGAGCAAAAATCCTAAAACAACAGCTTGATGAACACTACCATTCAAAAGTTTGGGGTAACTTAGAAATGTCCTTGTTTTCCATGAGAAGATACATGAAATTAGTTTGAATAGGAAATATAGCAAAATGAATAGGCAATAGTCGTTGACAAGGTTAGAAATAATGACGCATGGCATTCAACTGGACAGCTTCAAAGTCCCTCTGGTGGTATTGTTAGTACAGACACCATGTACTGTATATGTCTTGCTAGGTTGTTTAGGTTTTTATATCAAGTTTTCCCTTTGAAACAGTAAATGTTCGTTTAAAAGCCTTTTTACTTCAGCATGAGAGAAATTCCGATTCTACAGGTGTGGTAGGTCATTTAGGATATTTACAGCTCCATTATACACCGATCAGCCATAACATTATGACCACCTGCCTAATAGTGTAGGGTCCCCCTTTTGCCGCCAAAACAGCCCTGACCTGTCGAGGCATGGACTCCACTAGACCTCTTAAGGAGTGCTGTGGTATCTGGCACCAAGGCATTAGCAGCAGATCCTTTGAGTCCCGTAAGTTGTGAGGTGGGGTCTCCATGGATCAGACTTGTTTGTCCAGCACATCCCACAGATGCTCGATTGGATTGAGAATTGGGGAATTTGGAGGCCATGTCAACACCTTGAACTCGTTGTGTTCCTCAAACCATTCCTGAACCATTTTTGCTTTGTGGCAGGGTGAATAATCCTGCTGAAAGAGCCCAATGCCATCAGGGAATACCATTGCCATGAAAGGGTGCCCATGGTCTGCAACAATGCTTAGATAGGGGGTACGTGTCAAAGTAACATCCACATGAATAGCAAGACCCAAGGTTTCCCAGAGGAACATTGCCCAAACCATCACACTGCCTTCGCCGGCTTCCCATTGTGCCTCCTGGTGCCATGTGTTCTCCAAGTAAGCGACGCACACACACTCAGCCATCCATGTGATTCAACAGGAAATGTGATTCAGCAGACAAGGTAATCTTCTTCCATTGCTCCGTGGTCCAGTTCTGATGCTCATGTGCCCATTGTAGGAGCTTTCAGCAGAGAACAGGGGTTTGCATGAGCACCCTGACTGGTCTGCAGCTACACAGCCCCATACGCAACAAACTGTGTTCTGACACCTTTCTATCAGTACCAGCATGAACTATTTCAGCAATTTGAGGCACAGTAGCTCCTCTGTTGGATCGGACCACACAGGCCAGCCTTCGCTCCCCACGTGCATCAATGAGCTTTGGCCGCCCATGACCCTGTCGCCGGTTCACCGCTTTTCCTTACTTGGACAACTTTTGATAGGTACTGACCACTGCAGACCGGGAACACCACACAATGGCAGCAGTTTTGGAGATGCTCTGACCCAGTCATCTAGCCATCAGACTTTGGCCCTTGTCAAAGTCACTCAGATCCCTATGCTTGCCCATTTTTCCTGCTTCTAACACCAACTCTGAGGGCAGAATGTTCACTTGCTGCCTAATATATCCCACCCATTGACAAGTGCCATGATAACAAGACTACTTGTCAGTGGTCATAATATTATGGCTGATCGGTGTATACACTACCTTTCAAACATTTTGGGTCACGTAGAAATGTCCTTGTTTAAAAAAAAAATTGATCCGAAATGCAGTGTAGACATTGCTAATGTTGTAAATGACTATTGTGGATTTTCAATGGAATATCTGTATATCCTATGTACAGAGGCCCATTATCAACAACCATCAGTCCTGTGTTCCAATGATGCAATGTGTTTGCTAATCCAAGTGTACAGTATCATTTTAAAAGGTTAAGTGCTCATTAGAAAACCCTTTTGCGGTTATGTTAGCACAACAAAAAATGGTTGTGCTGATTAAAGAAGCAATAAAACTGTCCTTCTTTAGACTAGTTCAGTATCTTCTGAATCAGCGTTTGTGGGTTCTATTTCAGGCTCAAAATGTCCTGAAACAAAGAACTTTCTTCTGAAACTCATCAGTCTATTCTTGTTCTGAGAAATGAAGGCTATTCCATGCAAGAAATTGCCAAGAATATGAGTATCTCATACAACGCTGTGTACAACTCCCTTAACAGAACAGCACAAACTGGCTCTAACCAGAATAGAAAGAGGAGTGGGAGGCCCTGCTGCACAACAGCTCAAGAGGAAAAATATATTAGAGTGTCTAGTTTGAGAAACAGACACAGACAGACAGACAGACAGAAACATACACAGATTGGAAAAAAAGTGTTATGGACAGACAAATGTAAATTTGAGGTGTTTGGATGACAAAAAAGAACATTTGTGAGACGCAGACCAAATTAAATGATGCTGGAGGAGTGTTGACACCATCTGTCAATGTGATGCTCTGGGGGTGCATTGGTGGTGTTAAAGTGGGAGATTTGTACAGGGTAAAAGGGATCTTGAAGAAGGATGGCTATCACTCCATTTCGCAACGCCAAGCCACACCCTCTAGACGGAGCCAATTTCCTCCTACAACAGAACAATGACCCAAAGCACAGCTCCAGATCTAATTAGGGAAGAAGCAGTCAGCTGGTATTTTTTCTATAATGGAGTGACCAGCACAGTCACCGGATCTCAACCCTACTGACCTGTTGTGGGAGCAACTTGACTGTATGGTATGTAAGAAGTGCCCTTCCAGCCAAACCAACTTGTGGGAGGTGCTTCAGGAAGCACAGAGTGAAGTCTCTTCAGATTACCTCAACATATTGAATGTCAACGGTCTGCAAGCCTGTAATTGCTATAAATGGAGGATTCTTTGATGAAATTTGGAAGGATTACAGTTATTATTTCAACGAAAAATCATTATTTCTCACCTAGTCAATAACTACATTTCCTATTCATTTTGCTATATTTCCTATTCAAACTAATTTCATGTATAGATTTCCATTGAGAAACCATGGAAACATATAACAAAAAATACAACATAAGTATAAAACATATATGCTGAAGAAATGCATGTCTATTTAAAAAAAACAAAAAATACCTTACATTTTCAATGTGGTCTGACTAGAAATAAAATTAAAAAAAGCTTACTAAAAAGGCTAAAACAAATTAGCTAACTAGCAACTTCTTCAGCTGTGCAAACTGACAAATTTCCCCTTTTACTTTCCGTCCCAATATTCCTTCCTTTCCCAGAGCCTGGGGTCTGATAAGGTTGTACCTCTCCTGACAGTAATCCATGTGATTCCTCGGCCATACCGTCTTCTAGCCCCAGGTTTCCTTCTCCCACAGACAAAATATCAATCCTGCTGGATTTACTGCTCCTCTGAAAGCCACAAAATCCACTTACTTTACGTGTAATATTTCGGGATCCTGCTGGTGAAGTATCAACTCTGCACACTGTAAATGCCTGCTCACCTCTCTGATGTCTTCCGGAGAACCATTCGTTCCCTCAACACATTTAATCCACTTACAGAGGAAATATGAATTAGCTCTGACTTTGCTAACCTAATTTTCCTAGCAACTTCACGATTTGCATTACAATTGCTTTACAATTTCCCTCGCTGGCACCACATTCCAAATGATCTCTTCCAGCATCTCTACATCTTGACTTCTGTGTTCTACAAACACTTCTCACATGACTACAGGTATTACAGTGTTCACACTGCATTAACATCCGACAGTTCATACACCCCAACGTTTCTTGGATAGAAAGGAAGCCTGCCTCACAGAAGAGTACACCAGGAGAACGCCGCATCTTCACTCCGTATACCATCTGAGGCATTGAACGCGCATCAATCACCCTTTGTACCTTCTTGACTCAGTTCTACAATGTTTTATTTTTTCCTGCTTTTTACTAAACAGAAATTTTCTCTTATGGTCTTGATTTGTTGTGTCAATTTCGCAGCAGGTTTAGGGAGGGTCAATGTCCGAGATGTGTCCTCCAATACCCTGTATTCTGTTATAGCACTGCTCCCTCAACCAGGACTGGTTTTCGCAGGTACACACTGTTGAGGAGAACGCATTCACCAGCCGACAACCACAATTGAACCCGCGCAGTCATGTGGACGGGAGGGTCTGTACATGCTGCGCAAACCCCAGAAGCATAGGAATAGAGTTCAATGTACTAATATACTGCTTATCAGACATGCGGTCAATGTGAATGGCAGATCTTAAACTCAAATTTCTGCATTAATTTGGTGCCTTCTAAAAGTAAGCCATGTGTGATGCACAGTAGGCAAAAGGTTCAGTATATGTCAATCTGAGCTCATAATATTACCCTAAAACCACAAAAATACCTGCAAATAAGCCTGATATGCTCTAACCCTCAATGGTGGGGGAGATCATCCTGACATTTATCCCAAATAAATTCTGACAACATTGCTGGCTTTTGTGTTCACAAACATTGAATAAGATCTCTGTGGTGAACCATTAATACAAAAGGGTATGAATCCATTTTTCAAAAGCACATATGTCAGCGTAAGGTTATAAAACAATCAGGCATCAAGCACTTTTCTTCAGTGATTGGTTAAATATGCGTGGCCCGTTGTAGCCTTTTGGTTGCCATGAGCGGAATTTGACTTGGTCCCCCATTTCACCCCATAATGAACTTAATGAACGAGAGAGTAGATTTCACAGCACTCTAGGTGCTAGGACAGCCAGTTCGTCCTTAGATCGGAAGAAAAATACATCTCCCACGGCTCTTCCTTTGAGGCTTTTGACAGTGGCAGTAAATTCAGTTCCCAGTCATGCTGAGACGCAATGGAGAGCAAAGGGGAATGAGAGCAAAGATAAAGTGACGACCAGGAGAAGAGCGGAGCTGTGTGTGTGTGTGTGTGTGTGTGTGTGTGGAGTGTGTGTGTGTGTGTGTGTGGGGAGTGTGTGTGAGTGTGTGAACACTTGCGTATGTGTTTGTGTGTGCAAGCTTGTGAGTCTTCCAGACTTCAAGGACCCCGTCAGGTCGTGGGATGATCTTTCACAACTAATAAACTCGATAGTAAATATATTTTGCACTGCTGCATCCCAATGAAAAAGCCCGGAAAGCACTGAAAATGAACATGTCGACTCCTCTCCCGCAGACGTTAAAGCATGGAGGTGTTCTGGCATACAGAGATGGACAAACAATGGAAGCCTGTAAAAAATTTTGCAGATTTTTCCACGCTCCTTTTATGAACAGTATTTATCTTAACGGTCATCTACATTGTCAGTTACATTTTGTGTCTTTATTACAGATATTGGTTAAACTGAGAAAACTCTTGCCTGGTTGTCTGGAATGTTGATACAGACACTACAGTAAATAAACGTCAGTGTACAATAGATAGCGAATGCAGCTCCATTTCAAAGGTAGGCTGCACAGCACACAGCTCCATCCAGCTTCCTCTCATCCTTGTGGGGACGGCCTCAACTGCCCTCCCTGTGATCCCCACCAGCTTCCACGTAGAGTTGATGTGCCTCCCATGCAGTTTTGCAGTTTTCAGTCATGTAAAGCTAGCCCGTATTTTCTCTTTTGTCTTATCTTACAAAAGCAATGAGATCTCAGAAAACACAGAAACAGCTTTCCCCCAAAATCCTCCTCCTGCTCTGTGGAGGGAAGCTAGAGCCACTCTACACATTAAGCTGGAATCTGAGTAATGTATGTATCTTCTGTTACATTTTTTCCGTTGCTCCCAGCCACTCAGTATGGACCCCTGGGGACCAGCCAGGATGCCTGGCATGTATCCCAAATGGCACCTTATTCCCTATATAGTTGTCTTTTGTTGACCAAAGATTGTACACTTCATAGTGTAGGTAATCTGGTCAAAAGCAGGGTGCAATATATAAGGAATAAAGGGCTATTTGGTGTGCAGTCCTGCTATTTAAAGCCACCTTTTGGACTTGGAATACTAACGAGAGAGGGAGAGAGACAGAGATTCCTGTGCCACGTCCAATGAGTCATCAACAAGAGTACGAATAGAAGTATCATATCACTGCTGCAATGAACACTGTCGACTCCACCAACAATAAAAACGCATGCAAAAATGAGGCATAGTAAAATGAATCACGACATACCCTCTAGGTCACTTCAAAACATCAACAATGTCTCTTCATTTGAGGTGTCAGCATACAGTTTTAATGTAAACCATTGAGTGCTCTACTTTATCCTCTTGGATCACTTTGAGGTAGGATCAAGCTTTCAGGAAAAGGGATAAGGTAGCCATCGTCTTTTCACCCAAGAGCGTAGTTGACATTTCCTTATTTGCACGATGGTCGCTAGTCTCACTGTCTCTCTCCACATAGAATAAAGGCTTCAATGTTAAAAATAGTTTTCAGACATTTTGCTCTCCAATGTCATCATACTATATCCATAGCTGGTTACAGTGCGACGATAACTCTAATTGCGGGATTTGTTCGCTGCTTACCCACTTCTCGTCGATTGACCCCCGTTTCGATAATTGGCTTGTCGCTTTTAATTTTAATGAATTTGGCGGCAGTTCTGAAGTGGTTGAACGTCAGCGTTTGTTCTCGGGCTGCTTTAATTAAAGCGGATCGGCTCATGTGGCAGCGTAACCTCAAAACTGAGCTGGAGGACACGAAGGTTCCGTTCCAATCCGCGCACCTTCATTGGGCTGTATTGTATCGCGAAGGGGGACACCGTCTGGAATAGAGCCTGGCAGCTTTACTGGGTTTAAAACTTAAAATGGATTGTGAGCTTACCCAGGAAATAAGTCAATTTCGTGCTGGTGTATTTTTTTCTGTATATATATTTTTTTAAGGGACGATTGCCAATTGGCTGTGTTGGCATGGTTACCGGCAACAGAGCAGCTCAGAGCGACAGAACGTCCACCACCGCCTCCTGAGGAACAATTTGCTCCAAGGCCCTCTGAGGTAAGGCCTGTTGCTTACATTGGCCCCCTCGCACCACTCAAGCTGGGGCTGCAGAAGGCAAACGTAACCTTTTCCGGACCAGTTGGCGGGGGCGGGTGGGGGGTGAGAGGGATGGTGTGGAGGGGGGGGAAAGAGTCGAGAAATGGAGAGAAATGAGCAGTGAAATACTGGCAGGCTGTTTTGCTGCTTCCAAAGCATTTCCAAGGGAGTCCGAGACAGAAATATCTGTTGCGTTTTTACAGTTGTTGGTTGCCTCCCCAGTGACACTCAATTTATAGACCCTACAGGTCTCTAGTTAAAAGTAGTGTACTACACATGAAATATGTTGCCATTTTGGATACACCCTGTGTTGGTCTCTGCTGGTCCTCCATAGTCCAGTTGATCGCTCTCTCATCAATCTGTCAACTGACAAGCCCCTTGAAAGGATAAAAGCCATCAAGAACTGACTTCCAGATATTGATCAAACAGTGGCTGAGATTTGTGAGCAGTTGGGAATTGGGATCGAGACGCTTTTGTTTTTCACCTTGTGTGAGGGTCATGGCGAGAGCTGCAGTTTTTACACAAATAGCAGAGCAACTAGAGAAATGTTTTGCCTGTGCTGTGTATTCTCCAGAAAAGACTGCTACATTTAGTGTTCATAAAGTTGGAAGACATGTAGGCAGCAGTATTGATCTCAGTGAGTGTATAGTGTTATAAAACATTTTGCAATACCATCTGCCATAGCCAATGCTGGACTCAAAATAAAGAGGTTGAAGTTTCTGAGATACTATATGCAGCCACGTTCAGGTATATTTAGGAGGGCAGGCACGGATAGACGGTGGAATCCTGTATAACCCTCTTTTTCAACAGCACGTATGAGGGCTTCTGGGTCTTTGGGAGGCCTGAGCTGAAAGTCGGGCAGCCAGGAAATAATCAACACAATTCAATAATCAGCAGCTAGGACTGTTCGTTCGCATGCAGTCGAGGCATTTCCCTGTGTTTATTTTCCTTGGATCCAATTGCATTTTTAATTTCGTGGCCAAGTGGACCTCCCTGACGTCGTGGCCTCCCAATCGGGGTCGACCTCCCCACCCACCCTCCCCCTCCCTCCCTGAAAACACACACTTGGGGCACGGAGGTCACGCCACTCTCCCATAAGCCACGCAAACACACGGCGATGAGATCCAAAGTTACAGGCTGACTTATACACACATGCACCCACTCAGGCGCTGACGTTTTAGGATCTCAGTTAGGATCTCGACTTTTTATCAAAGGTAAATGCAACTGATGTGTGAAATCCCTAGCTAGTTAATGATACAGGCAAGTGTCGTTTCAATCGGTGGCATCACTCCCTCTAAAACCTTTGCAAGGGTGGCAGCTTCTTTGCAGCGGGGTCCAGGTTGGGGAAAGGAGAGAGAATGAAGCAACATTGTCAACTAATTGTAATAAACTAGCTGCAATTTCAAACGATTTTGTCCATCAACATCTGAAAATGCACAGTAATCATGGACAAATACAGACTAGGGGCACTGACCCCATCGGGGCACCCCATTGATTTTGTTTGTAATTGCCTTTAAGATATCATATCGGACTGACATTAGTCACATTAAATAATAAGAATGTAAAAGAAAAACACTTTGAAAAAGGTAAACATGTCCAAAGTTTTCTCTCCGACATTAAGAGGACTTTTCAAAAAGGCTAGGAGAGGCCCCTTAAACACATACACACACACACACACACAGGCCAACTTATATGGGTGTCACTCCCATGATTCTGTGTGTTTCCCCTGACATGCTCTATGCTCTGCAGGAAACCCAAACGGCTGTGGCTATCCGTCGATTCTCTGCACTGCATAAAGATGTCATCAGACAGCCACTGTAAATCTCACTTCAAGCACTCCGAGTCTCTAGGGAAGAGGATGAGCCGTGTTCAAGAGGCGGAATGCAAGGAGTTTGTCAATGTACCACCTTCAATCCGCTTCAGTAGGGAGCCGTTTTCTTTTTCCCGCACAGAGACAGTGATATGTGGCTGACGGTTTCAGAGGCATTGTGAGGTAGCTGCAATGGATGATGCTTAGGAGGATGACATCTGGGAGTTATGTAACTGTAGAGTGGATAATGTCACCAGGGCAGACGGCATGGTAACCCATTTTGATTTGTAGACCAACATATTTGAGTAGACCAATCTGTATATTTTATGAATTATTATTCATACATTGGTGTACAGATTTGCTGCACTTTTAATTGGAATGCCCATTTTCTTTATTTTGATTGATGCCTGTTTGATTTGAGTTGTGTGTTTAATAAATACACAGAAATATATAATTAAAAGACATCCTGGTTGAAAAGTACAGCTGCGCATTCTGGGGAAAGTGATACATGCATGTACACAACCACACTCTTGAATTTCTATAAAAGCGAGGACTGAAAATGTAGTACCTTTAAAAAAATATATCCCTTAACCCTAACACTAACCCCTAGCTTATCCTAAGCCTTAAACAAACCCCAAATGCCTAACCCTCATTCAAACCGTTACCTTAACTCCAGGCTTTACAGTTTGTATTTTGTTAGGACCGGCTATTCCTCTCTTCCCCAAATGCTCTTGACTTAAATGGTGTAAAAGTTAAACCAGTCCTCATATTGATAGGAATTTGAGTGCACACACAATCACACACACACACACACACAAACGCGCACACACACGTTGTTGCTGGTCAGACATATCTTGTATAAAACAACCAGTGGTGAGAGTAATCTCTTACTACCGTGATTCAGAGGATTCAATGCTGACTCCACTGCATAGTGTGCTGGCCTGTCCAACATCAACACCGTAGTGAATGTTTGTAAAATCGCAAACACAGAGTGATTATAAAAAAGAGCTATCCATCATTGTCTCGCTCCAACCCCCTACAGACTGACCGGGTAAACGTTCCAGTTATTTATGCAGGTATATGCCGGATGTGTTGGTTTCTCTTTATGCTAAAGTCATTACTGACTAAAGGTTGCCAAATCGGACCACCATAAGCGTTCTGCAGTTAGTTTTTTTTTGCCAATTAGAACATTTAAAGGCCCAGTACAGTCAAATGTCTGATTTCCCTGGTTTTCTTAATCTCATTTCCAAACTGAGACGTGGTGTTTAAACTCTGAAATTATTAAAAAAAGGAATATGATAATGTCCTTGTTGTGTAGCTATTTGCCAAACAACATTTCTCTTTTGCCTGGTTTGTGATGTCACTTAGTTGTTCTGATTGTAATAGACCAATTACATTAATCTGGGCTAGTGGATGGGCCCTATAATGTCTCATAAGCCAATTAGTTCGGTATATAAATAACTTCACATTTATTTTGATCAGACTGACCAAAACAGGCCCAAGTAAATAAATGAGAAAAAATATAGGTTGGATTTTAAATGGGGTCTTATCGTTACATATGTATGTACAGCCTTATTCTGTATGTAGTCTGATATTTCCACTTTAACATATAACATTATAATGTGAATTCTATAACATCAACCAAATCAGAAAACAGTATTATGGAATAATTGAATATGTTATATACAGTGGATATAAATAGTCTACACCCCGGTTAAAATGGCAGGTTCTTGTGATGTAAAAGAATGAGACAAAGATAAATCATGTCAGAACTTTTTCCACCTTTAATGTAACCTATAACGTGAACAATTCATTTGAAAAACAAACTGAAATCTTTGAGGAAAAAACAAACGAACTATAACCTGGTTGCATAAGTGTGCACACCTTTTAAACTAATGCTTTGTTGAAGCACCTTTTGATTTTACCACAGCACTCAGTCTTTTTGGGTGGGAGTCTATTAGCATGGCACATCTTGACGTGGCAATATTTGCCCACTCTTCTTTGCGAAAGCACTCCAAATCTGTCAGATTGTGAGAACATCTCCTGTGCACAGCCCTCTTCAAATTACCCCACAGATGTACAATTGGATTCAGGTCTGGGCTCTGGCTGGGCCATTCCAAAACGTTAATATTCTTCTGGTGAAGCCATGCTTTTGTGGATTTGGATGTGTGCTTTGGGTTGAAAGGTGAACTTCCTCTTCATCTTCAGGTTTCTAATGGACACCTGAAGGTTTTGTGCCAAAATTGCCTGGTATTTGGAACAGTTCATGATCCCCTCCACCATGACTAATGCCCCGGTTCCAGCTGAAGAAAAAAAGCCCCAAAGCATGATGCTGCCACCACCATGCTTCACTGTGGGTATGGTGTTCTTTGGGTGATGTGCAATGTTGTTTTTGCACCAAACATACCTTTTGGAATTATGGCCAAAAAGTTCAACCTTGGTTTCATCAGACCATAACACATTTTCCCATGTGCTTTTGGGGGACTTGGTTTTGCAAACTTTATCCGGGCTTGTATGTTTTTCTTTGTAAGAAAAGGCTTCCTTCTTGCCACCCTACCCCATAGCCCATTCATATGAAGAATACGGGAGATTGTTTTCACATGTAGCACACAGCCAGTACTTGCCAGAAATTCCTGCAGTTCCTTTAATGTTACTGTAGGCCTCTTGGAAGCCTCCCTGACCAGTTTTCTTCTTATCTTTTTATCAATTTTTGAGGGACGTCCAGTTCTTGGTAATAGACCAATTACGTTAATCTGGGCTAGTGGATGGGCCCTATACTGTCTCATAAGCCAATCAGTTCGGTATGTAAATAACTTCATATTTATTTTGTAATGACTACATAGTCAGACTGGCCAAAACAAGCCCAAGTAAATAAGTTCTTGGTAATGTCTCTGTTGTGCCATATTTTCTCCACTTGATGATGACTGTCTTCACTGTGTTCCATGGTATATCTAGTGCTATGGGACATTATTTTGTACCCTTCTCCTGACTGATATCTTTCAACAATGAGATCCCTCTGATGCTTTGGAAGCTCTCTGCGGACCATGGCTTTTGCTCTGAGATGTAACTAAGAAAATGTCAGGAAAATCCTACAAGAACAACTGAACTTAATTTGTGATTAATCAGAGTCACCTTAAATGATGGCAGGTGTATCATGACTTCTATTTAACATGAGTTTGAATGTGATTGGTTAATTTTTAACACAGCCACACCCCCAGTTATAATAAGAGGGTGTGCACACTTATGCAACCAAGTTCTTGTAAGGTTTTCATTTTTCCCCCTCGAAGATTTCAGTTTGTTAGGTCACATTAAACGTGGAATAAGTTCTGACATGATTTACCTTTGTCTCATTCTTTTACATCACAAGAACCTGCCATTTTAACCGGGGTGTGTAGACTTTTTATATCCACTGTATATAACATATTCAATTATTCCACAATACAATTTTTTGTATCCAATGTATAGCCACACAGAGGGCCAGAAATAATTATAGACACCTATACAAACACAAAAGCAATCAAAATGGCTACTAAATGTCTAATACAGTATTACAAGGAATCCTTTAAAGAAACTAAAACTCTGGAAAATGTACTACTTAACTTCTTAGAACTTTCTGTAATTTGCAACCCAAAATGTAACATCAAATGAATATGTACTGTAGCTGATGGTAACCAGGGGCCCACTCAACCTGTTTCTGCCAAGGGTTTCTGCTAATAAAAATATTCACCAGACCTGAGGGAAGTGTGACAACAAGCTGGTTTGGAGGTATGGTGGTGAGAGACTAGGAATTTCCTGATCAACTCATTTACTGACATTTGTTCCTTGGTGGTCATATCTATTCCTTTCTCTATTTACATAGTGCTAAGATGTTTTTATTCACTGAAAGGATTCATACATACAGTGCGTCCCAAATGATGCCATATTCTCAACCCAGATGGGTCAGAAGTAGGGCACTAGATACTGTAGGGATTAGTGTGATCATTTGGACAGTACTTTCATCATGTCTTCATATCCCCTCAATTTCTCAACATTTTGTTGTTTGATACACTTAATTCATAATCAATTGCATATATTACATTTTTTTTCATCAATCTACACTCTACAATCTATACTCAGTAATGACAAGGTGAAAACTAGTTTTGGAGACATTTCTGCCAATTTCACTAACTGTCTTTAGACCTAATTGTGTGGAGGTATTGATATTGGGAAGATTGTAAAACAAATGCTAAAGAATTACAAGTTCCCAGGAGCACAGTTGTGAAATAGAAGGAGTTTGGAAGACTTTTCCTAGAGCTGGCTGTATGGTCTAACTAAGTAACCAGCAAGAAGAGACTCGGTCAGAGAGGTGACCAAGAACCCAATGGCCACTCTAACAGAGCTTCAACGTTTCTCTGCATATATGGAAGAACCTACCAGAACCTGTAGCACGCAGCTAAGACCATAATGTACTGGCTTTGGGAAATCTGTGAATGTCCTTGAGTGGCCCAAATAAAGCCCGACTTGGATCCCATTGAACATCTGTGGGGAAACATGAAAATAGCAGATTCTCCCAGTACAATCAGCCACACTTATACAAGGAAGAATGGGAGAAAATTCCCTAATCCACAAGCTGGTAGAGACATACCCAAGAAGAGTCAAACTGATAACTGGAGTCAAAGCTGGGATCACTGTCAAAAGTGCACATACAAAGTACTGAATAAAGGGTTGGAATACTTACATATTTATATGAAATATTGACGTTTTTTATTTTCAATTAATTTGCACACATTTCTAAAACTTGTTCTCGCTTTGTCATAATCGGTTATTGTGTGCTGTTTTTATGTTAAAAATAATAATGTCACCAGTTATGAATTAAGTCTATAATAAAGCAACATTTTGAGAAAGGTAAGGGGTTGGATATACTTTACATTTGCGCTGTACAAAAATGACAACATTCATAGAGTCAGAATCTTTAAGTTACATTAAAATAAACAGCATATTTTCTTGGAGTCATAGTGCTGATAATAGCAGATAACATTTATCCAAAGTTGGCATTTCCTGTAAACACAGTAAAATTCGGCATTGAAGATAATGGGATACGAGCGGTGAGTGTGTATGGATTTACAGTGCGCTCCCTGTGCTCCTGGTGAAAACACTGACATGGAGAATGACTTTGTAGTGTGTTCCCTCATGCGCCAACTCAACTGTAAGTTGTGCGCGTACATGCACACATGCTTTATGTCTACACGTTCCCTGTCTCAGAGTGCAAGCCCGCGTGACCTGCTATGTCTTAACTTTGTAGTAGATGCACTAGACGCTATGGGAGTCTGATGTATCCACTGAACTGCTGATGCTCCTCCCTTTGAGGAGTCTCTCTGCTTTGAGCCGGCCTACTCGGACCACTCTGCACACTGACTGAATGATGTCAGGGGTTGTCCCAAACAGCACCCCGTTTACTTCATAGTGCCCTGGGCACTTCTGTACCAATGTGACTCATAATCTGTAGTAGAGTGCCGTTTTGGACGTAGCCTAGGAGTTCGGTCAGGTCTTTGGGTAGTTCACCCACAGAACAGACCAACTGGCCCTGTATTACTGCACCGAGGAAGGTCTTGGCAAGAGCAGTGAACTTCTGATATTCCTTCACTCTGTGGGCGCATAACACACATCTCTTTAAATAAATCAATTAATGTGCTGTATAAAATGCAAAATATTATATTTTGTGTATACAGTATACAAATGAATATAAAAGATCAACTCTGAAGGACTGTATTGGGCCGCATTTTATTCACAGAAGAGCGAAGCCTCAAAGGCACCCCAGTGCTGTTTGGATAAACACCTAAGAGATGGGAGATGGGCAACTACAGCAGTGTTGCTAAACTACCTTTTTTAGACAGCGCTCCAGATACAATCACTGAATATTATGTTCTTTGAGAATACACGGTCGTATATAATACATGTATTATTTTATACGACCATGTATTTCCCCTATAACAAACGTTGCATTTCGTTGTCGCAGGAGACTTGTCCCAATAAACGTCTGAGGTAATGCATGAGCCTCTCTGTCTGTGTTTAAGTTGGCCCCACAGGTTTGCTGCATTGCCGTTAGTTCACGCGTAACGCCATAACCCTTGTTCCAAATGACACCCTATTCCTTTGACAGTGCACAGCTTTTGAACGTTTTCCACTGTTGGGGACACACCCCCATAGTACAGCGCTGATAGCTGGCATGTGTGACCAGCCCCACACTTGCACCATGACGCAAGAATTCACACTCACTTCCTCCTGCCATCGACAGCTGCACTTTTAACAAGAGCGCAGAGATTCAATTACTTTCTGTTTTTCACTTTGTCGTTTTTGTCAGCTGGAAAACGGACAAAATTGCCTATGGTAGTGTCAAGGTAGCTAGGTTTGTGATGCCTGCTTCCTGAAATCTGAAACATGCAGTACTCAGCACCACGGGTACATTTAATTAGCAGTTGTAGATGACTAACATAATAGAGGCCACATTAAAGAATATGTAGTAAACAGAGACTTTTCCACTGAGAGTATAAACCCGAGAAAAGGGAGTTTTTAATTCTGGGTAAATTTCTGCTGTAAAGAAATAACGTACATGTAGTAAATCATTTGTCTTCTCTGACTTTCAAGTTTTCACAAAGGTGGATTTTTCGTTGTCTTTCTCCATCTCTCTCAGTCAGCAATGCAAACGACAGCTTCCCTCTGCTTAGTCCGGCTCTCTCCCCCAGTTCCTTGCCAGCCCAGTCTCCTTGGCCGTCGTCTCCCCGTGCCTCCCCGTCCGGTTGTGAATCAGGCTGAGGTGGTCTGGGGGACCCCAGGCTTGTCATCCTTATCCTGACAGGTCCAGAGCTTAAACACAGCTATTGGCCGACAGCTGGATATTCATGACACCAGAGCTCCGAAAGCAAAGGCCCACTGGAACCCTGGAACACAAAGGGGGGAAATAGCACAGTTAAAATAATCATATGTAACTTCATGAAAATGAATGACTGCCTCTTACTTATCGATAACTATATGGCTAGACTAGTGGTGGCTTCTACTGGTTATCTGTTTTTTGTGGACCGAGTCTGTCGTGTCGGTTGGAAGTTTTGAAGTTTTACATTTCTAAAGTTCCATGGCTGTAAGCTTTGGGTGGCATCCATTAATGTGTGGCTTGAACAAAAAATGTTTGAATGGTGTGCATTTCACTAGCGGTAAGAAATGCATGCTATATTAATGTGTCCTTCTAGAAGGTGAACTCAACCTGTTATGGGTCCATTTAAACTAAATCAGAAGAACAGAAGTCAAGGTAATGGAAAACATCTCTATAGGAAGTTTTAAAGCCAGACTATGTTTAAATGAATGATTATAAGTAAATGTAGCCTGCTTTTTTACCCAGCGGAGACACTCAATATCGAGAGCTTCCAAACCATTTGTTTCTTTAGAAAGCTATTTTCAGAGGAGAAATTACTGTTATTCTAAAATAGTCTAAGTCGGTGGGCAGTGAGAGTACATTTCAGCATTTTTTTTTGGAAACATAAAACAAGAGAAGATGGTTAATGGTTTTGGGGTACACATCATGATGTCAACGCAAAAAGAAACGTACCCATGGACATCCATGCAGAAAAACCATGGAGCATGTTCACTAAAGGCCTAAACAAATACCCTGGGGCCATGGCCAAAGCACTCACATTCCTGCCTTGATAAATAGTCCTCCTAATTTGCCTAATGACTCCAGGTTTGATTGACAGGGCAGCGGCCACAGCTTCGTTCTCAATGGCCCCCTATTCCTTAAACATACTGAACAAACATCTAAACATGGCATGTTACAGTTTCAAATAATGTACAGAGTTCCATTTCATAAAAGTGTATCAGTCAATGCTCACTTACAGGGACATAGACACATTTGTGGCAAAACGATATCGAGAAAAATAAGCTTTTAGGCCTTTAGAACTTTTCTGATGATCTTTCATTTCAACTCATGAAACATGGTAACAACAATTGATGTATTTATATCATTGTTAGTTTAGTTGAATGCATGTGGCAGGGACCAAATGGGTTATGACTTAAGGCTTTACAGGGCCCAGGTCAAAACGTGTGTCAGGCACTCTGTAGGGAATAGGGTGCAATGTGGGATGCAAACCGAAAAAGACGCTAGTAGCCCTACAGGATGTGGGCTGTGTAATTGAACGTAGTGCAGGCACTAGGCCGAGACGCACTAAGGCCACTTAGCATCCTGTGGCTAGAGCGCTCATCACCAGTCACCATCAATCACCGGGCAGACAGCAGGCTGCTAATGCCTGGAGACATCCTGTCCTCCTCGCTGGCTCTTTGAAAACAAGGAAATAAGGCTGCCATATTGCCAACACATGGTCCGCATCCAAAATGGCACCCTATACCCTATTTCTGGGAATAGGGTGCCATTTGGAACAAGGAGGGATCTAGAATCTACCCCAAAAAATACAACAGTTCAAAAGTAGCCATGGATACCTAACGTTTGTTCTGATATGGATTTGTTTTTCTATCACTTAAAGCGCTATTTTCTAGTTGATGCCAGTATGCATTGATTAAGAGACTATATGGGCTAATGCTAGGAGATTCTGTCAGACACTGCAGATCAATGACGCTGGTGTGGTTCAAGGTTCATTGGTCTGCAGGGAATCGTCTGTCCGTCTCCATCTGGAATCATTCATTCTGTCATAGGCATGGCAGCCACAGAACACCTGGGAATAGCTGAACTTCAGTCAAATGGAAAAGGGAGGTTACATGTATAGAAGCGTTCACAGGTCCGCTTTATGTAAAAAAAAAGAAAATAGCATGCATTGATGCATTTCTTTGCTGAAGAGGTTGGATGTCCTTGTTTGTGAATAACCTATTCATAATAAAACTCTTCTTTTTTTAATACTATTTTTTTTACCCGTCTGGCTGTAGTCCAGGTATTGCTTTCAGCCCAGTGACTGTAAAACTTTCCTTATCCTTCCCTAAGGCAAATGACAAATGGAAAGCAGAAATATTAAAATCTCACAGTTGTAAATCAAGCCATTGTTGTATGGATTTCTCCAAGACCCGGGTCAACACAAAAATCCAGCCTAACAGTTTTGGCAGTTATCAAACACGTTTAGTAATTGAATAGCAAATTCCTCCGACTGACAACCATTAGAGTAATATTTTAATAGAATCAGTATTGGAAAAGTAAATTGACTGACATTACAAATATATGCAGCCAAACCATGTCTCTTAAGTCAAATCAAACTGCAACGTAACTAAATAAAGCAGATTGGAGCGTTTGTAAGCACAGTTGCACTGGGGAAGGTCGTCATTCAGCTGGTGCAGTCAACAACACAAGTAGACATTTGTATCATGAGACACGTCTTCAGCAATTAGCTGGACCCAGTGTGGTCTGACAGACAAGGTGGCTTGAAGGGTAAGAAAAAAATCAATATCAGTTTTTTTGCTACACTAGACCTGTGGAGAAAGTTGCAGATGAGATAAGTTGCAGCCTATCAATTAAAGAAATGCCATAGCTAATGTATAGTGCACAATGTCTGTCTACTTTACACTTCCAATGTAAACAGCCTACAGGATTTTTATGGGCACATTACCTCAGGCTTTTAGCGCTGTGAGGTTGTTTCGAATGTAGCTGTGTGGCGTAAGGAAATTGCTTTTCCATTAAGGTAAGCCATTTCCCTATTATTGGCTGAAAATGAATTAGGCGCTGTGGGTATCCCATTGGAATGAATGGGCCTTTCATAGCTTAAACTGAACACATAAGGTTCTAGACAAGCCAACGATGAGCCAGTTGGAACCCAACCAAGATTGGAAACATGGCCTCAGTGACAGAATGATTCAAGCATGTGACACTACGCCACATTCAATTAATACAGAAAGAATTAAAGGAAATATAGAGAGTAAGTGCAAACCTTGACGGCTAGTAAACATAGCGAAGTCAACAGGGAAAAGGCCCAGCTACCGGTCAGGATTTGATGTGCCCCAGTGTGAAGTATGTTTGCCAGATTTTTGGAAATGTTTATGAAGACACACTTAGAAGTAATACACTGTAAGTAATATTTCCATACAAGTGCATTTTTAGCTCAAGTTGTTGATGAGATGTTGATGAGACTCGTTCTCTAGCAGTCAAGCTGGTTGTCATTACAATGTCTGAATCGCTCGATTTCAAATCCAATCCTTTTCAGAGTATAAAAAAAAAGTACTAAATGTTTTTTTTCACTGCCCCAATACTTACAGAGTGCGCTGTCCTAATACTTACAGAGTGCACTGTCCCAATACTTACAGAGTGCACTGTCCCAATACTTATAGAGTGCACTGTCCCAATACTTACAGAGTGCACTGTCCCAATACTTATAGAGTGCACTGTCCCAGTACTTACAGAGTGCGCTGTCCCAATACTTACAGAGTGCACTGTCCCAATACTTACAGAGTGCGCTGTCCCAATACTTACAGAGTGCACTGTCCCAATACTTACAGAGTGCACTGTCCCAATACTTACAGAGTGCGCTGTCCCAATACTTACAGAGTGCACTGTCCCAATACTTACAGAGTGCGCTGTCCCAATACTTACAGAGTGCACTGTCCCAATACTTACAGAGTGCACTGTCCCAATACTTACAGAGTGCGCTGTCCCAATACTTATAGAGTGCACTGTCCCAATACTTACAGAGTGCGCTGTTCCAATACTTATAGAGTGCGCTGTCCCAATACTTACAGAGTGCACTGTCCCAATACTTACAGAGTGCACTGTCCCAATACTTACAGAGTGCACTGTCCCAATACTTACAGAGTGCACTGTCCCAATACTTACAGAGTGCACTGTGTGCCAAAACTTACAGAGTGCGCTGTCCCAATACTTATAGAGTGCACTGTCCCAATACTTACAGAGTGCACTGTCCCAATACTTACAGAGTGCAACCTTACCCCTTATAGTGCAATACTTTTGGCCAGGGTCTATAGGGTTTCAGTTGTGGACTATTTAAGGACAGAACGTAAGTATTAGGAGTAGTGCAGTGTCGTGATCCTCCATGCCTGTCTACAGGTCATGTCCCAGAAACTGAATGGTCTTTAGCTAATGAATCCAGTCAGCTGACTAATAGAGTGTAACCTGCTTGTCTTTCAGAATGTTTTATAATTCTGTCAATCACAGGAACACCTGCAATCACTCACTCCATGTGTGTGCAGTAAGTGTGTTTTTACCTGCTGCACATGTGTATGTGTGTGTGCACGCACCCACGTGTAAAATACATTTTCAGGCGTTACCCTGCTATGCAGTATGTTTATTTAAGAATGCTGTAGAGGCGAATGCCAGTGTTCATTGATGTGATCTGTGGCGGCTTTGTATTCTGAAGGGAAGAGAACATTCACGGGTGCCTCCCACACTATACCCTATTTCCTATGTAGCGCACAACTTTAGCCAGGACACCTTGGTTTTTTGTCTTAAGTGGTGCACCATGTAGGGTGCATGGTACAATTTGGGACGAGCACTATAACAGAATGGAAGGAGTTTGTTTGGTATCTACTCCCCTAGGGCTTTGTTAGACATTTGACAGAGACACTACAGGATCGGTCCCTTCAATGCCTCACCTATAAGGACATTTTAAAGAGTTCCAACAATAATATATTGACCCAATGCTTAAGCCATGTCAGAGTTGCTCATTAGTAAATCGTATTTGACAGAAATATATATTGTCAATATCTATTCAAACAAATTGATATTGACATAGTGAATTTGTTTTTACATAATTCACCCTTAGAAAATATTAAATAAAAGAGTCACATGGCGGTTTTCAGGTTTGTTTTCCTCCGATGTAGGCATACTGAACGGAACACAGAAAATAGCGGAAATATGAGTCCGAAATGTCGAGAGGAAGAATAGTTGCACTTTCCGATCATTGAATCTTCTGCAGCAGTAAAGACTTGCAGCAGATGGCCGCTATTCTAAGAAAGGATGAAACAGAATCTTAGGGACACCTGCACAGCCCAGGCACACCAAGCCTCGAGTGAAAAGTGAAACCTCTTCTCTCTGCTGTTCATGAAATCAGAGTAGTAGGATTTCTAAGAACACAGTAACAATGGGAGAACTGGGAGAAAGGTCTGGAGTGGGTTCCAAACAGCACACTATTCCCTAATTAGGGTACCAGTCCAACTGGCACTGATTAAAAATAGTGAAATAAATTTGGAAATAGTGTGCCATTTGGATTGCGCTCCAGGCTTTGCTCATTTAACCTTGACGCACAATGTAGTTGGCTTTTGTTCCTGATGGAAATTGGAGTTTGAAGACATTCTTTGTTTGTGTTGTATATCTGTAGATAATGTCGGTATGAATATGGACACCAGTCTTCACACTGTTGGTCAATCGACAGTATAATGATACTATTTGATTATGTTCCTGTTAAAATAAAAAATTAAAATACCTAATCTCTTAAAACCAACTGGGTTCAAATCACCCACTTCAAATCACTTTTACTTAAACAAAGTATGGGTTAGTTATTACCCAACAAACGTCCTTCAAGGTCAGAAGGACGTTTGTTTTCACTATAGGAGGTGCCAATGATAACAAAAAAAAAGTATATTAAAGTGTAAAGATTATTTACAAATTGATGAAGGAAGTGCAGTACACTATATTGGCAAACGGCTGTCATTGGGTGTTAGTTCTTTGTGGGAATAAACTCCTGTATAGGAGTCCCATATTATTCTCTGTAGAAATTTTGTCTTAGACCATTCACCTCTTTATGCTGCGTCTGACCAAGGTCTTTTCAGATTAACTTTTGAGAAACCCCTCACACCCAACTCCTTCAGGAGAAGTGAACCAATTAGAATCAATGGCCATTCTCCTGAGAGATAAGCAGGAGTATGTTCTATTCATGTGGCCGGTCATTTATTCATTTGGGCATTCCACCAGCTCTCATAGTGGAGGCTGTAGGATCAGGCAACAGCCCAAATGGCACCACTGGGTATGTAGAGTAGTGGATTAAATGGAATGCCATGCATTGAGATGCAGACCAGGTCTTTTTAGTTATTACTTCTCAAACAGTGACCATTTGAAAAACATTTAATCAAATGTTCACATATGTCAACAAACCAATAAAACAACTGTAAAGTATCCACTGAATACCAGTTGTCTGAATTTGAAACTAACTCACAAGATTAGGAGCACATATGTGGATAAATGAAGAACAAAATTGAATGTATTCACTTTGACTCTCTGGATAAAAAGTTTTCAGTAAATTACTTAAAAATTTTAATGCATTTAACATTCATGGGAAATGCATGTGCAGATGCAGACTGAATCTATGACTTGGAATAGAATCATAGTTCATTAACACATGGGCCCTCATGAGAATTCACAAATGGATGTTTTCCAAGCAGAGGTTTTCATTAGGATCCTTCGAGTAGAAACATCTGTCTGTTTGGCACACTAATTACAAGAGGTGAGGATAAAAACAACTCACAAACAGTTGACTTCCTGTTCTTGCAGGGACCCAACCCAGACGGAGAAATCTACATTCCCTGTTTCCTTGTCATTGTAACCCCCAAACATAACCTTGCCCAAATGCCTAAACCTAACTGGAACACACAGACATGGATCAAGCACACAATCAAACCTTGTTGAATCGTCAACCCTCGATAAGAAATTGCAGACCATTTCGACTTAACCCGAAACGTAGGCCTAGATATTGATAAATTGATAGGATTGTGTCCGACAGTAAAACATTGTGTTTGGTTAGAGATTTTCCCATCATTCGAGAAGTTGCCTGAGCCACTGCAGTGAAAGGCTTTTTGTTGATTGTACTCTGTACTAAGGCGAAATGACTAAGAGCTGCGCCTCTCCCTCACTCTCCCTCCCCAGCAGCACTCCACACACAAAAGGCCAACAGTGCGGAACGAGAGAGAGGGCAGTTTAAGCCCTTTTTCTAAACCCCTCTAAACTCTTCAACCATCCAACGTGAAGTGGTGGCCGTGGCATACCTGAGGCCTTGAGAAAAATAGAGGGGGACTTAGGCTAGACAAACTCCGGGCCGCCGGACCTCCAGTCCAAGGTTTTACTAATGGACTTCATTGTAGGGTCCAAAGTGTTGCTTTAAGGGCGGGGTGCCACAGGGTGGGAGTGGTTTTTGGATGAGAAATATTTGAGTGGCAGGTAAGCTTGGAGCCGCAGCCGTCCGTCAAGTGGAATAATTGATGGATGTTTGTTGCTGTGGGGAATTTCAGATATTTACTTTTCTTTCTCCAGTTTGGGTGGAAAAAGGTTCTTTGTTCATATAATTACGTTTTTCTTTTGGTTTCGACAACTTAATTCCAAATTGTTTGAATGATTGCCACAGACCATTTTTCCTAGCTGTTAGTAACGAGGACTTTCGTAGTAACAAGGGTTGATGGTACTCAGTTATGCTGATGAGTCGCTGATTGACGAATGGTTGACCAGCAGTGATCTTGAAGGGGTGGCAGTGTGACACAGCAGCTGGGATCATGATATTTTGTATTTGGATGTTTGCCAGATGCAAAATTGGCCCTGCCTCCGGCTTCAGACCAGACCTGCAGCAGATTGATTCTTCTGTGTTATTATAAACAATGATACATACAGTTACTAAGGAACACGACACGTGTCTGCATGTAAGTGCATGTCTGACAGGTTCATGTGTGTGTTTAAACGCTTACTGTAGCTTATGAGCCACTTGTCACGCAGATTTTCAGCAGTACACTACAGCTGAGGGGACTATTCTGAATTCCAACCTTAGAGCACCAGTTGATGCATTCACAGGTAAGGGAGTTGCAATAATGTGACAGCTCTTTCCATTATGTTGAGTGAAGAAAAAAATTATATAACACACGTGTGAAAGGTGTCTGTAGGAGCTGATACAAATGTTACATGGGACTGTGAAAATACAGGAAGCCTGAGAAACACACATGGCCTTCACATTTTCAGTGAGGGAGCGCTTGTCAACCTGGAATGTTGTTGCAAAAACAAATACGACTTGTTTATAATTGCTTTTACTTTGGCGCAGAAAGCCTAGTGGCAGCCAACTGGAGAAGTCCCTGTTTTTCTCCGGTGAGTTTGGCCTGAATCCACACTGACCCCGGAGAGTGCCATCTTTCAACCTCCTCCGTGAAAAGGTTTAAATTAATGCACGAACCAGGGAGAGTTTCGGCAAGCTGTCCAAGACAGTTGAGGCGGAGGTCAGATGAGTTACTTTATAGAAAATAAGTTCCTGTAAGTCATGATCTGGATAAATGACTTACAGGAGCTTGTATTATTTTAAAACGATTTATTTCAAAACACTTCATTTTGTCTGGCCCTATAGGTTGTTACAACTTCATCCGTGGCCCTATAGGTTGTTACGACTTCATCCATGGCAAAATGACAGCGTGAAAGAAAAACAATAATGACTCATCTCTGTGATGGAATAGTTGATGTCATGTTTCAAGTATGCTCAAGATGAGTTATACGATAGGATATAATAACTTTATTGTCCATTTATATGGACATTTACTCATTTATATATGAATTTTCTCACCAGAGTAAAGGTCAAGTTTCTATAACAATGCACATAAGGATTTCAGAAGGGGTAATATGACTGTATGTTTGGTGTATCCTACCTATAAGTACCTGTAAAATGTACCAAAACATTTGTTCTGTGTGCAACAATGCACTGACGTAATGGTGTGTTGAGCTCTTAAGGGGGGTTATAAAATCTAGATATCTATATTAGTGATTTTATTACGCATTTATATTTTACCCCCCCACACACACACCTTTAAAACACAATACAATATGCAGAAATGAAAGAAGGTGAAAACGTATTATAGGAATTGCAAATGTAAATTTTTGGAAGGACGAGGATCAAACTGTATAATGCATAACTCTTACATGGTCATATTGGCTAAACTAACATCTGAACGGCTGAAGGAAAGCAATCCGGTCTATCTATACAAGATGTTCATACTAAACACTAAAAAGCAGATACAAAGATTGCACAGTTTTAATGTGTTTCCATGGCATCCCAACTCTGTACATTGTTTCACTAAGGTGTTGTTTCACTAAGAGAGTTGATTAGCCATTCACAATGTGCTTTCCAAACGGCCCCCCAGTGGATCCTGGTCGAAAGTAGTGCTGTAGACAGAGAAACGCTTCTATATGAGACCTGGCTTCAGCCCCAACCAGAACATGAGTTCTCTGGTTACATACAGCCTAAAATTCCCCTTATCAGCTTGGCGATCGCATTATCAAGACTTGCTGTCATCCACAGAACGCTTTGTGTATGTGTCACACAACAGTAAATTGGGAGGGACCAGGATTTAACAGTTTTTTCCAACTTTCCCCGTCCTGGAGGTCTGCAGTAGGGAGGAGACTTAGAGAATACAGGCCAGCACTATAAACCCTCTGCTGACTTCTATCGTCGACCACACTGTGTGCATTTTGTTAATAAGGCTTCACCCCACACACATGGTGTCCATAACACAGTATTACACAGTTTTACGCAATGGCAGCTGAAATCAGAGGAACGCTGGTCTACACCACTCATTGGCGACTTCCAGCGTCCTCTCCTTCGATTCGCTGGTATCCACTGTGGCGTCGGCCTTCATTCGTCGGATGCCAACCTCTCCTGATGGTGTCCGCTAACGATACCGACCAAATGACTGCATTATGTAACAACAACATAAAGCAGAGAGGGCAGCGGCCTTCACAGCCCACGAAGCCCACGGGCGGCCTTCAGCTGTTCAGGTCTTGACAAAGAGGAGATTGTTAATTGTTTCTTTATGAGATTAATGGAGAGAAAAAAAGGAAATCAGTAAACAGCTGCAATAGCATTCCACTCAACCCAGAGAGATGTTTGTTGGGGACCGGCGCCCCCAGTGGCCCCCTGTGCCCTACGTAGCGCTCTGCCATGAATGCACCAGGCTTACAAACCTCTGATCAGCAGTCCCTGGGGAACAGCCGCTCTCAAGCAGGCCTGCGCAATTCTCCTCATATATGTTTGTAGAATGACAGCATGGAATGACGTTGCTCAGCCGACAAATAATTTACCGTTTTATCTCTTAAAGGGTCGGCGGACATGTGCAAATGACTTTGTAGTTGTGAGGGACAATAGCGCCGACGGTAGTGAGATTGTGTCTGATGTTTACCTCATCTTGTTTCCTGTCGCCCTAGTTAATCACATCAGGTTGTTGCCCTGCCTGTCCAAACAGCTCTGCAGAAAGCCATCCACGAGGACCGGTCTAAACCCCTGAATGACCATGTTGTACACAACCAGAAGCATGCAGAAACAAGTTATACAAATACAGAGAGGCCGTTGATTAGTTCACCCGCTGTCAACAGGACCAGAGTTACACCATGGACGTTTTCTTCTTTTTATGGCATTTCTTTCCGTTGGTTGCAAGAAAAAGAAATGGAATGTAAACTTTTTTTTTTTTTACATAATCTCCTCTTGGATCTTGTGGATGTCCCCTATCTTCGTTTATTTTCCGTCTGTGTCCAGTTTATGTTGTCTGCATATTATTGGTTTTGATTATTGAAACCGATTTGAAAATAATGGTTTGACTGATCTCAGCAGGCAGAGGGAGAGAGGGAGAGAGAGGGCAGCAGCAGAGAAGTGCATTGCAGATTCCTTGGTTGATTATTTTGTTATTCCCTTCCTTTGTGAGTGCCAGCGAGTGAGGTCATGACATGCGGCTGCCTGTCTGCATTTCCAAAACTCTGTGGCATTTCTTCTACAGCTACTCCTTGAGTCTGGCCTCGCTGCTTATCTCCATAAGGATCTTTTATCATTCCGCGCTTTGTTTATTTGCGATAAATGCTTCCTGTCTGCACGTGGGTAGCGGGGTGAGCATTTGGCTGGCTGTAGCCCCGGCTCTCTCTCCCTGGGTGGTACTGGGATGCTGCTGCCTCCGGCGGCACGGATGACAGTTCCGGGCTGCGGGCTTCAGTCTTCCCACAGCGAGGCGGGTCATGAGAAACGGCAGGGCAGGCCGCAGGACCCACTTCAGGGCCCCTGCCGGAACAAAGGCGGCTAATTACCTGTCAGCGTCGACAATGCAGGTCCCATTCAAGGGAACTAGTCATCTGTCAACACTCGGAGCGTCTGTGCTAGTGCCACTCACCGTTCTGCACCATACCAGACGCTGCTCTGGCCCCGGGTCTATCAGCTAAGAGCAGGTTTACGCCGGACGGGCTGTATGGCCAGATGATTAGCGGTTGGTCGGCGGTGGGCTTGGCGATCAGCCGCTTCAGTTCACTCATCTCCGGGGCGATGCAGGTCAGGTCAGGATAGGGCATGGTGATCCCCAGGCAGGAAGAGCGAAGGGGGGATGGGAGAGGATGGGCAGACAGGGCTGCGTTGCGTCTGTGTGGGAGAGACCAGCGAATCCGTGGCTAGCCACGGCTGGCGGAGATGGAGTGGATGGACGAGTGGGCCCCCCGTCCGTTGACCACTTCATGCCCAGATGGTGTATGACCTGACAAATAGGGGTCAGCAGGGGTCAGGAGGCTGGGCTCTTAGGCTAGCCTGTTAGCGCAAAGGGCAGGCAGCCATTGTTGTCCCTCAAGTAGGAGGGACACGCATGGTTAAACGTTTAAGATACAATTAACATTTACAAGCATTGTGTAGGAAATCTATTGCAATCAGTTTTGTATTTAGGACACATTTTAGCTAGTATTCGGCAAGGGCTAACATAAATCCTAAGCACTTTCCTTTTCAACTTTTCTGGAAAGGAAAGAAAAAGCTGCAGTGGTCTCTTAATTTTTTCCAGAGCTGTGTATATATATAGTTAAATTAATAGGAAATATAGTCATTGACATGGTTAGAAATAATTGTTTTTAATTGAAATAATAATTGTGTCCTTCTATCTTTGCTTTCATCAAAGAATCCTCCATTTGTAGCAATTACAGCCTTGCAGACCTTTGGCATTCTAGTTGTCAATTTGTTGAGGTAATCTGAAGAAATTTCACCCCATTGCTTCCTGAAGCACCTCCCACAAGTTGGATTTGCTTGATGGGTACTTCTTATGAAACATATGATCAAGCTGATCCCACAAAAGCTCAATAGGGTTGAGATCTGGTGACTGTGCTGGCCACTTCATTATAGACAGAATACCAGCTTGTTCCCTAAATAGTTAATTCTTTGCTCAGTGTCTGTGTTCTTTTGCCCATCTTAGTCTTTCTTTTTATTGGCCAGTCTGAGATATGGCTTTTTCTTTGCAACTCTGCCTAGAAGGCCAGCATCACTGTTTAAGTTGAGACTGGTGTTTTGTGGTATTATTTAATGAAGCTGTCAGTTGAGGACCTGTGAGGTGTCTGTTTCTCCAACTAGATATTCTAATGCCTTTGTCCTCTTGCTCAGTTGTACACTGGGGCCTCCCCCTCCTCTTTCTATTCTGGTTACAGCCAGTTTGTGCTGTTCTATGAAGGGAGTTGTACACAATGTTGTAACGAGATCTTCAATCTCTTGGCAATTTCTCACATGGACTAGCTTTAATTTCTCAGAACAAGAATAAACTGATGAGTTTCAGAAGAAAGTTCTTTATTTCTGGCCATTTTGAGCCTGTAATCAAACACACAATTGCAGATGCTCCAGATACTCAACTAAAGAAGGCCTAAAGAAGGCCAGTTTTATTGCTTCTTTAATCAGCACAACAGTTTTTAGTGGTGCTAACATAATTGCAAAAAGGTTTTGTAATGATCAATGAAATAAAAAACTTATTTGGAGCGGTTTTGCAAAGAAGAGTGGGCAAATATTGCCACGTCAAGATGTGCCATGCTAATAGACTCCTACCCAAAAAGACTGAGTGCTGTAATAAAATCAAAAGGTGCTTCAACAAAGTATTAATTTAAGGGTGTGCACACTTTGAATTGTGAGTTTGAATTGTGAGTTTGAATTGTGAGTTTGAATTGTGAGTTTGAATTGTGAGTTTGAATTGTGAGTTTGAATTGTGAGTTTGAATTGTGAGTTTGAATTGTTCACATTATAGGTCACATTAAAAGTGGAAAGTTCTGACATGATTTATCTTTGTCTCATTCTTTTACATCACAAAAACCTGGCATTTTACCCAGGTTGTGTAGACTTTTTATATCCACTGTATATAACATATTCAATTATTCCACAATACTGTTTTTTATATCCACTTTATAGCCACACAGAGGGCCAGAAATAATTATAGACACCTATACAAACACAAAAGCAATCAAAATGGCTACTAAATGTCTAATACAGTATTACAAGGAATCCTTTAAAGAAACTAAAACTCTGGAAAATGTACTACTTAACTTCTTAGACATTTCTGTAATTTGCAACCCAAAATATAACATCAAATGAAACCTGGCATTTTAACAGAGGTGTGTAGACTTTTTATATCCACTGTATTTATATATTGTTTTTTTATTAATGGAACAATTTCTCAAATTCCCCCCCCAAAAAATCCAACATTATGTAAAAACAGTGATAGTTAGAGCCTCACTTTCATAAATGCAATGTTTTGTTCTCTGTACAAGGTTCTACCCTGGAATAGTTGATCCCAATAATCTATGTTTGGTTTTCAGATGTCCCAGACATGCCATATCTGAACTGATTGAAGCAGACATTAACAGTATTCACTTTGTTTTGGGACGTTAATCATCCTCTTCATATAGTTTGCGTTAGATGCTTTTAGGCGGCTTTTAAGGCACCTTCCCTTCCATTCATTTACACATATCTGAGCTGAAGCATGTCCTTTTCCCCTAACAGCTTTGAACGTCCATCTAAAGCTCTCCAGGTTATAAAAACAGATGCCAGCAAGCTTTGGAAATGTTTTGTCTGTACCCCATTAGTTCACAAATGGCTGCCTCAAGATACCGCTTGTCACAGTCCAAAAGAGACTCAAGCATGCCAAGGCAGACAGCTTAAAACAAGCTACTCACTTCGGTCAAACATTGAGACAGCAGTTTAAAACTACAGGAGGAAGAAGGCAAACCACTGCATCATTGAATTCAATTGGGTGTATATGACTAGTTTAAACATTTAGATGACCTATTCCTAACAATCTCCAAAGGCATGGTGTCACACTACAAAAATACACATTATTCAACCCTCTTCAATATTTTTTTTCGGCGTACATGCATAGCAAACTGCATCTTCACCACCCCATTTAAACAGGCACACATGAAAACGACACTTTGTTAATAATGTACGTCTGCGTAATAAACTGAGTACATTCACTTCCATTTGTCCATTCCCTGTCTGTTTATCTAATGACACTATCCATTCAGAGCCCCATGAATGACTGTCTATCTGGATTTTTTCTCCGCGGGTTTTCCCCCTCTCCTTCCTGGGCCGTGCGCTCAACTGCGGACCGACCGACTGCTAGCATTTGGATTCAGGCATCCCGTCCCATATGCCCGCCCCTGTTTAGATTCCTCACTTAAAACCTCTCTGCCTGATTTATGCGGAATCCGCCGGGTGTTTTTCTCCGGAAGCCCCGGGCTCAGTTGTAATAGCGTTGGGAATGGCAGGATTCTGGGAGGGAAACACTGTCCCCGTTATGAGACTTGATTAAGACAAGTGTTCTATCAACAACTCGAACTCTGGACGTTTCCTTCCTGAGGTTTACCGCAAAAAAAAAAAAAAAAACAGGCTGCCTGGCCAAGCCGGGCCTAGTCCCTAGCAGCACGATGCCTCCGATACATACCTGGAGACTCACCAGACTCTTCCCAGGGCACCTTCCAAACGGCACCCTATTAATTTTTCATTATAGTGCACTACTTTTGCCCAGAGCATTATGGAAAGAGGGGGCCATTTGATCCCCATCCCCAGCATTTCCCTGCACGGCCAGTGACCTGGAGAGAAAACAAGGAAGGAGATGAAGAGATGTGTTCATCATCATCTTTGATGACAGGCCCTGCTAATGTGTTGCCGCAGAACCAACATCTAGGAAATGAGGAGTGGCGGACTTCTTTTCAGGATTCTGCATAGATGTACTGTTACTCCTGGCCCTGCGACAGATTAGCGTTCTCTCGGGGTGGGTGTGCTCTTACGTCGACCTGCTTCCCGTTACGGTCACAGGAGATTGATAGAGAACCACCCCAGCAGTCTGTGCCTGGCTGCTTGATTCCCGGTCAGCTGGGACACTCTGACCCTGTTACACAGGGCTGACTGGCTGGCTTACTCCCTCCCTCCCATGCCATTCGTAAGACGATGCTAGGTGTCACTCCGTTACTGGGCTTTTTGTTCTACACTCAATGTGAGTGAACATCTTGATTTTTCTGACCGTTTCTTCGCCCTTTCATTGTCAGGGAACTCTGTGAGCTGAACATGGTTACAAGGGCTGGGCTTTGCCATGCCTGGCTGGCCCTGTCAAGGTGTATATTTTGTACTGTGTCCCGACCCAGTCGCCAGTACCCGTGCTGCAACACTCGAGCTGTGGTGCTAGGGTCAGTCGATCCTTTCTGGTAGCTTTTTTGCTGTCTCTCTCCATCTCACACTCTGACCTCAGTCATAGAAGCATGCCTGAAATTAGCTTGGAGCGATGACTCCTAGCTGTCTTTGTCCACAGTCCACTTTGTCGTGTTATTGATCTAGATTTTCTCTGACATTTCCTTGCTGCTATTTTTGTCTCAACCTAAGCACTCACTTAGGAAAGGCCTTGTAGCATTTATACAGTATTTACTCTGGAGAAGCAGATATTGATCCCCCTCTGTAACCACTGTGATTAGACATGCCACTGACATTTACATTTGTTCCTGAAGAGTAAATATTTTTAAACATCTGTATGTTTGAATGCCTTGATTAAGGACCTCATCCTAAAAGGTCATGTAATCTCATCTCTCTGAGCCCAGCTCCTTTTGTAGGATTCTTCCTTGGTTCCTGACTTCCTAGGCATTTTGTCCAAGCCACTATTCTTTTGCATTTTATCAGTTGTTCTTTTTTTCTTTTTAGAAGGGTATCTGTTTAAGCACTTTGTTACAACTGCTGATTATGAAATACATTTATCTAAAATGTGCTGGAATGGGTTCTGTTTTGGCCCATTCTAGCTTGGACAAGGGGTCTCAAAACCATCCTTTTCAAAGGATTTACAATGTTGACACTTATCAGGTATAGAAGGTTTACTATATCATTTTCCTTCCTCTGTTGTTAGATAGTGATGCAATACACTAAGTTTCATGACAACCATATCTGGTAATCAAGAAATCCCATGCAGTTCTTTTTTTCCTTCTGTGCAGTGGGTTTCTGGCTCCAGACAAGGGAAATGGGCTTGAGACCAAACGGACTACGGGGCATGAGATGCACAAGGCAGAAGAGCCTCACATTTCTCTGTGGTGAAAGCGTAGTTCAGCAAATGGCAGCTGTTCACATTTCCTGCGTATTGAATGTCGAGAGGTTGACATCCCTCATTTGATGAGTGCATTGTTAACAGATGGACTTCCTGGTCGTGTTAATGCAGGTCTGAGATTGGGAAATGGGAGAAATGCAGAAAGTGCTCAACCCAGCTGCCCATTCAAGAGTCTACGTGCGTGCGTGCTACATGCGTGCGTATGGGGCTGCCTGTGTGGGCTGCTTGTTTGACAGGCCGGAGTTTGTTTCATTTCCTAATGGAGCGAATTGATTGATTCATTATTTGTCGGTTCGCACAAATGTACTCAACTGTAGTGTATGAAAAATGTGTATCAGTGATATCATGCTGGGATATTATCTCCAGAAAAAATTTAATTGTTACAATATTGTAGCATGGTGTGTGCAGTACAAACTGGGTTGGCGTAACAAATAGTACACTAAATAGTGCCTTACTTTTACCCAGAGTTAGCAGCCTGCATTGAAGAGAATATGCTGTGGTTTGGGATGCGCCTATTTCACTAACGTAATCACATAATAAGCTAATTTTATAATCCTCTGGCTTTAATAACAGTTTATAACAAGCTTCAGGATAACACAGCGCTTTTATCTAGTGGCATTTCTGAGCTATATTTGTCCAAATGCTTACGTATGTGGAGGTGCAGCTCTGGAAAACAACAAGAGACCACTGGACCTTTTTCTTTCCTTCCCAAAAAAGCTGAAAAGGAACGTTTTGAGTGAGGAACAGAAGTGTTCAATTTGCAGTGGTCTCTTCATTTTAACCCTTCTGTCCCTCCTTTTCGACTTTTTTGGAAAGGAAAGAAAAAGTTGCAGTGGGTTCTTAATTTTTTCTGGAGCTGTGTTTGTAGCTGCCGTGAGAAACTGCATGATGTGTTTTGGTTGATGCTTAATGCTTATTGTTTTCTAATGTGATTTTAATCAGAAAAAGCACATATTTATGTAAAATACTTGTTTAATAGATTTGACCAACCTGCTCACCTTGAATCCATCCACACACTGTTCTTTATGAAGTGTTGCAAAATCAACCAATCATTTGTCACAGGCTTCATTAACAGCAGATGTCAGCTGACTGGCGAATGCTTACTTGTGTTCACCCCCCAAAACAAATTAATGTAAAGATAATATAATAAAAATAGATTAAAAGGATCAAATTGAAAAGCACTATGTCATATAAATACACATAGTCAGACCTCTTCACTTTATTTACATTTTCTTGTTATAGACTTCATTGATAACTGAAAATATATTAGTTTATTTTTGCCACAATGAAAATTTCAGTGTGTAGATTAGATTTATCTCAGTGTGTAGATTAGATTTATCTCAGTGTGTAGATTAGATTTATCTCAGTGTGTGGATTAGATTTATCTCAGTGTGTAGATTAGATTTATCTCAGTGTGTAGATTAGATTTATCTCAGTGTGTAGATTAGATTTATCTCAGTGTGTAGATTAGGTATACCTGTGTTATCTATTACACAATTAAATGACCCTCCATTGGACTTAATAAGAGACTGTAAACCCTCCCCGTGACTGAAATAAAAAAAGCATGTCCCTCCCCTGTTTCTCTCCGTGTCTCATCATGTTAAATTCCGATCTCTCCCTGAAGTAGTGTGGAGAATTGTCTACTGCTGGGTGACTGGGCAGAGTCTCGGGAAGTAGGAGCGCTAGGGGTGTTGCAGCCCCGCCCCCAACTGTTGTAGCCTCAACACCACCCAATGGGATTCTGAAAGCAGATTTGCTTCCTTTGCGAGTCGGGCTTCTGGAACAGGTGCGCTGCGCTCACGAAACAAGGGCAGTGCGCTACTGAGACATCTCTTGAGCCCCCTAGCCCCCCCACCCCCTCTGGTCAGCCAAGAGCACCACCTGATCAACACATCTTTCCACGGCCCCAGTAATGGCCATTCTCACCACACTGAAGCGCCTTGCTATCGAGGGCAGTGCAACTGACATAATGTAGCCAATCAAATCTTGGTGGTGCACCTGTAGAACTGTTTAAAGATTCAAGATGCCCAGTACCAACCTGATTAGAGGAAGCTCCAATAGGCTCTCTTGACCACTAACTGACACTGTGGACCCCAAGAAGCTTCTTTCTCTTTACCCTCCCCACTTCAGCCCTCCATTGTGAAAAAGGCTGAGCTCTGGTCAATGTAATTGATAATAAATTAAATAACTAATAAACATCATTTTCACATTAGAAATCCTCTTGTCCCGGCGGCTGGGGACAGTGGAGATTGTGTAAGTCCAGCACATCCGGGATGAGGGTGTGGATGTCAGCCATCCAACCAACCTTTCAAAACGAGTTAATGGCCACAGATGGGTTTGCCACTGGGCCGTAGCAATCCGGGAGGGTTCCCTTTGCGTTCTTGGGAAGAGGGACTGCAGCAGTCTCCTTGAAGCTGGTTGTTATCACGGACTGGTTCAGGGACAGGTTGAAGACATCAGCTACAAAGAGCAAGTCAGACTGTCATCCGAGACAGGAGTTTCTCTCAAGCGCTGTTCATTTTTACAGAGTCTCAAAGTGTGGTACACTCTCGTTGCTGGGTATTTTGCAACTGGGTGGCTTTTGTAGTACGTGCCAGTTTCCTACCACATCCGTCATGACTAACTCTCGACTACTCTCTTGAGCACACATTTTTTATTGTTGGTTAAAATCCCCAATTTCTTTGAGGCCTCAGTGTTTAGTTAACACAACGGACCAGACGTGCTTGACTGGGGCCATTGCAGAAGGACTGCAGGTGGAAAAGACTGACTGGGCAATTCCACTGATGATAATTGCTCATGCCTGGAAAAGACTTCATTCAAATCATAGACATTTGAATTATTTTAATGTTTTTCTCCTGTCGGGAATCATCAAGCTTGGCAAATTGTATTTATTTTAATACAATTACAAATACCTTTGTGTCTTTGGTTGCGTTCAAAATGTCACCCTGTTTCCTATGTAATGCAAAAGTAGTGCACTAAAGTAGAGTGGACTAAGGGACCGATTTATGACATGCGGTCTCCAGAGGATAAAGCCCCCAAAAATATGAAAATGATTGACCCTCCCCAAGGCAAAATATATTTTTACATCACCCTCCGCAAGCCTTCTAGAAAAAAAATTTGATCCTCTCCAGTCCAAATGCAGATTTACCAGTAGATTGAGCGCATTTGGTCTCAAAGACAAACTTTCCTGCTCGACCGCATGCATGCAAAGGTAACTGTACAAACAACTGACCCAGTACAAGTGAAAATATTAAAACCTATAGCATAGATTAGCTATATATTTAAAACGCAGGACTTATTCTGACTTAAAGATTTCAACATGCCTGAAACCTCAAGCCCATATTATAGGGTTGTTTTTGCTTTTCCAAACGTCTGTAAAAATAGGACAATTGTAACAACTACGGCAGTGGTTCCCAACCAGGGGTACTAGGACCCCTAGGGGTACTTGGCCTCTCCACAGGGGGTACTTGAAAACACTCATGACACCATAGACTTACTAGTGAAATTAAAATGAGGGGGTACTTCAGGGGTACTGAAAGCAGTGCAAAAACATTTTGGGGGTACAGTAACTGAAAAAGGTTGGGAGACACTGAACTACGGCACCAGCTGATACACATAGCCTAATATTAACAATGCAAATTGTATACCCTTCTTGCAGCTAACAGAGAGAGTGCTAGTTTCTAGTATTATTTACTGTTGCATTTATTTTTTATAAGTCAATATTGCAAGTCCAGGCTACTGGTTTGGGCAGAGAATGAACTCCATACTTCTGGGTCACAACGTCTTCAGCTGGCCTTCATGCTGCTAGCCTTTCCTCCAGATTGAATAATGTATTTTATTCTTAAATCTGGAAGCCTTGGTTAAGGCTCGGTGTCAGAAGCTGTATGCCAAGCACAAAGAGGGACTGACTGAATAATTAATAGAAAGATGATAATAAGGTATGTTCTGACAGTCAATTCATACATTCCAAAAGTCTGATAAATTACAGAAATGTAATTGATAATAAAATTAAATGACCCTACCTTGGACTCAATAAAAAACTGTAAACCCCCCCAAGACTGAAATTAAAAAAGCATGGCCCCCATTTCCCTCCATGTCTGATCATGTTAAGTAGTGCACTACAAAGGGATTAGTATGCCATTTAAAAAGCAGTCTTGTTAATTGGAATGAAAAACATCAGGAGGGTGGCTATTTTAAGACTGTCCGTCAGAACATTCAGCGGAACCTGTAGGATAAACACTTTTTTGTTAGTCTGATGGGCTCAATTGCCCGGAGGATACTTCTAACTCAAGGTCCTCAGGAACTCAGGACTGACACCAGGCTTAGACTCGGAATGACCTACCATTTAGCTGTTCTGTAGATGAAAAGTTGTATATTTCCATTTATGGACCTGAGTTTCAGGAGTATATTTTTTCACACATAGTAGATGATTTCGCTGTTATTGAGCACTTCTTGACAAAGCAGGTAGGAGTACCCCTACGAGCACATTCAAGACCTTAAAAAGACATCTTTCTGAATGAATTGTAAATAAATATTTCTGTGTGAAAATACATTTTAAAGACATATTTTAATTAATTTTGCTCTTTGGGAATACAACTGCAGTGTTCATTTTATTTAAATATTTTATTTAAACAAAAATCACCTAAACAATTCAACATTAATACAAAAAAACGACATAAACAGCTGCTAAATATGGATGGGTGCTCGAGTCAGTTGCTGGTGCCCTTAGTGGGTGCCTGTCCTCACCCTCTGCCTGGGTAAAGCCCTCACCTTGAAAGCAAAAGGATCTTTCCAAAAGAGGTTAAGGACCAAGATACATCTGGAACAAAGATATATCAAAACTGGAGCTAAATCAAAACTGATACTTTATAAAATTTCAACGTAACCTTTTTTAGGATATTAATTGTTTGCTGACTGACGTGAATTTATCTCCCTTTAGGAAATTGCTCTTCCACTTTTGTGGCAGAACATCGATGATTATGCATTAAGCATGCTTCTCCATGAACATGAATTGTTTGTCAGATTTTTTTTTTTACCTTAGCTAACATATACATATAAAGATTATATATGAACGGAATACCTCCCTTTAAGATGTTTTCCGATAAATTGGCTCAGACATTTTATTTTATAAAATATTTCTTCTACCTCCTCTGGAGAATTACGTTGGAACTGTAACCAAGATTGTATTGCTTCATTAAGAATAAGATTCTTTAAAATAGGTCTTAAAGTGTTTTTGTTTTTATTTGTTTAATGTTAAAAAGCACCCTTTTAACCATGGATGGTGGTTCTCTGGAATACCAGTTAGATCATTTTAGATAATTTCGGTATAACAGAAGCTTTCAAAGATGCCTTAGAATTTAATACTTTCTACCTTGTTTAAACGTTTAAGTGAAGGCATGAAACCCTTCATACATCCAGATGGCATGCAATCTGTCTATCCTCTAGACAGACCAGATACAATTTCAGCTGTTTTACTGTGTAACTAATCTGGTCAAAACATGTTCAAAGCTACAGTATCAATTAGTCCATGTTTATATAAACTCCTGTTACAGTGAATATTATTTTCTATTTCAATGCAGTTTATTTGGTTACTTTAACCTAGCCTGAATTAGTAAAAAGACCCCCTCTGTGAAACTAATTTGACCACAAAGTTTTCAAAGCTGTTAGTCACAACAATATGTAAATATCCTAACAGAGTTTTTCTGTGCTGCCCACCACCTCCAGACAGAGTTTATACATCCCAAATGGCACCCTATTCTCTAGTGTACTACCTTTGACCAAAGCCCAAAGGTAATAGGTTACTATTTAGGTCATTTAGGACACAATCAATGTGGGCTCATTTACAGAGATGTAAACTTGTCCACTTCCTGTATATATAGTCAATGGCAGGGGAATTACTGGTGCAGTTTATCTGAACTGTCTCCTGCCTACCTAACAACCATTAGTTAGCTCACCCAACCAATACAATTGAAGAGTCAGGTTCTCGGAATTGCGCTGTCCACATCTTAATAGAAATATACAGCTAACACGTTTAAGCACTTGTTATTCTGAATGATGTCAATTGGTTACGGCGTCTGAAATGTGAAAATGACACTTTGGTACGATATTATACTGTAATTGTGTGTGCGTACACTCATAACTCAGCTCTCCGGAAAGTTCTGTCTGTCGTGTTCTTAACAGTGACCTGTTGCTTGTTGGCATCCACACAGCATGTTGACTGCCTGGCTGGTTGGCTGGCTGGCTGGCGGTCTGTTCACAGGGCTGACTGACTGAGCGACTGGTGCCAGAGGCCTGCATGTGGTTCTGACTCTCTGCCAAATCATAGCACTCAGCCAACAAATGGAGCATGACACAGAGATCCATCTTAGAGTGGCGCCGTGGCATGGCCTGAGCGCTCGCCCCAAACGGCACCCTACAACATAATGTAGTGCACTAATATTGACCAGGTCCGTGCGGTTCCCTGGTCAAACCATAAGAAATAGAGTGCCGTTTGGAAGGCAAATTGTATGTTGTTCTTGGCTGGACCCAACCCACCCCCCCCACTTCAAATGCTTATGGACACTGCCCAAGTGGACAGGACAAGACAATCCTTAATGTTCTTTGAAATACACTATCTTAATGGAAAAACACAGAGGATGTACGCATGCTTAAACCTGGGCGGTAACATAACTATACAAGAGGAAATGAATACTGTTCAATATAGACTTTATCCAAAGTTCCCTCTCAGACTGATTGCTTTTTGGGAGCTGCCAGTTAACTGTGGTGGGCAGAATAAGAGGACTGGACATTGTAAAGCCTGTCTGTTACTGGACAGGTGAGCCTGGGGTAATTGCTGGGTGTTTTAACACCCTGAATTCTGAATGGCACCCTATTCCTGTTATAGTGCACTCCGTTAGTCCAGTTCTGGTTAATGAAAGAAGTGCACTTTAGGTATAGGGTGCCATTTGGCCTGATTCCACTGTATAGGTGATTGTATGACTCAGAACATGGTGATTATACAACAATTGATGGGTTTTCTTACGAAGAGGTATGGATTTCGTCCACCTGTTGGGACTTTTGTCACCTGCTTATTGCTGCATGGTTCTAAGCCTTCGCAGGCAGACTGGCCGCTGTTCTCTTGTGAAAGTTTATTGGAGCATTTTTCTCAGAACCAATGTTACTTGAGAAGAAAAGTCAAGAGATGTATTTTGGCACATATGCAGTCATGCATGTAAAATTGTCCTATAAATGTCATTAAGGCTCCAAATTGACAGAATTATATAGTAGTTAAATATATATATTAATGGTCACAGTACCTCAGATAATACGAAATGTGTTGCTGTGTGGGACCATAAGACTTCCACATATCCAGAGCTACACCTAAATGGAAACCTGTTCCCTGCATAATTCACTATCTTTGACCAGAACACAACGGACCCTGGAAAACAGTTGCATACTAGGGCAGTGAATAGTGTCCCATTTAGGACAAAGGCCAGCTCTCCTTCCACCACGTTCATTCAACAGGAAATTAGCCATGGCTTTTAGCTGATTGGTTAGTCCCTCACGGGTGATTCTCCACCACCCCCAAAGCACACACACACACACACACACACACACACAGCTCTGTGTTCAGTAAATACAAAAATCTCCACGGTGCATTAGGGCTTCAAGGAACTAATTCACTGTTATTTGATGATCTCCCATGTCTGTCCCTGTCCCCGATCTATCGCCCTCTCTGATTTAGAGATTATTGCGTGTGTGTGCGTGTGTGCAGAAGCAAAACAGAGGGGCTCCCCCAGACTCACTTGTATGGCTGCCCCTCTCATGTTTGTGTTGGCCCGGCATGTACAGCCCATTCTGGTTGGGGACACAGGCAGACCCCAGGCCAAGTGGTTCAGTGCAGTTAGAGCGCTTTCCCTCCATGTTTTCACAGCAGTTAGCTGTTAATGGAAAGAGGCCCCACTGGATGTTAGCTGTAATGAAAATAAGACTCAGGTAGGCTGGTGGAGGAGGACTGTCCGTCAGGCCGTCCCATTATTGGAGCGTTGAGGCTTCTAGTCTGTAGCCCAAGAGGAACCCATTTATTATTATTCTATTGGGGAAGGTTTTTTAATCTGCCTCTCTTCACAAACCCAAAACACCTACTGCAAGTGAAATGACACATTTTAAAAAGTTGTTTTGTCCATTGGAAAAGGTTCAGATGATTCATATCATGGTTATGGCTGAAGATTATGTTTTTTGTGTCATACGTGATTCAATAGCCTTACTCTCCATATCCTGTTCTCCCTCAGAAGCCCCCACACTGCTTTCTTCTAATGGCTCCATTCACATAGGTACCCCAAATATACAGTTGTGCTCATAAATTTGGATATACCCTGGCAGAAATTGTGAAATTTTGGCATTGATTTTGAAAATATCTTTTTTTTAAGGATAGTGATCATGTGAAGCCATTTATTATCACATAGTATTTGGTTCCTTTTTAAATCATAATGAGAACAGAAATCACCCAAATGGCCCTGATCAAAAGTTTACATACCCTTGAATGTTAGGCTTTGTTACAGACACACAAGGTAACACACACAGGTTAAAATGGCAATTTAAGGTGAATTTCCCACACCTGGTGCTTTTTAAATTGCAATTAGTATCTGTGTATGAATGTCAATGAGTTTGTTAGCTCTCACATGGATGCACTGAGCAGTCAGTACTGTGTAACAAGGTAATGGAACTTTATAGAAATGGAAAAGGATATAAAAAGATATCCAAAGCCTTGCAAATGCCAGTCAGTACTGTTCAATCACTTATTAAGAAGTGGAAAATATGGGGATCTCTTGATACCAAGCCAAGGTCAGGTAGACCAAGAAAGAATTCAGCCAAAACTGCCAGAAGAATTGTTCAGGATACAAAGAAAAAACCACAGGAAACCTCTGTAAAAATACAGTTTGGTTGTTTCAATGAGCACGATATGATGATACATGAACAAAAATGAGCTGCATGGTCAAGTTGCCAGAAAGAAGCCTTTACTGTGCCAATGCCACAAAAAAGCCTGGTTACAATATGCCCGACAACACCTTGACACAACTTACAGCTTCTGGCACACTGTAATTTTGAGTGAAGAGACCAAAATAGAGCTTTATGGTCACATCCATAAGCGCTATGTTTGGAGAGGGGTCAACATGGCCTATAGTGAACAGAATACCATCCCCACTGTGAAGCATGGTGGTGGCTCACTGATGTTTTGGGGGTGTGCGAGCTCTAAAGGCACACAGATTCTTGTGAAAATGTTTGGCCAGATGAATGCAGCATGTTATCAGAAAATACTGGCAGACAATTTGCATTCTTCTGCACGAAAGCTGCGCATGGGATGCTCTTGGACTTTCCAGCATGACAATGACCCTAAGCACAAGGCCAAGTTGAACCTAGAGTGGTTACAGCAGAAAAAGGTAAAGGTTCTGGAGTGGCGATCACAGTCTCCTGACCTTAATATCATCGAGACACTCTGGGGAGATCTCAAACATGCGGTTCATGCAAAACGACCAAAGACTTTGCATGACCTGGAGGCCTTTTGCCAAGACGAATGGGCAGCTATACCACCTGCAAAAATGCGGGGCCTCATAGACAACTATTACAAAAGACTGCACGTTGTTATTGACGCTAAAGGGGCAATACACAGTATTAAGAACTAAGGGTATGCAGACTTTTGAACAGGGGTCAGTTCATTTTTTTCTTTGTTGACAAGTTTTGTTTTATGATTGTGCCTTTCTGTTATGACCTACAGTTGAATATGAATCCCATATGAAATAAAAGAAATGTGTCTTGCCAGCTCACTCATGTTTCTTTACAAACGGTACATATATTAACAATTCTCCAAGAGAATGCAAACTTTTGAGCACAACTGTGCTCTTTTTTTATATTATGGATTAAGTTCCAAATTCTGATTAAATGTGGTAAATGTGTTTTACATGTTACTGTTTCAAAAAAATATATTGTTAAAAATAAGCTTTTCATTGACCTAATACTCAACAGCTCTTGCACGACGCCCAGCATTCAGATTGCATATGAAGTACTTGACTATGAGTGATGGGCTGCACCAATGAGATGGTAGGGATTTCATCACATGACTTCCAGCGCAGTGTTAAAAGACCACTTTGGGGTGTTGAAATGAACCACTAGGTCTCTGGCCCCCAGAAATGCTAGAAAAAGAGAGATTGGACCAGATCAATATGCTCAAATCCTGGAAAAAATATATTTTCTACTATGGTTGCATGACTGCACGCTTTGGGAATACTGTACTTTGCAATGGTTAGCAAACTATTACCCAAGCTGTTAGCCAAGCTATTACCCAAGCTGTTAGCCAAACTATTACCCAAGCTGTTACCCAAACTATTACCCAAACTATTACCCAAGCTGTTAGCCAAAGCTAACATAGGATATACTTATACTGGAAAATGTCCTATCAATATCAACATTTAAGCTGGCAGTTATAGAACAAGAAACCGAAGAATTAAAAAACCAGGACCATTTGGGAATTCGGAGAGTATAATTAATAACTCAATTGATTATTTTTTGAGTTTTGAGAAATATACTGTATCTTAGCATATTTTGATGATTTACTTGCATTTGTTGTACTGCAGTCATAATGCATGAATTTTACTGCCTTGTTTCAGCTACAGTATATAGTCTAATTCAGTCATCAGTAGAATTAGTTCAGCTATAGCCATGATATGATCTCTGAAAAGGAACTGGTGGAATGCGTTAAGAGACTATGTAAAATGAATGGCTGACAGGCTATGAAAATGTAAGCTAATGGCATAATAACTACCCATAAATACAATTTAAACTGCATTACAGTTTGTTTGTGACATGCTTGATTATTTTAAATGTCTAGTCTGCTGTTGCGTAATGTTTTTATTGAATCACTGAAATCCCCCACAATTGTTGATTACATTTGAGATAACAGAAATTCCTTGCTATATTCTTCCAAATTAATTCATGACTAGATGGCTGGCATACGGCTAATAGCAGTCCTCTAGACGGTGAGTACTTTTAAAAGTACAAAGGCCACCTGCCAAAGTTGGATAGCTAGCATTTAACGGGTGCTATTTCACATTAGAAGTGGATAACCTCTTTGGCGGCTAAAGTCAGTCCACCACTGGTGGTAGGGAAGATGGACAATAAAAAGTGTGCAGACATTTGTTGCTATCCTAAGTTGTCGTCAATGTGTAATCACACTAGAACAAACTCATGTTACATATCACTTTGTTGTCATTGTTAGCCAATGCTCAGATGACTTCCTGACAGTAGCTAACGAGCAAGGCAACTTTCAAATGCTTATGGTTTGTTCTGGTTAGGCGAGAATAGTCTTTCTGTTATTTCTCCAAATGCGTCCATAGCCAGGGGAAGTAGGGGTGCCCCCCCCCCCCACCCGTTCCTGTTCTTGTGGCCATTAATTAATGTGAATCAGAATCCCTACTTCACTAGTTATTGTTCTAGCTATCGATCTAGTTATATCTTATGTTAACCTCCTATGCTGTTGTTTTCATCTGTACAGTATAGTATGTAGTCTTAAGGTCCTCACACTGAGGTAAGGGAGAAAAGGGGCCAGAGTCAGTGAGAGGTTTTGCAGAGAAGACACATGTTCACAGTCAGTGAAAACAATCTTGAAGTGTGGAAAGGGCCTGTTCCCTGGTTCTCCTGACAACCACCTCACTAACTAATGGAGGGAACAGGTGTTTGAGGTGTACTTGGGTTGAAATATGATTTCAAAAAAATTTTAAGTATGGAAAGTGGGCTTGATTGAGCTATTTTGGTATAATGGAACATACATTATACTAGAACAATGCTAAACAACAGCCCTCTGGCACTTCAGGCAAGTTTTCAAACGCTAAATGTATTTCAACAATTTTAAATAGCAGTTGAACCCAGGTCTCATTTAGGACAGCGGAAGGAATACACAGAAGATGCGTTTACACAGCCTGGCCTTTTTATTTAGCAAATTAACCTTTTCATTAATTTCACTGAAGATCCGATGTGCAAAAGATCTGATAAGATTTGTCAATACACTAATTAAGATCAGAATTTGTCTGCTTGTGTAAACCCAGCCTAATATTCCTCTGGGAAATTATGTCAGAAAAGAACCGTACTATGATAAAAAGTGAAGAAGGCATGCTGCTACCAAGATTGAAGTAGTCGTGGTTTATCCAACAGAAACCACCGAAGGACTGTGTCACTTACAAGTTGATTCAGTCCGCTTTGCTGCAACCTCAGAAACAAAGCAGTTTGCCTGAGTTTGCGGAGTGTTTATTCATGGTAAAACGGTCCATAATGCTGGGATGCATTTGAGACCTCATGTCTCTTTCATAGTAAGGATATTGATCCTTTTATTTCATGAATAGTTATTTATTTTTATGACCATAAGAACTTAACAACAAATTTTAATTGTAGGTAGTACAATTCAATGAAAATTTAAAATTGAACATTTATGGAAATATTACAAGGTCAGACAGGATCTGATTCTAAATCAGCAAGACACTATATGTGTGACCACGTGAAGGTTGTAGGGAATGTATGGTAGCAATGTCCTAAGGTTACTGATCAGGATGCTGTCTTACAGCTCCCCCTGGTGTTCACAAAAAGCCTGTGTCCAATATAACACGTTCGTTGTTCACTACTGATATAAGAGCTGAAGATAATCCACTAACAACTGTGGTAGCTCCAAAGAAGAACAAATAATTGTTATAACCAAGAAAATATCTTTATAATGTCACCATCTCTCTATTCATATTCAAACAAATCTACTAGAACTATTCATTAGTCAACATTCAAATTAACATATCTACTCTGATGTCACCTCATACAGGCCCTACTGCAGAATGGCCCGGTGGTTATTCTGTGGTGAACATGTGTGTGTGTGTGTGTGTGTGTGTGTGTGTGTGTGTGTGTGTGTGTGTGTGTGTGTGAGTTAATGAAGGATGTGATCTGGTTAACAGATTAAGATTTTGAGAGGAAAATACTGATGGGATTCATAGTTCATGTCTCACTCTCTCTCTCTCTCTCTCCAGCCCAGTGCGCTTTACGATGATTCCTTTCACAGATTGGGTTTCTACATTATCACAGTGGGCTGCTTTACCAGTGCCTGTTGACAGCCTCGCAGGGGACATAAATGTCAGGCCATGTGCAGCTAAACCGGACTATGGATTGAGCAGTCAGACAAAGAAATTAGAAAAAAAGATGGATTCAGCTTTAGCCAAGTGCTATGTGTCCATGATATGTTCCACGATTGCAATCATTTTGAATAAATGTGCGTTAAGCGTTGTTTAGGATTTCAATTCTTTGCATTTGGAATATTTTTATACAGTACAGCTTTTTGCAAAATAACAATTACAGGCCTGTAGCTTATTTGGATGTTTTTCATTTAGAATATTTTGTAATATATTTCTCTAATCACCTTCTAACTCTCGATACTTTTGTAATGCTAATGAGGATAGAAATGTAGTTTGCCATGGTTTTATAATCTAAAATGTTACAGTATACGCCCAGATTTAAATAAAAAGATCTTTGTTGACTGCCACTGGAGGTTTGTGCTAGGGTGGTTATTCTCTAAGCTTTGGCCTTGTCCTTGCTTGGCTGGGCAGAACCCTGAGACTTCTGACATTGCTCCTTGAAACGTGAAGATCCCAACCTCCTGAACAAGGTCAATGGAAACCTCCGTGATTATTTTTGACATAATTACATGGCTGTTTTTGATGGGTAGAAAAAACACAGAAAGAAGGAATAAAAAGTATTTTGGAAAAAGTTTATTGCTGCAGACGATTTGTTTTTCAGGAGCCAGTGGTTTTTCACTGGACCAAAATATAAATGAATGTTCCTAATTCCTTGTAATTCACAAAATGTACAACAATGCTCATAAGTGTCTATAGCTCAACTTGTAACAACAATGTAGCTACAATGTTATAAAAGCTCTTTGAATGCATTCATATGGAAATTTCGATAGTGTTTCCATAGTATACTTTACAAGATTTACCAAAACAATAGTACGAAATTGATTCATTTATAGGAAAGATTACCAATAAGATTTTAAGATCTATTTAAGCTTTGACTTAAAATGACATTTGTTTGTGTGTGTGTGAGTACATGTCTGTGTATTGTTTAAAATAAATTACAAAAAAAGGTTGGATAGTACAAAAATATATACATTATTGGCACCTTGGTTCACCCTGGAATGAACCATTTCACCTGCTCTGGTAATCAATAGGGATTGCCTTCAGAGTGAGTGGTTGCTTCTTTAAGTATGACTACATTGTGGTGGCATTCAGATCCAAAATGTTCTCCTTGTATTGGTTGTAAAAAATCTGTGTTTCAGCATTAGATGTGTCAAGAATAACCGTGTCACCTGAATATCTATATATAATAACATTTATGAAAACATACAGTATATATTAGCTGAGTTCTCCAATGGTTGTTACTATTGAATGTGGACAGGAGTTATGACTGAGCTCTGTTCTACTTCTGTTGAGATGTGTTCTCTTTTATGCCAGTGTTTGTGTGAACTTTAATGGTTGGGGGTTATTAAGATGCACTGGAACCATCCTCTACTGCGAGTTCATTCTCAAGTTAACGTTTTAAAGCCGACACAGTGCAGCGGAGAAAGCAAACAGCTCAACACAGCTGGAAGAACGCTGGAAGAACACAGCTCAACCAAAGGAAGAATGTCTTTAATAAGCCAGTATGGAAGTCCAGGACCTTGTAATCGCATGCATGGGGTGGGTTCTGTAATTATAAGTACACTCAGAGACCGGCTTCCCAAATGTCACCCTATTACCTTTCTAGTGCTCTACGTTAGACCAGAACTTCATGCATTCTTGGAAAGTGCTGCACTAGATAGGGAAGACACAAAGAAAACACACATCAAATCCCAGAAATTGTAAACTGTTCGAGGATGTTTTTGCTTTGTTTGGCGTGAAGGTCAAGCAAATTGTAGTCTGTTACAAACCGCCCAGCAAAGTAAGCATTGTGAAGTGGAGACGGCAACTTATGTAACTAACGTCAAAACAAAATCAAACAAATCCTCTGTTCTGCCTTAAATATGGCCCTGGTTCAATTTCATGTCATTGGATGTACACTTAGGCTACTGTAGAGGATATATTCAACATAACTGGAACATCAACCTTTGTTCGTCTCATACATGGTCTTCCTTGGGTAACCTTTACGGTTGTGCAGTAGTACACCTCGATTCTGTTTGAATGATTGTCTCTTGTGTAATTCAGGTTATCTGCATGTGACAGTCAAATTCTTGTGTCATGTAACACTGGTTTTGTTCAACCATTTGACATACCCTTTGGTAAAGATGCGTTACAATGTAGAAACAAGAATGCTCTCAAATACCAACTGAGTGGTTACTAGTGTTGTATCATTATGAACCTTTTTTACCAGTCCAGCAGATCTTTGACAGATGCTGTCTGGCTTGCCTCAGTGCTACTGCCTGCAGAGACCATACTTCTGTAAACTGATCTGGGAACTTGAGAACACTTGTTGCGTTCGTCCATCAGCAGTGGTGGCAGTGCTCTGGTTAGAACAGACGGGAGGAATCCTAAACGACACGCTGTTCCCTATTAATGCACTGTACATGGAACAGGGTCCGTTTTGAGACGCTGAGGATGATCTCCAACAGGGAGGGGTACGCGTTGCCACTGACCGGGAACGTCCGTCGCCGTTTCCTATGGCAGATCCACTCCGATCTCTAACTGCTATGTCAACAGCCCGCCCCGACGCCCTCGGTTCGTCATCTGACCGTGCTGTACACACACGGATGTAGGCACGTACGCGCGTAGACACACAAACAGGTGGACGCAGGCGCGCGAGCAAACACGCTCAGAGCGGGTTCAGGGCTTTCTCCTCTGGCCTGTTGGGATGTCTTTAGCGTCTGGTGGATTTACTGCGGAGAGGAAAGAGCGGGAGGGAGGGGGGCGTAGGTTGGGTGACGGCCGGCCAGGCAGTTTCTAAATGGGAGGCGTGCAGAGCCACTGTGATGAACGAGGCTTGGCAGGCAACCCTGGAGAGACAGGCACATTCTTTTCAGACAGCATTCGCTCTGGCCAGACAGTTGTTAACGTATAGCCCACCTGAGACCCGTGATCATAAATTAAAAAACATTTACGAGGGCTATCTATCATGCTTTCAAACAGAAGCCCCCCCCCCTGCTCTTTACTTCCTTCTATGCCCCTCTCTCTCTGTCTCTCTTATTCCCTCTCTCTGTCTCTCTTATTCCCTCCCTCTCTGTCTCCAAAGAATAGCAGGCCAGTATTTTAGCCTCAAAATTTGCAGACACAGATATACCCCAGATAAAGTAATTTGTAAGCTTTCAACAGAGGGATAATATTTCTGTTAAAAAAACAGCAGCATAGCACACCAAGACAAGGATTCAAAATAACTTATTCTGGATTAATACCTTATTTTTATTTTGTCATCCAGATTCCTTCCCAGAACCAGTTCTTTTCTTGTCTTTATATTCTTTCAAAAACACGTAGAGTTCTTAAAAAAAATAAAATAAATACACTCTTGGGAGGATACAAGCATTTATCTGCCACCTGGATGACAAAAATGAACCACCACTTGAGTAAATAAAAGGGAGAATTCCAGTAAAGGATAAATCATATCCTGTGAAATCAACTGCAATGGCATCTCATTCCCACTAAAAGTCTCTCAGTGATTCTTGTTTGGTGACTTTGCCAGCAGCACAGAGACAAACCTTTTAACAGAATCTGGCTCAACACAGATACTAGATCTACAGAATATTATTATGACCAGTTTACTTCTAGGGTACAAACTATAGCACCCTGCCACTGACTCTACTTTGTTCAGAAGTAGTGCCAGGAATCAGAGACTGACGAGAACAGTTCTCCCATCTCTGGTTCCCCTCCCAGCCATGTGTCAGAAATCCATTGGCCTGGGGTGCATTAACAAGAAACTTTTGGGTCAAGTTATCTAGTTCCCCACCCCTCTCCCGGGCCCTGTTTACATCCCAAATTGCTCAAATGGAGCACATTTTAACACGGGATATGGTACCGCTTCGGGATTCAGTTCCTGAGGGCCGTGTGTCCCAAATCGGACCCTAATCCCTGCCAAGTTCCACGGGCTCCCATCAAAGGCAGTGTGCTTTGTACAGAATAGTGTGTCTCTGGGCCCATGGGGCCTGTCTCAGGGCTGTCTGAGAGCTGACAGGTAGGCAGCTGGCTCTGCTGGCGGGTGGAAGGAAGCAGACACAGGCTGTGGTACCGCACCAGGCAGCCAGGCCACTCCCCCAGTCCTGGAGACCCACTAATGAGCCCTGGAATATCGTCCTGTCAGCTTGTCAGGTCCCGAATGGAACCCTATTCGCTATGCAGTGCACTTTTTTGACAGGAGCCACTTACGATGGAATAGGGTGCCAATTGGGCCTTGGCCTACTGCCACTTGCGCGGGGAATCTTGGTTAGGGGAATGCAGGGGGCAGACAGCTGCACCAGAAAGTGTTTCAAGGGAGATTACTTTTGCTATTTTTCAAAAGCTTGTCAGTGACGGTCTATGGTTTTATCTGGAAAGTAGTTTTGATGTGAATTCCTCTGTAGTGGCGCCACCTGCTGTTCAGTGCTGGCTAATGCGTCATAAAGAACAATGTTTCTGTTAGATATGTTAAGTTGTTTCCATTTAGCAAAAGCTGTTTCCCAACTCTTAATGACTTAAAGGTTAGTACATACCTTCAAAATAGCTTGGTGGGACTTAAGATAGTATGCTATGAAAATGTAAGCACTCACTACTCTAAGCCAATCTGGATAACAGTGTGTGGTAAATGACGTAAATGTAAATGGCAACCGTGCCTTCGATTGACAGGTTTTCCCCATCAAGAACAGCTCCATATTGTCAAGGTTGAGCATCAGGGGGTGGGCCATTGTCTGAGTACAAGTATCAGCCAGGCATACAGAAATATGTGATGTCACATCATTTCTTAATGGAAAAGAAAATTACATGAAAATCTAATATAAACATATTGTGTTGTTTACTTTTGATTGCTTGACCATTTGTCTGCCAATGTAAGCCTGTGACCTTTTCCTCTAATCAGATATCTGATACAATATCCCACAGAGCAATTTACTTACATGGACACAATAAAAATTGACAGAATAATATTTCCACTATGTGAAGGTTGAAAATATAATTTCTCTGTGTTTTGGAAAATGTGAACAGGTGAAAGTCTTACTTTTAAATTATTTTGCAGAGGCTCTAATCCAGCGTATTTACAATAGTGGGTTCATACATTTTCATACTTTTTTCCATCCTGGTCTCCCGTGGGAATCGAACCCAGCTGCTACCTCTGGTTCACGTGTACTGCCGCAGCGTGGTTCCTCAACCCCACTGATCTTTCTGCAAATAAATCTATTGTTCAACTTTCCCCACTGTCTGTCTCTTTCTAATAAAGCATAAACAGCCTAGAAATATACAGTACCCTGCATAAGTACTGGGACAGCAAATCATTGTCTTCTACTACTAATACTTTTGGGCATGTCACTGGAGATAGACACACTGCCAACCACTAAAAGGTTGCAGAGATCATCATGGACCTCAGCCCCTGTTGCCATGGGCTGTTGGCACCACTACAGTTTAGCAGATAAAGACGACATCATAATAAAACCAGATACACTGTGGCCATGCCTCTATGTAAATGGATGTCTGGGATGTCATATGAGATATCTGATTAGAGGAAAAGGTCACAGACTTATACTGGCAGACAAATGGACAGTCAAAAGCAAACACTAAAAGATGATTTATCTTTGGTTTATTTGACCCTTAGGCAGCTGAATCATCTGGGCCCGGTTGTTCCAAAAGTGTTATCTGGATCAGAATGTGCCAGATCTGGAAATCCCATGTTTTGCGATCCAGGCTTAGGTAATCCATCTTACATTTGTGTTGGTTTCTCAAAGCAACATTGGATTGGATCACCCTGATCCAGATACAAACTTTCTAAGATGACCAAATCCGGATTACCAGTGCTCTAAATGGGACTACATATCTCAATGTAGGCTGCTAGCTATGTAAAGAACTACCAATAAGTTAGAATAGCCAGTGTGGTGTCACTTTAACAGTTTTCATTAGAAGAGACAGAAAACACCTCAGTTATACAATACAAACATCCCCTTCCATTTTCAATTTATTTTAAACAGTCAGGCCCCTCATTTGACCCATAACAAATACATTAAAAAAATATATATAGGTTAATATAGGTTAATTATATATAAAGGTTAATTTTTATATATATATATATATATATATATATATATATATAAAAACATTGTTCCAAAGTTAACACAAATTACAGTCAGACTGGACAAGCCATTTATGATCAATACAAACCAAATTTGGTGTTATTGCTCTCACACTCCCTCATACTGGTCACTGGAAGTTCAACATGGCACCTCAGGGCAAAGAACTCTCTGAGAATCTGAAAAAAAGAATTGTTGGTCTACATAAAGATGGCCTATGCTATAAGAAGATTGCCAAGACCCTGAAACTGAGCTGCAGCACGGTGGCCAAGACCATACAGCGGTTTAACAAGACAGGTTCCAGTCTGAACAGGCCTCGCCATGGTCGACCAAAGAGTTTGAGTGCACGTGCTCAGCGTCATATCCAGAGGTTGTCTTTGGGGAATAGACATATGAGTGGTGCCAGCATTACTGCAGAGGTTGAAGGGGTGGGGGGTCAGCTTGTCAGTGCTCAGACCATACACCGCACACTGCATCAAATTGGTCTGCATGGCTGTCGTCCCAGAAGGAAGTTTCTTCTAAAGATGATGCACAAGAAAGCCTGCAAACAGTTTGCTGAAGACAAGCAGACTAATGACATGGATAACTGGAACCATGTCCTGTGGTCTGATGAGACCAAGATAAACGTATTGTGTTCAGATGTTGTCAAGCGTGTGTGGCGGCAACCAGGTGAGGAGTACTAAGACAAGTGTGTCTTGCCTACAGTCAAGCATGGTGGTGGGAGGGTCATGCTCTGGGGCTGCATGAGTGCTGCCGGCACTGGGGAGCTACAGGTCATTGAGGGAACCATGAATGACAACATGTACTGTGACATACTGCTAAAGAAGCTGAGGGTAAAGGTGATGGACTGGCCAAGCACGTCTCCAGACCTAAACCCTATTGAGCATCTTTGGGGCATCCTCAAATGGAAGGTGGAGGAGCGCAAGGTCTCTAACATCCACCAGCTCAGTGATGTCGTCATGGAGGAGTGGAAGAGGACTCCAGTGGCAACCTGTGAAGCTCTGGTGAACTCCATGCCCAAGAGTGTTAAGGGAGTGCTGGAAAATAATGGTGGCCACAGAAAATATTGACACTTTGGGCCCGATTTGTACATTTTCACTTAGGGGTGTACTCACTTTTGTTGCCAGTGGTTTAGACATTAATGGCTGTGTGTTGTGTTATTTTGAGGGGACAACAAATTTACACTGTTATACAAGCTGTACACTCACTACTTTACATTGAAGCAAAGTGTCATTTCTTCAGTTTTGTCACATGAAAAGAATATAATCCAATATTTACACAAATGTGAGGGGTGTACTCACTTTTGTGAGATACTGTATATAATACTCACAAATACATTGTGGACATTTTCAAACAAAATAATATATTTAATTTTAACTATAATTTATCACATTATATTCCTTACTATAGGTCACCTCTTAAATGAGAAACTAAAAGGGCAGAGGAACAAATCACTCTTACCTAATTACAGCAAACCAAAGCTAGACCCAATAGTCGCCTCCTAAAAGCAGGGATTCAAAAAGCTAGTATCTCCACAAATGAAGAACTCTGAACGTTCCTTATTCCGTTAACTATTTAGCCTTTTTATGATTTAAAATGTGTTCAAAATATCCACAATTTATCCACAATTTAATTTATCTGAATAATGTATATTTGTTTGTTTTTATTTATTTGTTGGAAATCAGATGAGGGATCTGACTGTTTAAAGGAAACTGAAAATGCAAGGGGATGATTGTACTCTTTTATTGTGCTGTTTTCTGTGTCTTCAAATATAAACACTTGAAGTGACCTCACGCTGGCTATTATACCTGTGGTTCTTTACATAGTTAATACCCTACATTGAGATATGTAGTCCCCTTTAGAGCACTGGTAATCCAGGTTTTGTCATCTTGAAATGTTTGTATCTGGATCAGGGTGATCCAATCCAATGTTGCTTGGATAAACCGGCACGAAAATAAAATGGATTACCTAATCCTGGATAGCAAAAGATGGGATTTCCAAATATGGTGGCGCCACATGAAAAAAGGCTTCTAAACCCATGGCAATAGGCTCTGTGCACAAGTGTATGGACGAACTTCCGCTTTAGCCAGATGTTGGCATATCATTTTCTGGTTTACTTAAGGCGATTTATTTTACTACTGTAACCTCATTTCACAACGAAACTGAAAAATAACAACTGGCATAAGAAGTAAACATCTGGTCCTATATGGTATTAATTGCGCTTAAACCTGCGTTACGTGGAAGTATATAAAAAATTGCCTTTTCTGACTATTTCTAGTCTAGCGTTTGAAGTCATTGAATTGCGCAAGCCATATTTTATTAAAAAGAGGACATTCTCCTGATTAAAATGATGCCCCACTTGTACCTTGAAACTTAAATGAGTCACATACATAATTTTTTTCTTTTCTTCGTACAACAGCACCACTCATCTTGTTGTGAGTTTAGGTGTTTATTAATGCGGATGAGTATTAGTAAGTAAACCGGAAACTGCAATGCAGACTTCTAGACAAAAGCGGAAGTTCGTCACTACGCTGGTGCACAGAGCCTATAGGACCGTTTAACCGCCTAAACTTTGATTTGTACCTGAGAGCCCTTGTGCACACACACAAACCCACTAACACACTCACTCACACCAATTCCCACATACTTTCCTTGCCCACTTTCTGGACACTGGTCAGTGTACACATATACATTTTTAGTATTTTAAAATTAATTAGTACATTTGCTATTGTACATAATCACACTTTTTCTTTCTTGTTTTATACTAGATGTACTTTATTGAACATACCATAACACAGTCAATTCGCTACACCAGCATAAAAACCCTATAATGTTCACTTTTTCTTTCTTGTTTTATACTAGATGTACTTTATTGAACATACCATAACACAGTCAATTCGCTACACCAGCATAAAAACCCTATAATGTTTATTTAACCAATAAAAGAGGGAAACTTGGAAATGGGAAACCTTGCAAATGAGCATTTATAGTTTCTTACTCAACCAGCAGAGGGCACTGCAATACTAGCAGAAAATGTTCACTCCATTTAAAAGCCAGGTAGAATTGACACATTACTTTTATAAGGGTGCAATTCTTGTTTTTCCATCTGGTAATGACTAAAACACATCAAAACTCCCTACCCTTTTCACACCATGTCCCGGGCATAATCATGCTTCTCTACAACACGTTCTAAAGCTTCATAACGACATCCACACAGCGTCAATGTACCAGAGAAAATGTACCTCTTTAAAAATCTCATTTGATTCTGTGGGGGTGGCCAAAACGGCACCCTAAGCCCTAAATAAGGAACTACTTTCGAACCGGACTCATAGAGCTATGGTCTAAAGTAGTGAATTGCATCAGGAACAGGGAGCCATTTGGCATGCAGGCAAAATGATTTGTTAACCACACCGAGAACAGTGTTAGAATAAATGACTGCATCCAGAGAGAGAGAGAGAGAGACAGAATATCACACTCAATTCAATCCTGCTGAAACCCTCACATCTAAACGCAAAAGCGTTTTACAACTTCATAAAATGGTAATCTAAGTAATGGAAATATTTAACTAACACCATGGTTTCCACTGGCTCCTGGTTTAAAATAGCTTAATAGTGGCGCTAACAGCAATGAGGCAGTCTGGTTCAGTAGGTTTTAAGTGTTAATCTCTCAATTACAGGCTTGATCCAAAATGACACTTTATTCCCTATGTAGTGCACTACTTTGGACCAGAGACCATAGGGGAATAGGGTGCAACTTGCTATACAGACTCCTTTGACTATTAAGGTTGTTATTGGACTGGGAAAAGGTATTCTGATAGGACCACACATTAAATGGAACATTTTATTTCACAGAGACTTTTGGATTAGTATTCTGCCTTGGATTATTTTCAAACGTTCAAAACGAAATGGATTTCTCATGTAATGTTTTTCTAATGGACCTCTTATTAGTTCTCATCAAGCAGCTCATTTTGAACTCCCGTACTGTGCAATTTAATTGCTTATGTCTGGGAGGTGTGAGGTCTGATATAATCCTTCTCGGTACTTAGAACTTACTCTTTTACTCACTCATGTACATGTGTAATAGGTAGTCAATCACATTGGGATCATTTATATGACTCAGGTCATGAAAAAATTATCTGTGGTTAAGAATGTCATAAACTCTGCAAACAAGGAGTGTCTGACATTAAATGTAAGTATCAATTTGATGGTGCTTGAGGATGACATGATGACCAGACATATTATAGGCGCTTCAAACCTACAGACGAAGGCCACGGAGGAGACTGACGGACATTTTACAGTAAACGTAACCTTTCTGTTGACACATGACCTGGCGGTGGTAAATGTCCTCTCAAACCAATGGCCATGCTTGCAGCGAAGGCCTTTTCAACCTGTTCTTCTACACCGCGCCTCTAAGCTGTTTCCAGCTCTTGAGACGTGTAAAAGCTTAACAATTGTGTAAAAGTAACAGCAGCCATCCGTTATGACAGATGGCCGTAGCTTACAACACTGTTGGCCAAACAGAAACGCATTGCGGGGGGATGTTTGAGTAAGGGAGGAGGTCCATCACTCATCCAAATCCCTGACGATAGCATCACGCCGAAACGCGTTGGTTTCAATAATAGTACGAAAACGTCTTTTGTTCCTCCGAGTGCAGTTTAATACATCTTCATCACTCATCTAGTCAGAAGAGGTTCACGGACGGTGTAGACGTGTGCTTGGCTTTGACGTCTCTTTTTCAACGCAGCCCTACCGCGAACTGATCTCCCTGGGCTGAGGTTTTCTTTTTTAATTAACATTTGTATTGTGTGCCAAAGAACTGACTGGAAGCTCAGAACTGGGCATGGTCCTCGGACGATTTCAATTGAGACACGGAGAACAATTGCGTAAAGATCCACGCGGATCCCCAGGCGGTTACAGTAATGTCCCTGATCCTGCCCCGTCTGAAGACGGAGCGTACGCCCTGTCTCCTATGTGACACACTCATTTTGACAGGTACCCTATTTGGCCAAGGTTAAAAGTAGTGCACTGCACTGGGGATATTGCACAATTTGGGAGTCGCGCCACAAACGTTGCAGGGCGTTTCCACGTACTATTACTGTACCAGACGGTGCGCTACTTGCATACAAACATGAAACACATTCCTTGTGTCACATGCAGCAGCATGCTGTATTCCTGTCAGAAGGAGGAATATTGCGTAATTGCCAGAGAGATGAATAGGTTTGGGCTGGGTGCCATTACTCTGCTGGACCTGTGTTTGTGTTGTATTGTGGGAACAGACGGTGAGAACATGCCCTTATGACTCACACACTGTCTAACTTCATAGTTGCCCGCGTTACACCTCCTTTGGGACGCGTTCCAAAGCCCCACCCCTAATTCAAACGCAGACTTTCTTATTAGCTTGGGTCCTTCTCAACAATATTCGACGACCAGGTCATGACCTGAGACTGTTTTACCCCCAACATACATTAGCTGTTTCTAAATGTCTGCAGACTCCACCCATCCTTTTCCCTTATAGAAACCCATTAGAGGAGAAGAAAAAAGGGGAGGGAACTCTGGCTTTCTCGTCCAATAGTTTTTTTTGCAAAGGACTTGGCACGAGGACACAGGGACTGTGCAATTGAGATAAGACCACCGATAATTAGGAGAGTTTTTCCAAGGCAGGTTACTTAGTAAGTGAAAACGTCACAGGCTTTAAAGGCATCGCACGGACTACCATGACGGCAACATTCGTTTTGTGTGGACAAGCTCGTTTATGGTTGGCGGTGCCATTAACAACCTCCATTAATAACATGCAGCTGGGATTGTCTCAATCATAATTGTGCTATCAATCACGCTTTTCCAGACACCAACATACATTAGAACATGCCTAGGAATTCACAGGGGGATGCTTGGCCAAGGAATTATCACAGATAACGTTTAATTATGCTAATTCAATTGAAATCATTTGGAATGAAATTACAGAATGCAACAGCCTAATGAAAATGTGTACTTTGAAAGTGAATTATTGTGACTACGGTGACATGGCGAAGGTAAGTAGAGTTATCATCAGCCGTAAAAACAGACTTGAAAGGAATGGCTTCATGGAGGATGGAAACTGAAGGGGTGAAGAATGTCTACATTAAGGTTTGAGTCTAAAACGGCGACCCACGGTGGTCAAAGAAATCAAAAGCAGTGAACTAGGGAAAAGGGTGCCATATAGGTGCAACCTACCGCAGAATGTCAGCTGCATCATGTTGGCCCACATGGCTGAATGGGACCGCAACTCCCAGAGTGCCTCGCTTTGGAGCTTCTCCAGGCAGGTGTTACAATTGGTGAAGAGCCAGAGCCCTAGAACACTGTGACCTTAAAAGGGGTCAGTTGTCTGACTCTGAGGGATAGGGCAGCAACACAGCTTGTAGGAGGGCCAGAGGTCATCCTGGGCGCAGCTAGAAGGTCAGGGGGAATGTATACCAAGTGTCTTAAAGTAGGCGCACTGTCCAGTCATTACAAACGAATGATCCTCTCTTTCCAGTGATAAAGCATAAAATGTGCCCAAAATATATCTCAGGGAAAAATAAATTGCAGATGCATTGCCCACAACCCCTCCCTCCTCGCTTGATCTCTTTGTTCAGTAACCGGTGGGTTAAATTTCAGACAGGCCATTTCTCACTGTCAGTAATGCACATCAGGGCCTGTAAAAGAGAGTGCTGTGGATAGTGCTGCAGGGTAATGTAATCTGGTTAGTTTTAATGCCTTCATATGATAGTCAATTTGATTAAAAGTTGCCCCTTTAGATGTTTGAAATGACACCCTGTCGGTTCAGGCCACGGAGGGCACTCTGCAGTACCTTCTGAGAGAAGGAGAGAGAGAAAAGGAGAACTAGAGAGGAGAGAGAAGGAGAAAAGCGAATGGGAGAAAAGAGAAAATAGGGAGGAGAGAGAGAAGAGCCTGCATCCAAAATGCCCCTGTGTTGCCTTAATAGTGCCCTTTTAATAGTGCAGTGTTCTACGTGAGGGTCCTGCTGTACTCAGTCCGCTATGTGGGTAATAGGGAGCCGTTTGGGAGTCGGCCGCAGAGAGAGTGCTGCTGGTTGTAATCCAGCGTGATCTCATTAGAACCGACGAGGTTGCCGAGTTTTTACTGAAATGTGCCTCTAGACACGGCCACAGAAATGTACCGCGCATTTCAGGAGACGCCGTGTCTGTCTGGCCCCTTACACGGCGTGGCGATACATTGCCCGGACCAACAATCGTTGGAAAACAATTGTTTTGGCAACGTTAAAAAAAAAGGGGCCTGTGATTCTGTGAAAAAGATTTTTTTTCACGAGTGGGGGGGTGGGGGGGGGGGGTAACCGTTTTACAGTTGTTCAGACGCCTGTTGCAAGAGGGACAGGGACCGAGCAAGAGAGTGCAAGCGGGAGACATAACCCTTGGAGCATCCAGAAGACCCGGAAAAAAATTCCAATTCCAATTGAGGTGAGAGAATCAATCTGGTCCTTATGTTCTGGGGGCTAACCGTCTGATTGCCACCTGCGTTCTTAGCCTGACCAAGGAAAATGGAAGGAGGTGGCTGCCTTATCCCTAGGTGTGCGCTCGAGTTCTTCAAAGAGAAAAAACACTTTCTTAAATTCAGAGTCTGGAGACAGGCCCTAATGCCAACTGGCCTCCCGGAAACATCCCGCTGAGTCTGTACGACTTGTGTTTGTCATAGCTTCCGCGGGCACACCGGCTTTTTTCGGGGGGTGAATTATGAAAATATGAAGCACTCAATTCTTGGAGTCCTGTATTTCAGTGAAGTGTTTCAGGGACACTTCTGCGATACAATATGTTTTGAGGGCCTCAGAGTGGCAGTGGAATTTGTCTTCTGTTCATTTTCTTTACTCCTTGATCATCATCAGTCAGTCCCTGGCTTTGATGGTTTCGCTATCTCCACAGATACATTGTCTTCTTCTGCAGGGTGTCTCTCGAACTCTCTCTGGAACTGACGCCAGTCTTATTTCAATCCAGTCTTTGTGCAGAGTGGGAAGGCATGAAGTAACAGTTTGATTCAGGAATCTATGGAACACTGAGAATATTTTTTTCAACTGAAATGAAAAATGCATCTATTCCAGAGGCAGAACTTGGACTTAACACCACATGCTGGCTGTGGTTTGTCTGATTTTGAATACTGCAGTTCTGGGCTCAGAAAAGGGGAATCAAAAGTGCTACATCAGCAAATGGGCTTTTAAGTCCCTTACAAACCAATATTTTAGTTTATTACAATCTATCAGGAGACTAAATACAACGCAACAAAACTATAGTTGGCTTCCCAAGCTGGCTAATGACTCACATTTATGTAAATTCAGTCTGTGTGTGTGTGTCTGTGTGTGTGTATGGCAGGTAAAAATGGACCATAGTGTGTGTGTGTGCGTGAGTGTGTGTGCTCGCGTGTGCGTCCGTCCGTGCGCATGCATTACGTTTGTGTGTATTTTCTTTTTTGTCCACCAATTTCTTTTTCCACTTCCACATTTTTTATCTTAATTCAGCAGCATACTGTACATAACAAGGCAGAAAAGCTAATGTTTTTTTGTCATTGCTATTCAAAGATTTCCAAAAACCATGATTATGTCATACCATTCTTTGGACTTCATCAGTAAATCTTTGAAAATGATTTCAAGAAATGTAGAAAAGAAGACTACAAAGAAGAAGAATGGAGTGCTTGGAAATTAATTAAATTCATTAATATTGAAATAGTGATAGTTAGGCACAGCTTATTCTGTGTAGAGAATGATTCATATGAATTATATAAGAATATACAATACCATAAGGGCAAAATACTAGAGTTGCCACACTCTTGGAATTAAAGTTTCCATCATAGCTCTTTGATTGTCCTTGGCTGTGATAGGTAACAACTTGGCATTGTTGGTAACGTTATCCAAAGATTAGATTAGATTCAACTTTATTGTCATTGAACAAGTACAAGTACAGTACAACAAAATGCAGTTAGTATCTAACCTGAAATGCAAATACAAGAGGGCAGGAATATAATGTAAGTATAATGTATGTTACAGATGTGACATACAGATGTGCAATGTATAGATGCGCAATGAAGGCAAATGCAGTACAAATGTCAATTCCAAATGTGCAATCGAGGGAAACTGTAGCATGTGCAACAGAAATGCAGGATAGCAGCAATGAGGTTCCTGGGTTAGACAAGTACAAGCAACAACTGAAAAACGTCCTTATAAAACTTTAAAAAGCAGTGTCAGAGTCCAGTAGTAGTGCAAAGGGAGTAGTGCAACAAGGTCCCTGAGAGGCAGAGAGACCCATGGTTAGTGATGGGTCACAGAGTTCAGCAGGGTAACAGTAGATGGAAAGAAAGGTGTTTGCGTTTAGCAGTATTGTCATGTACATTGTCTTCAGATTTCATTGTGTTTTGTCATTATTGTCTTTTTAGCAAAAATAAAATATACACTGAATAAAAAAAGACAATATTTCACAAAGTTATTTATATGACTCCAAACCATCCATAATTAAACAGAGTAATCTATAAAGAACCAATGGCAGTATGTACCTAGAATGTAAAGTGTTGCCAAAATGGTGTGTGGAAAAAAGCCCCCCCTCTGTTTCTCACAGATAATTTATTTGAATTTTTCCAAACAATCATCCAATTAAACCTGAAAGTGTGGGGTATTCAATAGTCTTTTAGTGCAAATGTGCATGCATTCACAATGGAAAAACACAAGGAACACTACAGATAATGTGTAGTTCATTGGAAAGTAGCTTACAGACACTGGATACATATCGGTGGCACCCTTTTCCTTATCTAGTGGGTTATGATTTGGAACATTACCACTGATAATGACCTCCACTGTATTAAACCTCCAAAAATAGCTTAGATCAATGGAATCAGGAACTATCTTCTCTACTGGGTCAGTCGGCAACTGAACACAACCATGATACAGAGAGGCAGATGGATATTTTGGTGATTTGCAGGGGTAAATATAGACTCCCTGTAACAGGAACTTAATGTCTGTCAGAGGCGCAGCAGGCCTGCCCGAGAAACAGAGCATGCGTTTAGAAAGAGAATTCAGTGTTTCAATTGAAAGATTGTCTTCCACACGCCAGTGAACTGCCCCGCAGTTTACTGTGCAACATTTCCACTGAAAGGTCTTCATCAGGGTACCATAGCTGGGCTCCGTATACAGCATGTTGGATGACTACATAAGTCTAGTTCCTACATCAAGTTGCATTAGCGTGGACTGGTACTAGGATATATGTTTTATACGTTCCCACATGGCTAATGGATTAGCATGGACTTAAGAAACTAAACTCATAATGGGTTCATTTTACTCTCTGATATGGAGGTGCAGTATCTTCATTTAGCAACATCTAGTAAATATCGCTGTTCTCTCAGTCTCTCAACCAATCAATTTTAAGCACTGGAAATTGAGATACAGAGCAATCTGAGCCCCAGCACATTGAAATGAATCAGACATTAATATACACATTCTACACAATATGCATTTCAATGCAGTTGAAACATGGCTAAGAATCTTTTCAGAGCGAAACGGAGATGCATGACTGGCCCAGACTAAGCTTTGTCTTTGAATGCCAAATCACGCAGTGGGACAACAACACTCTCTCTAGCCCAGAGGCACATCAAGGGCTAATCTTCCAATTAACTATTTAATGTGCTCATTAAAACAGTAAAGCAAAATGGCTCAAAATAACTATTCGATATCTCTCGGAGCCCCTTCCTCCTCTCCAAGTCATCTCGAGAGGAATGGACAACAGAAAATGCAATTAGGCAGTCTTTGAATTAATTCTGTTTACTTTCAACATCAACAGTGTACAGTTTCGGGTTAGTAGAATTGCAATAGTTTTATTTTGGTTTTACGTGAATCATTTAGCTCCTGTGGTGCTCCATATTATACTTGGAGTGGTTTATTGAACTTTACCGAAAAATAAATGAAATGGCACTCGCTTGACTTAACATGCAGAAGCATTCAGAAGGCTATGCAGGAAAAAAAACACACACCACATGTAAAATGTGATAATTTTCCAAAGGGTTTCGGTTGCTATTTTGATTGTTAATCTATTTTCAGATTGTTGAACTGAACGGGTGAGAACAATTGCAAGAAATCTGATTTGTATATTTTTTTGCTAGCCGCCTTTTAACGCTCTCATGAGCAGGCTGGAGTGCTGGGCGTATATAACAGCTCATATTATGTCTCAAATGTATATTTCAACAACAATATGGGGAGACAAAACAACGGCAAGGTACTTTAGGGGCTGTTGTTTTTCTCTCCTGATCTTCAGGATCTATGAGATCTTTAATCCAATTAAATGACCATCAGGCCATTTGTCTCTGTTCATTACTGTGACATTCGGGAAGACATATAAAACGCTGCATTAAATTTGATTGCCGGGAACCTCCCAAACCAGGCTTTAGTCTACTGGATTTTAACCATTTTAACCATCTTTTGTCAATGTCTAATCCAATCACATTGCTGCATAAATGGAAGGACAATGCCATTTTCGGCATTTATCAAATATTGCTTTATGATTTAATCATGTTATTCCTGAACATAAGTCTGGCAATATCTGCAGTGAATACATATTACTTTTATCAAGTTGATGATGTGTTTTAAGTGGTTTTTAGACCTATATCTTCCCATATGTATCTATAAAAACATGCCTATTATCACAATCTTATAAAATACAAAAGCAATTGGAATTGAGATCAAGGTAAAAAGCCCAAAAGAGAATGGACAGAATGAAAGTAAAGAAAATACAATAAAAAAGCTAAGGAAAACAAACAAAACGTGTTCTGCCTGTTTAATTTAAAGGCTCATGGTCCTGACCTTGCCTCAGGCTTTATGGTCAGAGGTCAGGAATCAGGCACGGTCATAAGAACAAGGCACATAAGGATGGACCCTGCAGGCTTTAGGAAACAGGTGAGAGAAGACATTAAAGGTAAGTCGTCACACTTCATTCCTACTCACCTAAAGCAAGTTTTTAGATCATATTGACAGCAGTATTCCCAGTTACAGAACATTAATCTCAAAATTCCATCAAAATGTATGTCTTCTTCACAAAAGACTGCTTTTTCTCTTTCGAACAGAACTAATAGGGACGCAACACTGTGCTAATTTTTATCCGGGCCTGTAATGTCTTTTTAAACAAGCCTTGTGTGTTTCTATCCGTGAATGCTGTCTTTTTGCCTAATTCTAGTACATTCCTTGTGTTAAAACAGCTGTCAGCACAAACAAAGTTACTTGAATTACATATCTGTGAGTTAATTGACAAGAGAAGAGTCCTGGGCCTTTTTGGCATTCCAAGGACACCTTGGAAGTGGTGAAACCGCCACAGGCACTTGCAGAGAACAGCGCTGTGGGTCACATTCTACTGCCTTAGCTGAGCTCAGCGTAACTGTTATGCTGAGGTTTGGGAGAAACGGATGCAAAGTAAAAACTGAAACCAATCCTTTAAGAGAAACAAATATTGGAATCAGTTTACAGAAGAACAAGTAATGATGTATTGGATTCCTATTCAGTTCAGAAGGGATGATGTTCTATACCTGGTGGTTTCAATGATCATTTTCCTATTTCAGTTTGGATTTGTTTGGGGTCTACATGGCTATATGTCTATTATTTCGAATATGCTACGATACAAAAAAACTTGTTTATTACACCCCACTCAGTGCATATAGAGCCTAATCCCTGGCCATATGGAATATACATGTTTGAAGTAATAGCATTTAATTTGATCCAACTTTTTCCTGATGCAACTTTGTCCTGATCCAACACAGGTCTAAAGCATGGATCATGATCAGACTTGTGCACTTTAACACACCAGTACGGAAATTGGGTAGTGCAAGAAGCGATTGTGCTTTTAGACATGTAACAAGTAATCGTAACATACTTTGCTTAGAAATTAACCTAATGACAATTAGCTAACGTTCACGTGATAATACTAAACACACCGCTTCTACACCTTAGTTAGAACTTAAATCCATGCTTTTTCTCATGCCCAAAACCGTCTGTAACCAAAGAGGTGCTCTGTGCCTTATTTCGAGGTTGTGATGGTTATTGATGAGTGAAACAGAGTTCACCGGCTGTTGACATTCCTCACAAAGGTGCATGCGTAATGGATAAGGTACAATACAAAATCAGCAGAGGAGATTGTGCAGAAGGCTGACAAAGAAGCACAGAGGTGCTGAATGAATGGGCCACTTAAAGCTGACCTTGTCTGACAAGTAGTCCTGGAGTGGGCCTGTCTGATGAAGAGACATGACCGAGCCATAGGGAAACACAGCTGGGGACGAGCTGCCGAGGTTCTGCAGCACCACGTGGAGCCAGATATCTGGATGTAACCTCCTCATAACAGGAAATAGTCTTAAATATCCCTCGCCCCCACTTCCCATATGTATCCCAGCACCTTAAACAGTTTACTGTTGTGTAAGAGATCGTGTGCAATGTAGCCCTCGCTCCCTTTCTATCCCCCCCTCTCCCTCTCTTTTTTCTCCCACACTCTCTTTCCCCCTCCCTGTCTTTCTCTATCCCTCTATCTCCTCCTCTGTTTCTCAGCATGGAATGATTGTAGAAGCTGGGGTTGTTCTCAGCCACCAAATGGATAAGTGAGGCGAGGAGTGTTCCTTTGCTTGCAGTGAGAAGGAACAGCTGGTCGGGATTGCGCTTCGGCTTCAGGAGCGCTCGCTGGCCTACGCACCGCCACATAAATCATCTCAACAGTCGGGCTGATCACACCCTACTTTCCCCCGGCGCTCAGTTGACCCAGGTGGGTTGGGCGTCAATCTCTAGCTGTGGAGTCTTAACAGATGGACGCAGAGGTTTTAGTCATAAAAGACCTCTGAGCCCCCATTTCCCCTAACTTCTCCTCCTCCCTGTCTCCTGCCTGTCTCCTCGTTATCTCCTCATCCTGATTAAGGCAGAACATATGCAGCCAGCCAGAAACACTCCAGCGAGGTTATCTCTAAGGGGGGAATTGGGATATCAATGCCCGCTCAAATAGACTGCTGGACCCCTAAACATTTTGTATTTCTTTTATAACACCTTAATTTAACAGGGTAAGGCGATTCCGCAGAGTAAAACAATTCTCATTTACGATGTCGACCTGGTCAAAAACACGACAATTGCAAGCACTCAGTTACGTTAGTATGATAAAAACAAACTAAGGCAATCAAACCTATGTACCGTGGAGTAAGCAAGACGTCAATACATTGAACCATATGACACCTAACTGTAGATGGAAAAGGTGCGTAGGTGATCATCATATGGGAGTATGCTTATTATTACAGTAAGGTGTTGCTCTCATATGAGGTGATATGAATACAGTTGGTGAAGTTATTAGGTAGCAGCTCAGACAGTTTGATTTTGAACAAATATGTGGTGATGACAGTGTCATGTTTTGGAGTCTGGCAGTTCATTCTAATCATTGGTAGCAGAGAACTAAAAATGATGACTTTACAAGTGTGACAAGTATGAGGTATTTGTCCAAGCATTAAAGCCGTCCATATCATATATTAACAGAAAGCAGTTGGTTTGTTTCCTCTGAAATTGTTAAATATATTCATGTAAAAACAATACTTAGTATGGATAGTTTAACTGACAACAGCGTTTATAATCACTTATTGTCACTGACGGATGCCAACCTTGTACGCTATATTTGTTAATGATGCTGTGCTCTTGTCACATTTCTGGAAGTGAAAAGAAAGTTCAAATTTTAACATAAATGACAGAGCATCATAAACATTTGACTACATGGAGTGAAGAGTTTTGGTTGCATTGCAGAGATTAGGGTTTTTGGTATCAATGATTTTATTGCATGTTTGGGAGATGCCTGTTAAGAGAATTCTGACAGTGTGCTGTCTTCAAGCCAGAGGGTGGCTACTTTAAAGAATGTAAAATTCTGTATAAAGAAGTACCCTTGAATAAGTAGGTGTGTCCAATTAGTGGGAAAGCACTCCACGCTGTACAACATACAGGCCTATCCATGATCATTTGGATTGACCCACATGGAAAACCTATGCCTGTCCTGATTCGTTCTGGAGCCAATCTTGCACTTCATCTGGCCCTGGGAGGGAGTGTTTCAGTGCTTTATGGCTGTTTATTTCCCCTTCTCCAGTTTCTCGCAGAACATTAACTGGCTTGTTCTGTTTGACTGACTGGTTCTTTCTGTCTGACTTGCTGACTGGTTGTGTGTGACTGGCTGGCTGACTGGTGCTCTGTCAAACTGACTGGCTGGTTCACTCTGACTGACTGGCTGTTGGAATGCATAGGAGCTGCTTCCCGCTCACTCTCCCCATCTGCACAACACACTGCGACTGTCCGCAATCGTTGTCTTTTCGCTGTCCTCCCAGTGCTACCGACAGTATCGGAGGTCAAGAAGAGCATGAAACGGTGAGCATAAAATGATCCCGGTAACCTTAGAGGGCTTCAGGACTGTGGGACTCACTCCCGTGGATCTCATTATAAGACACGGGCTTAGTTGCTCAGAGTAATGGTGTGGTGACTCAAGGGGCAACCAGCTCCAATGCATCTCTGAAGTGGGGGGTTTTAATAATCACATTCATTAACTTGGAAGGTCAATTTGTGCCCGGGTTGATTACATGCGGGTGAACAGATGAGAGGCCTTTTCATTTCACTGTAATGCTGGCACCGGAGCATTTATTGTCTGAGGTTAATGTGGGTTTGCATGCACATCACACACGTCATTGCACAGCTTTCAGGTGGAATAGGGATTGTGACAAGACCTTTGAGGAATGAGTGCTTGTGTGAGAGCATTGCTTCTGTACAGGGAGATTGGGCCGTTTACTCTGTCCCAAAGAGCACCCTATTCTCTTTATAGTGACTACTTTTAACCTGGGCCTGAAATATTCTATAATTATCTATCTATGTCATATGGGGTTCCAGTCAAAGGGAGTGTATATAGTGTAGGGAATGGGGTGCCATTTGGGACGCAGAAGTGTTCTTCATTGGGTTAATCGATCTGAGAGTGAGTCGAGCATAAGGGAGATTTGTAAATGGTCCAAATGGCATTCACAGGCCCCATTTCCTCTGTGATTAGATCTGAGCCTACACTGATCTACAGATGCTCTCATTAGTAGCATAGAGCTAGGACATTCTATATTTCTTTAACAACCGGAACAACTGACTCAATACAAGCAGCTCAAGACTTTTCTACAAACTGACCTGCCATCGATTGCTACATTGACCCTTATTCTATCAGTTGTATGACAGGAGCTGCTGTGGTGTCCTATCATATACAGTCCATACTATATACATCAATATTCACTTACATGTGAAATCATGAGTTTTAATAATTCAGTTTCATACAAAAAGTATATCTGCTCACTTTCTCAGATCGGGATGTAAATATCTCCCCAGAGACTAATCAGAGAAAGTATTTTATTATTTATATTTACTTGTTATATTTACTTGAAAGTGTTTACAAAATTTGAATATATTTACACTATTTGGAAATAATTGGAATGTATTTACAATTATTTTATATATAAAATAAATATTGTGAGAAGTGTTTGACAGATGGTTAGCATTAAAATTATTTTGGCATGTTTTTGCAAACAGATGTGAATATTCTTAGAAGTAATTGTAAAAATGTGAAATAGCTTAGTGGTATCTCATAGCTCATATAAGTTAATCCATTTTAGAAAATACATCGGTCATGTAACAAAGTGGAAAATGTGGAAAAAGTGAAGGGGTCTGAATACTTTCCCAATGCACTGTACAGCAAAAATATGATATTCAAAGACAAATATATTTGAACCCAGGTCTGCAATTTATTCAGTAGCATGATTAGTATAACCTGAGACAAGCTTTTCTAACCGAAGAGAGTGAACATTCCTGTCTTTCAGACCGTTTAAAGGCGCCTCAGTAGAGGACGTTTTCAAAGAAAGCGAAACAACAACACACAGTTGGAGACACAAACACAAGAACTCAGCCCAAATTACCCCTGAACTCCTGTTGAGTGTCATTGTGAATACTGTTCCTCTAAACACCACTTAGTAATCTCCAGTCATTCAACAAATTCATAAGACAGAACACAGGCCTAAGTGGTCTAGTTACGTAATGTGCGTGTGCATTGTCCTTTTCAACTGTTAGTATCAGCTCTGTTGTTGTCATCTCTGCTCATGTAAAGAGTGTCATGTCAAATTATATATGTATCTATATTTAAAAAAGACATAAGAATGGCACCAGGAAGTTCTCATCCAAGAGTGGGTCTTACTTCAGGCCCACTGAGAGCCTCCTGTGTTGGGTTGGCATTGGCCCCTCGATCTCGAGTATTGATGTGGTCGATGATATCCCTCCAAAGCTGGGTCTATTACCTCATAGGCAGGTCTTTCCACTCGACCACCGTCGCCTGTCAGCGTCAGGTACTCCCAGTGGTACCCTCTTCCACAGCGCACTACTTTGGGCCAGAGCCCAAGGTGAAAGGGTGCCATTTGAGACAAACGCGTCAGACAAGCAGCCTGCTGGGCTAAGATGGCGGCATCCATCCGGTCAAGACATATCTCAAAGAACACGCCTGATAATGGCAGCAGTGGTGCTCATTTCTCAGTCACCCGAGACCATTGTTTTCTCACAAATGAGGTTTCTCAGTGGGGCACGTAGCTGAGCTGCACAATGCAAGCTGATTGGACACACTTGGTGATTCCAGAGAGGGATAATATATAAAGCAATGTTGCTTACAGGAATATGGACTAGTGACCCTGTGTCCAGATAATATATATCACTTAGCTGAACAATTGCAATCTCCATCAGATGATTTCTCTGTTTTGTTCAATCAAAAGGTGTTGAATTGTTTTCATGAGAATACGCTGAGTTCTGTTTGTTAAAGGATTAAGGTTTAGGAGTTTTGAAACACAAAGTTCACGAGAAGTGTATTGAAGACATGTTGTTTTGTTTTTGAATGATGACTCCCACATTCTTCATATGTGGAGTGGATGGAAAACAGATGTGGTCTGATAAGACCCAGCCCCAGTGACACAGAGATGATGTCGGCCTCCCAAATGGCACCCTAAACTACTTTTGACCAAAGTACTATTGGTGTAGTATTGTTCCATTTAGTTGTGTGCTTTCTCACGCCCTCTCATGCTTCCTTTCCGCTTCGAAGTAAGTAGTGGAATGATCTGGACAAACTCCACAGATGAGGAAATGTCATACCGCCAGCTTGGAACAATGTTTCTAGAGTAAAGGAAATGGAACAATATTTCTCTGAAATAAAAAGACCTGCATCACTTAGATGTGTTTTAATTTTCCTGGTTGATGACGAGTTGGTTGCAGGGCCAGACAAATGAACAAGCATGCAGAGTCTTTTCCCCTGGGACCTAAGGGGGACTGAACCAAAACAACAAATCTGATTTATTTATTCATATCTATTCGCTAGGATCTTCTAGTGATCAGTACCCCACAGATAACACATGAGCAGAAGGTGTAGAGTAGAGGGAAATTCACTTTAAAACTGCCAAATTTTCTCTTAGGCTCATGGCACAATGTGAACAATTGCATTAGATGAGCTGTAAAACAGCATATTTCTCTCGGACACACTGCAAAAAGGTGTACCATTGCTTTATATTAAATTTAACAATTTAACTTTTCTTATGGCCTCATGACACAATTAGAAAACAAAATAGCATTATAAAAGATTATAAAAACACACTGGAAGTTGTTTCCCCAGGCTCCAAATATAGTAGTCTGGACCTGGCTGGTCTTCAACGCATTAAATGAAACACTATGTACTGTCTCACTGTGTCTACAATCTGGTTACTGGTTTGAGATATTTTATGATTTTGAGTGATTTCTATGAAAAACACATAATTGTCAAACTCAACATAAGACAAATTTTATCTCAAACCTTGACCAATGTTGGGCATGGGTACGGTAATTTGATATTCTCTACTTAAAAGGTTAATCTGTTTTGGATGAGGCATTACTTAGTTCCCACAGTTTGAATTTGGCATGGATTACAGCTATGACAGAGCAACCCTACATGTGTAAAACACTGGCACAGAGCCAGTGGCTAATTGGATTTTATAGCCCACAAACAAGGTGTTTAACTGTTTGGGGCTCATTTCACCCAGGAAACAAACCCTCCCTTTCTTTTCTATAACCTCCTCTTTCCTTCCTTTTGTACTTCACTTTCTGGTAACTACTTCTTTATTGTATGGAAGGACCTACATAAATGAGCTCCAGCCATACTTGGTGTGTTTTGAAGGATTGTTTAATGTAATGCTGTTTGCCAATCAAACATTAAGTGAAACATTTAACATTCTTCCTTTGGGAGGTTGTTAAGCATTCACCAAACTGTGTAGCATGTTGGCAAGATAACCGTTATGTTGCGCGTTTACTGTCAGTGAAGATGGCGACTGCATATCTGAACCCGTGAGATAGCTTTTCTCTTTAGAACAAAATCCTGTCAGAACAGTGAAGGTTTGGCTACATCCTTTTTGAAGGCACTAAGCAAGATTTTGCTGAAGAAAATATTGTAGACTGTGGAGGAAAATTACTTTTTAATGTAAATTCACTGCAATTCTCAACATTAAGCTATAAGATGTAAATAACATTTTGCAGATTTAATGCAAATGTTCTGCTATTCTAGAGATTTGCTTCAGCCTGGGGGAGACAGAACATCATTAATGTTATTTTCTACAGAAGATCATTATGTTCGTTTAGGGCTGCATATATTGATTGTTTTGTATATCATATTTGAAAGGTCTAAACAAAAAAACATGGCTTACAAAACTGATGATACACTACCAGATTTTGAAAAGGCACCTGGGGGCCTCATCTATTAAGTGTGCTTAATTTGTTTCAAACCAGTAGGAGATCACTGTTGATAAATACCTATCTTAGCCTTAGTCTTTGTGCAAAACCTTGACAATTAGCATTTCAACATGCCCCTGATTACCCACATATGGTGAAAATTATATTTTAAGCATGTGGACAACCTACAGAGCTGTACATGACATACAACAACACAAAACCAAAATCTATGAAAACAATCTTTCTGAGATTTAGATTTAGGTACAATGCAAAAGTAGGCAATGTACAAACCCGATTCCAAAAAAGTTGGGACACTGTACAAATTGTGAGTAAAAAAGGAATGGAATAATTTACAAATCTCATAAACTTATATTTAATTCACAATAGAATATAGATAACTTATCGAATGTTGAAAGTGAGACATTTTGTAATGGCATGCCAAATATTGGCACATTTTTTATTTCATGGGAGCTACACATTCCAAAAAAGTTGGGACAGGTAGCAATAAGAGGCTGGAAAAGTTAAATGTACAGATAAGGAACAGCTGGAGGACCAATTTGCAAATTATTATGTCAATTGGTAGCATGAATGGGTATAAAAAAAGCCTTTCAGAGTGGCAGTGTCTCTCAGAAGTCAAGATGGGCAGAGGATCACCAATCCAATGCTGCGGCGAAAAATAGTGGAGCAATATCAGAAAGGAGTTTTTCTCAGAGAAAAACTGCAAAGAATCTGGAACAATCTCTGTGCGGAAGGGTCAAGGCCGGAAAACCATACTGGATGCCCGTGAACTTCGGGCCCTCAGACGGCACTGCATCACATACAGGAATGATACTGTAATGGAAATCACAACATGGGCTCAGGAATACTTCCAGAAAACATTGTCGGTGAACACAATCCACCATGCCATTTGCGTGGCCGGCTAAAACTAAAAAAAGAAGCCGTATCTAAACAGGATCCAGAAGTGATACATTTTCACAGTTTAAACATTTGATATGTCATCTATGTATTCTGAATAAAATATTGAAATTTTAAACTTCCACTTCACTGCATTCTGTTTTTATTCACAATTGTACAGTGTCCCAACTTTTTTGGAATCGGGTTTGTATGAGCAAAACAGACTGTGGAAAAAACATCTTTATTGTTAATCGTCTTGATCTTTTATTCAAAATAGAATATATTGTTTTATATTATCATAAAACAATGTGTGCCACAATTATTGCCACCCCTTCATTTAACACTTGGTGCAACCTCCCTTTGTCAAGATAACTGCTCTGAGTCTTCTCCTATAATGCATAATAAGGTTGGAGAAAAGATGACAAGGGATCTGAGGTGATTCCCCCATACAGAATCTCTCCAGATCCTTCAGATTCCAAGGTCCACACTTGTGGACTCTCTTCTTCAGCTCTTCCCACAGGTTTTCTATGGGGTTTAGGTCAGGGGACAAAGATTCACCTCCAAACTTTACAGTGGGGATGAGGTACTTTTCTGCAAAACTCACCTCTGGAGTTTGTTTATAAAAAGCTCTATTTTTTTCTCATCTGACCATAGAAAGTTCCAGTATTTGGCAAACTGAAGGCGCTTGACTATCATTTAATGACAGCAAAGGCTTTTTATGGCAACCCTTTCAAACAACATGTGGTTATGCAGTGGTGTCTGGTTGTTGTTTTGGAGACTTTCTGACCTAACGTCTGCCATTCTCCAGCTGAGATCCTTGGAGAATCTTGGGCCAATCATATCATCCTCCTGACTGTGTGTTGGATCAGAATAGACACAGGTCCTCTTCCAGGCCGATTGTTAACATCTCCAATTGTTTTAAACTTCATTTGCTTTTAAATTGCTTTATATTATTGCCCTGGTATTCAGAATGGGCATTTTCAAAAGAAGAGATTTTCTTATAGACATTTCTTGATTTGTTCAGCTCAACAGCCTTTTGTCGCACATCATTATACAGATTTGTGTGTAAGAATGCTAGATGAATAAGGAAACGGAGACCCTGAAGTTTCTTAGTTAGTGCCCCCTAGTAGCATGGGGTCCTAACTGGTTACTTATGCCTGAAGTGTCATAAGCATTGGA